>NC_059160.1:133309114-133621906 GCF_019923935.1 Bubalus bubalis | reverse complement strand
CCTCGCCCCTCAGCCTCTGGGCGGTCAGGGTTTCCAGCTATGGCCAGTTTTGGTGCCTCAGTCTATCAGTAGCCCTCTGCTTGCCCCTTTACTCTGTTCACTGTAAGTGGCTCCTTCATCGGAGTTTGCAGTTAATTCTGTTTTCTGTCAGACCAAGACCGCCTGCTTCCACCAAGTCCTCATCTTCTATTTTCTTTTAAGACTTTTTTTTTAAGTGGATCATTTTTAAAGTTTTTGTTGATTTTGTTACAATACTGCTTGCATTTTATGTTCTGGTTATGTTAAGCTCCCCAACAAGAGACTGAACCCACCCCTACCCTGGAAGGTGAAGTCAACCCCTGGACTGCCAGGGAAGTCTTTCGTCTTCTTTTGATGAGAAAGTGTGCCTGAGGCTGAGGTGATGACGCAGACAACCCCACACTGAGGACTTGGGCTGTTTCTTTTCTCACGAAAGGACTAATTTTTAGGGAGTGGACTCTATGCCTTATGTAGGTTAAGTATCATACTCCTTAGGTCTTGGCAGACATTGTTTTGAAAAGATTGATTCCTTCTTACTGTTCAACACGAGTCAATTTCACAACAACAGCAGAAAACGGTAATACAGATTTCTTTTTTACTTTCTTTTCCTTTTCTCTCTCTCCCTTCCTCCCTCCTTCCCCCACCCCTATTTCTGTCTCTGGGTCTCTCTCTCTCTGTCCACAGGCTATGCAAATACATTTTCATCACATGGTCATGTTTACTCCAGCACATTACTGGAAATATCTTGGCACCTTCTTATGTTCCTTGATAAATATGTTGTTGAGAAATATGTGTGGATTCAGCAGCACTTAAATTTTTCTTTAATATTTTCTTGGCTTCTATACAACTTTTATCTCTAAAGGCATTTGTTTTCGTGTTCCTCCCCAAACACCACTATTTTAAATACATACATAAATCTGTGTTGTGCCAACGTCAAATCTATACAAGTGGGATTTCTGTAAACCACAGCATCATTCTAAAGTCCGAGTTTCTCACTGGGGTGGGGAGAGGTTGCTGGATTATCTTTCTGTGAACTTCCCCAAAACTGAAATCAAAGACTGTGTACATATGCTCTGGTGAAATTTTAGGATACAGTTTCAGGAATACTTGAAATATGAATGCTAACCAATAGAATGACACCAAATTTGTGTTCACCATTACTTTCCTTCAGTTATTATAACAGACACAGAAGAAAACAGTAACAAAGAATGGAAGGTCTGGGACTACCATGGTGGGCCAGGAGATAACACTCAGCTCCCAGTGCAGGGGGCCCAGGTCTGATCCCTGGTTAGGGACCTCGATCCCACATGCCACAATTAAAGATACTGCACGCTACAACTGGGGCTTCCCTGATAGTTCAGTGGTAAAGAATCCACCTGTAATGCAGGAGACCCCATTTCAATTCCAGGGTGGGGATGATCTGCTGGAGAAGGGTTAGGCTACCCACTCCAGTATTCCTGGGCTTCCCTTCTGGCTCAGCTGGTAAAGAATCTGCCTGCAATGCAGAAGACCTGCAATGCGGAAGATCCCCTGGAGAAGGGAAAGGCTACCCACTCGAGCATTCTGGCCTGGAGAACTCCATGGATTATATAGTCCATGGGGTCACAAAGAGTCGGACACAACTGAGCAACTTTCACTTTCATGCTACAACTGAGACCCAGCGCAGGCAAATAAATGTAAAAAAAAAAAAAAAAAAAAGCAGGTCTGTGAAAGAAGGCAAAACTGAATCAAATTCTCTTTGCTTAAAAATTCTATATATTTTTTTGAGCAGAAATCCTGGAACTTTCACCATTCCGCTACAGAAATGGATCTTCATTCAACAGATGATATGAAATCTTGTTTCAGAACAACTCCTAGAAAGTATATTAAAGAACTTCAGATCTGGAAAGGAAAGGAGTCCTGGCCTGCCTTCCTGTCCTTCATCAAAGGTCACTAAGGGCCCCCACTGGGTGGGGCACCCCCTACAGAGTCCAGCTGCAGTGGAGACAACAACACAGTCCGAGCCAGGTAGGGGACCACGGATTTTAAAACTTCCCCCTCCCAGGATGCTTTCTTCTCTAGAACACTCCTCCCCGACTGTCACCTAGCATGCTATATTTTTGATGACGGAAAGTGTACTACTTAACCACATAGCAGACATTAGCTGTTAAAAATAACTCTCTTTATACCATCTTTCTCATCATAAACTTCCAAAGATTCCTCAACCTTAAGGAATTAAAAGTTGGACCAGGTGGTTGAGAATACACCTTGCAATGCAGGGGATGCAGGTTTGATTCCTGGTCAGAGAGCTAAGATCCCACATGCCTCTAAGCCTGCACACCACAACTAGAGAAGCTGGAGCACCACAATGGAGGCCCAGCGCAGCCAAAATTAAAAAAAAAAAAGGTATGGACTGTTGCCCGCATTATCAAAAGCCCATGTGATTGGGACCACACCCAGCCATTTCTCTTTCACTTCCGTTCTTTCCCTTCATATAAGCTGCACTACAGCCCAATCTGAACAGTCCCCATTACACCAACATGTCCTAAGACCTCCCATCTCCACGCCACTGTGCCTGGGGACACTGGACACTGCATGCTCCTCCTTTCAGCTCCACCTGGCCCATCCGCACCTGCCAAGATCAACTCAAACGTCATGGTTCATCAGATCCCTCCAGTGCATCTCTGCTGGCTTCTCCTGTCACTGTTCATCCTCCAACAGGCCCGCAGCGTGCTCCACTATCATCCACGCCCCTTCCGGTCTCCCAAAGTCCGTAGGCTCCTGGATCTGACTGCACATGGTCCTTTCACATCCTCCACAGAACATACTGCTCACTGCATCTTGAGTGCAGGCGGGAGATGACTCTGGACTTCACTCCCGTGACGGGTGTCTTTCTGACGCAGGTGCCCCCTCCCCTTCCACACTGAAAACCTACCCCCTCGGCCCACCCATCATTGCCATTCAGACTCTGGCACAGTCATCAGTGATGTGTCCAGTCATTTTGTTTCCGTGCAGTGTGACCCTTGCTTGTTCAGCTAGGAACTGACTTTAAGTGCGCGTGCGTGCTAAGTCGATTCAGTCGTGTCCGACTCTTTGCGCGTTCCTCTGTCCGTGGGATTCTGCAGGCAAGAATGCTGGAGTGGGTTGCCAGTTTCCTCCTCCAGGGGATCTTCCAGACCCAGGGACTGAACCCGTGTCTCCTGGGTCTCCTGCACTGCAGGCAGATTCCTTACCCACTGAGCCACCTGGGAAGCCTGACTTTAAGTGGAGCAAGTTTAAGTTTTTGAATCCTCCATCTCTCACACAAAGTAGGTGTCCCACACACACAGCTGTGAGGAAGAAATGATAGCAGTGGGGACAGCATAGCCGGTTTAGGTCTACAGAGCCTTTGATCCCTCTGTTAAAGCCAACAAAGTTGGCATTTGTAACTGCACTAAAGACACATCACAGCTGGTACAGTGACTTCGAAAACCAAAACCCCAGAGTTTTCTCATTGCATCTCTCCTCCTTGGACTGTCCAACAAGCGCAAACAACTCGTGTTTTACTATAGTTTATTTCTGATTTGCTTTATTATGTTAGTATTTCTTTTTTAATGAGAAACTCCTATTGAACTGCTAGCATTGCCCTCGGAAAGAGAGAAGATAAACAACGATAGGATAAACTCTTATTCCTGACTTTGTAGAAAAACTTTTATATATGGTTTGACATCTCACTTTCAATGAGTATTAGGAATG
Source organism: Bubalus bubalis (assembly GCF_019923935.1). Taxonomy (NCBI): domain Eukaryota; kingdom Metazoa; phylum Chordata; class Mammalia; order Artiodactyla; family Bovidae; genus Bubalus; species Bubalus bubalis. The sequence continues at coordinate 133,618,174 of NC_059160.1, read as the reverse complement.
GAGGACATAGCAATACGATCCATCCTCAGTGAGGACAGATTCAGCAGTTTGTGAGAGGATAACATTTGAAAAAAGAAAGGCAAGAATTAAAATGGATGCATCCATTTTGCCAACATCTCACAGTTCCTCTCAAAAGAAAAGCAAAATATCGGATGAGAGCATTATGGCCACAACAGGAATTCTAAGGCTGGAAATCAATGAAGACAAATTCAGCATAAATCCATCATGTCTCTACCATTTATATTTTCCATGGCAGAGCCTCTTGATGATACTCATAAACTAGAAAACAAAGCAAAGGAGTTCGAAGCTAGACTTCTAAAAGTTAAATTAGGTCATATCTGCTAAATATTATAAATGATTACTCAGAAAATTTTAAGAATTCTCATTTTGCAATTATAATTAAAAACTTAACCGCTGATTTAGACAGCTTGGAAAGAACATAAAATAAAGGCATAGAGACATGAAACTCTTTGCAAGTCCTAGTTTCAAAATTCTCCTACATTCATACTAATCAGTACAAAAGTCCCCAATCTACACTACAGAGATACAGTGACAGTGAAGTCGCTCAGTCGTGTCCGACTCTTTGCGACCCCATGGACTGTAGCCTACCAGACTCCTCCATCCATGGGACTTTCCAAGCACGAGTACTGGAGTGGGTTGCCATTTCCTTCTCCAGGGGATCTTCCTGACCCATGGTTGAACGCAGGTCTCCCAATTGCAGGCAGAAGCTTTACCATCTGAGCCACCAGGGAAGCCCAATCTACACTACTTTATTCATTATCTCCTGCTTTACTGCCCACTTTTAGGCATTTAGGTACCAAATCTCACATATGTTCTCAGCTTCCTAGATGCTAAAGTATATTGTTAGTGCAGTGAAATATATGAGATAAAAAGCCATCCGTATTCACAAAAATATTTTCCCAAGAAAAATAACCATTATTGAATTCTTAAGTTCAAAACTATTCATGTATATACAACTGGGCCAACAGTAGTTCAGAGAACACTCATTAAGAGACACACTTAAAATCAAAGAAAATATGTGACATGGTACTTATAAGCATGATGGTATAAACTCATTCCCTAATGAAACACGGGCATGAAAGGAGGATGGCTTTCAAAAGTATGAGATTTTGTTGTTGAAGAAGACATCTTATTAACACCTTCAGCTCATATCTCTGAGATGATCCAAATTTTATTGTGATTTACATAACAAATAAAAATGTATATGCTAGGGAAGTGAAACATTTTCCTGCATCCACACTCAATTACTCTTCCTACCCCATTTCATGGCAAAGTGGTAAAGAATCTGCCTGCCAATGCAAGAAATGCAGGGTCAGGAAGATCCTCTGGAGAAGGAAATGGCAACACGTGCCAGTATCCTTGCCTGGGAAATTCCATGGACAGAGGAGCCTGGCGGGCTACAGCCCACAGGGCCGCAGTCAGACACGACTGAGCACGTATGCCATTCCACTCCATTTCAAGAGGAGCGATGGAATTTAAAAATGCACACACAGGGTCATTCTTCTACCATATAATCCAGCAAGTTTCAGCTGTCCTGCCAGCCAGGGCCCTGCCACCCCTCTCCACCCCTGCCCCGTAGCCCTACTCTCAAGACTAGATTTGGCTTTATTCTGGTTCACAGGTGGGGTGTTTGTTGTTTGTTTTTTTTTAATATAGTGCAGCATGAATCACTTCTGCAACCAGTGGACACTACACAGCATCCCTCCTGTCAGCCAGAAATGATGGAGATTTTCGAAGCAGCAGGAGGCAGCTTTGGGGAGTAGAGTGTGAGGCTGACTCGGAACTGAGCCAATAGGGGATATTTCCGTGCTGCATCCAGTAACACCACACACGCTCTAATGTTACTGTGAACTGGAAAGATTTCATGTGCCCTATGGACTAACTTTATTGTGTGCCTGGAAAAGAGATAGGAGTTGGATTTGCTGGCAGCTTTCAACAGACCCATTCTTCTCAGTAACACCTGCTTCTGTTGATTAAATTTTAACAGGGCTTGTTTTTCTTAATAGAGTTCAGGAGGAGACATGGAATGTGTGTGCATGCTCATTCGCTCAGCCGTGTCCAACTCTTTTGCGACCCCATGGACTGTAGCCCACTTTAGGCTGCAGTCCATGGGGTCGCTGGGAGTCAGACACGACTGAGCGACTTCACTCTCACTTTTCACTTTCATGCATTGGAGAAGGAAATGGCAACCCACTCCAGTGTTCTTGCCTGGAGAATCCCAGGGACGGAGGAGACTGGTGGGCTGCCGTCTATGGGGTCACACACAGTCAGACACTACTGAAGCGACTTAGCAGCAGCAGCAGTAGCAGGCTCCTCTGTCCATGGGATTTTCTAGGCAATACTGGAGTGGGGTGCCATTTCTTTCTCCAGGAGATCTTCCAGACCCAGGGATCAAACCTGCATCTCCTGCATCTCGTGCATTGGCAAGTGGATTATTTACCACTGAGCCACCAGGGAAGCCCAGACATAGAACAGGCCATCAGCTTTTCTGACGTAAGTATTTAATAAGAACAGAAGCATGAAATGTACCCTTTTAGAGCAGGAGAAGTATTTCCCCCTCTGATCTTTAGCTTAGAATCCAAGATGCTGGTTGGAGAAAGGTGAGGTTGGTAGTCTGACCCATCCAGAACTGCTGCCTAGCTGAGTTTTCAAATCTTAGGTAACAAAGGGATTCTAATGGCCTTGACCGAGATCATGCTTCAGCTTTACACTGGGCCTTCCTTATGTGCCATTTCATTGATGTGGACATCACGCATTCCCAGTATCAAAGTTTGGAGCTAGGCTGGGCTTTACCTCTCCTTTGGAAATGAAGAAGTGCTTAAATAAGTAAATGAACATAAATAAAAATGTCTGGGCAAGAGAAATGCTATTCAAACACCATCAGGTCCTTGAGAAGCCAAACGTATACATTTTAAACCACAGAATACCTATAAAATCATAATAACAAATCGTCAAAGTGTCTCCTCGGGAATATCATGTCATCATTTGAGAATGCAACCCAGAGGAGGATAAGAAAACCTTCTTCTTTTTTTTTTTTTTTTTCACTTTTTTTTTTTAATTTTATTTTTAAACTTTACATAACTGTATTAGTTTTGTCAAATATCAAAATGAATCCGCCACAGGTATACATGTGTTCCCCATCCCAAACCCCCCTCCCTCCTCCTTCCCCATTCCATCCCTCTGGGTCGTCCCAGTGCACCAGCCCCAAGCATCCAGTATCGTGCATCAAAGGAAAACCTTCTTCTAATAATACCTTTTGGATTCAGATTTTCCCCTCATTAACACAGGTATCACACTGACTATTCTAGATCAGCAATGATTTCCTGGATTATTTGTGCTCACATAATCTGTTGACGATTCCCTGACAGGCTAGTGAACTTGCCCAGTTTTACCTATTTTCGTTTCCTCAGTGTCCCTAAATTTCAGTTCACTGATTTTCTATTTTTATCTCTATCAAAGATTAGAGAAAACTAAAGGCATAAAATTTAAAATAAACCCCTTTTCCTGCTCTAGGAAGAAACTAGGAAACACCTATCAGAAACAAAAATGGGCATCACAGCTTAGTTTTCAAGGCTTTAAGTTTCTCTTCCCCAAGTCTAGAGAGGGTTTTATGCTAACTCAGATCTTTTTGCCCTTCTGCTGTATCAGCACACACACATGTATCACCTTCTTCATTTTCTGTACGATTTTTACTGCCTCAAGCACTTCTTTAGCTTTTTTATCCACAAGTGAATTTCGGATCCCTTCCAAGTTAGTGGATCTCTCTGCCAATAAGGTGTCCGGAAAAGGATACAGCATTCCAAGTACAGATTTTCCCCATAGTCACATAAACTAGATTTTTTCCACATCTGTTGCTCACGTCTAAGGTCTCTGGGTAAGTGAGTTGAATTCGTAAAGATCCTTGATGGAATTGTGTTTCTGGCAATCTGCAGTCACTTCCAGCTCTCTTTGTTTGATCATTTATTTAGTAACATTCAAAAGCTTACCGTGGGCAAATGGTTATTATCAAAGTAAAATCAATATGAGTTCTGGTTCTCCTGATGTGAATGGTTTCTTCACTCATAAAATGGTTTTGATAAACTGTGTATTTCATATTATGCTTAGTAAACATCAGAATGCATTATTGCACCTCTACCTTCTAGGGGCCCCAAAGCATCACTAAACTTACAGCAATTTTATCACTGAGTCTTTGCTTGGTATTCCTCCTCAGTCTCCTTTCCTGCCTTGTCTACCTCTGCTTCCAGGGTATACCCTTTAGGATCTGTCTTTTGTCTGGATAATCCATTTCCTCACGTAGCCTTAACACCCTGATGCGTTCAAATTCTGGTTTCCCAACTTTGATCACCCTATAGTTCCAGCCACCCAGTCAACAACTTCCCACTTTCCTCACCCTCTCCAATTTCAACATGGCAAATCCAAAATTTATTACTATACTCTCTCCTTTTGGGAGAAATGAAGATCTCCATGCTTGAGGAATGAACATGCTTGTGCAAAGAGCAGTTCAAAGATGAACAGATCGGAGCATGTGATCCTGTCCTACTCGACAAGGTCTGTGCTCAACTAGGTCCCTCCTGGTTCCCTTCAGTGTACCAGCCAGCGGGGCACAGTCCATCATCAGAAATCATCATGCTTGTCTTTTTCTTTGACTAATTCCAAAATTTATAAGGCTCACTTACACCTGAAAACATTTTCTTCCTTCATCTAAACTAGATTTAACTTGTCCTTTGGGAATACTGTCTTAGCAAAGCTCAGTTCTATATATTCATAGTTTTAAAAATCACCTATAAAAGTTGACCAACTCTCGCTACCGGCTACAGTGGCTAGTACCTAAACAACAATGAGAAAAAAATATATGAAATATTTTAGGCATCCTTCCCAAAACCTCTAATAAAGCAGTTATCCTATCTTTTCAGGGTTTATTCATTATTGGAAAACTCTATTATTAGAGATGGTCATAGTTGTACAGATTTGAAGATCTGACAGAACTACAGCTGGTTATTAGGAGGGAAATTATGTCATGATCACAACTCAATACTCAATTGCTTCCCTTATCATTCCTCATTCAAAAAAGTAAAAGATCACAGGGCCTTGAAACAAAAAATGTAAGACATTTGGAATCTAAGAAATTCCAATAGACTTTCTAATCTACTGAGTCTGATGAACACATGGCAATTTGCTCTGTGTGGCAATGAGGGGTGTGCAATATTCTTTATTTAAAGATTAAATCACTCAAACACCGTGATATACTTGTAAGGCTAATCTAGAAAAAATTAATACTCTTTGTTTTTTAAAGTTCCAATGTACACTTGCAATTTTGGCCAACGTCTTTTAACTTCCATCTCACAGTAAAAACTCAACATGGTCCGAAAGAATACACGCACCTCAATGTTCATTGCAGCACTGTTTATAGTAGCCAAGGCATGGAAGCAACCTAAATGTCCATCGAGAGACAAGTGGGTAAAGAAGATGTAGCATATACATACATATAATGGAATATTACCCAGCCATTTAAGAAAATGAAATAATGCCACTTGCACCAACATGGATGGACCTAGAGATTGTCACACTGAGTGAAGTAAGTCAGAGACAGAGAAATAACGCATGACATCCCTTATATATAGAGTCCAAAAAGAAATTATACAAATGAACTTATTAACAAAACAGAAACAGACTCACAGATTTAGAGAACAAACTTATGGTCGCTGGGGGGAGAGATGGAAGGAAGGGATAGTTAAGGAGTTTAGGATGGTCAGGTACACACTGCTATATTTAGAATGGATAACCCATAAGGTCCTACTAGACAGCACAGGGAACTCTACTCAATGTTATGCCACAGCCTGGATGAGAGATTTTGGGGGGGGAACAGATATAGGTATATGTATGACTGAGCCTCTTTGCTGTCTACCTAAAACTATCACAACATTGTTAAATGGCTATCAGTTCAGTCGCTCGGTCATGGCCGACTCTTTGCGACCCCATGAACCGCAGCATGCCAGGCCTCCCTGTCCATCACCAACTCCCGGAGTTTACTCAAACTCACGTCCACTGAGTCGGTGATGCCATCCAGCCATCTCATCCTCTGTCGTCCCCTTCTCCTCCCAGCTTCAATCTTTCCCAGCATTAGGGTCTTTTCAAATGAGTCAGTTCTTTGCATCAAGTGGCCAAAGTATTGGAGTTTCAGCTTCAACATCAGTCCTTCCAATGAATATTCAGGACTGATTTCCCTTAGGATGGACTGGTTGGATCTCCTTGCAGTCCAAGGGACTCTCAAGAGTCTCCCCCAACACCACAGTTCAAAAGCATCAATTCTTCAGTGCTCAGCTTTCTTCACAGTCCAACTCTCACATCCATACATGACTACTGGAAAAACCATAGCTTTGACTAGATGGATCTTTGCTGGCAAAGTAATGTCTCTGCTTTTTAATATGCTGTCTAGGTTGGTCATAACTTTTCTTCCAAGGAGCAAGTAACTCCAATATAAAATAAAAAATTAGGTTGAATTGATTCATAGTGCTTTTCAGGTCTACTATAACCTTCTACTTCTCAGTATAATCATTCTATTAATTTTTGAGAGTTTGACATTGAAACTCCAACTAAAAATCTTAATTTATCTACTTAAAAAAATAACTGCAATATGTAGTGGAACTATATGTAACTTTTTTCTGTATTTTCCAAGTTTCCTGTTAGTTATCATATTTTCATAATTTAAAAAATAAAAATTTAAATAAAAATAAAATATAAAGTTGAAAAAAAAAACTCAAGTCAATTGCTGTGTAAAGAAAATTTTGAAAAGAGAATGTACAGAAGCTTAATGCCACGAATATCACCTGGTACAAATGGCCCATCATGACAGCCAGTCCACTCATTTAAACCAGACAGGCTGGACCTTACCTGCAGCAAGGCTGACCACAGGCCCCAGAGTGTGTATAGAAGAACACCAGCTACTAAATAACCTATTCCTATTTCTTTTACCATATGATGTGGAAACAAAAGAAAACAAAGTTGACTGCATTTTTGGCCAGATACTACAATAAAAATATATCATATAAAACCTTATGGATCTTGATTTTGGCAGTTCCACTGTATATTTTAGACATTTTCTGCTGTATTCAGCAAACCTGACAACTGCATTCTGCAGTTTTCACAGACATTCCCATCAAGTTTGGCTGCAAAACAGATCTCAATGTCTGACCAGATTTCCTCACTTTGGTGGCACCTCTCACAGTCTCTTGTTTTGTTCTCTTTAAGTTTCCATGATTTTTGTTTTTTTGTGTTTGTACATTCTTCAGCATTCCCTTACTTGGCCCTGAATCTGATCAGCCCTGAGAGTCTCCTGGCCACAAAGTTCTCTGAGAGTGAGGAGGAACTGGCTCACCCCAGGTTAGAGACACAGTCTGTACAGGCTCTTTCCAACATAAATCAACAACAAAGACGTGGGGAAACCAGGGTCGTGAGGGAAAGCAGTGCCAACTTGGAAACAAACACCTGGAAAAGAGTTTGGTTTCCAAACGAATCCTGGACTCACACCTACAAAACAAAGTCGACTTCTACCACCTGACCTATTTTTATCCAACTATAAGCTCCCAGTTCTTTCCTGATGGGAGTATTTCCCAAGAATTTTTTTCCAGTCGTTATGGAAATGGTTGCTTTTATCAGTGGCTGATACAAACTTCAAAACCCATGAGTTTGGGACTTCCCTGGTGGTCCAGTGGCTAAGAATCTGCCTTGCCATGCAAGGGATGGGGGTTTGAGCCCTGGTTGAGGAACTAAGATCCCACATGCCGGTACAGCAGCTAAGCCCAGGTACTGCAACTCCTGAAGCCTGCACACTCCAGAGCCCGAGTGCCGCAACTAGAGAGTCCAGGCACTACGACGAAAGATCCTTCATGACACAGCAAAGAGCCCATGCGCTGCAACTGACACCAACATAGTCAAATAAATAAAGATTCTTTAAAACCCATGAGTTCTTGGAGTGTGTTGATGAAAAGGATTATAAAGGCACTTATCTCCAGACTCCTGGAAGATAAGGGTGTTCTCCCAAGAATCAGAGTACCAGGCCAATCCTTGCTCTGCAGCCTCCAGAAAAGAAGCCCCGTCAGCTCCTTGAGTTAGTGCTTTCTCTCTAAGACAGACTTAAGGCATCCATAGCCTGAACCATTTGTTAATCATCTACTCTCAACAACCCTTATCTATAGGAGCACAACGCCCTTTTGTGATCTTAAATATTTAAGCACACAAATACTTCTATATTTTTCTAAGTGATTCTATTGAACTAGAGACAGATGGAACTAATTAACACACAAGGGAAATCACAGTAAACCATCTCTAAAACTGTCTGTTGATGGAGTTCTCTGCCAGTTCCTTCAAACTGATTTAAGGTCCCAGGGAGCTTAAAGTCCTTCACTGACTTATTTTTAGCGTTCCTCTCATGTAGATCTTCAACTTTGTCACTGCCTCCTCTTCGAGGATTTGTGAATCTCTTTTTGCAATTAGAGGGGCTTCCCTAGTGGCTCAGATGGTAAAGCATCTGCCTGCAATGTGGGAGGCCCAGGTTCAATCCCTAGGTCAGGAAGATCCCCTGGAGAAAGAAGTGACAACCCAATCCAGTACTCTTGCCTGGAAAATTCCATGGACAGAAGAGCCTTGTAGGCTACAGTCGATGGGGTCGCAAAGAGTCAGACACGACTGAGGGACTCACTTCACTTCACTTCTTGCAATTAGAAAGGAATCAACTTTCCTTCCAGCCCCATACATAGATAGCTGGTACAGAGCCCGCGACCTCCATCTGCATCTCGGCATCATCTAGTTTCATATGAAGTCATCATTCTGTTTAGAAATTCATAGCATCTAACTTTACAAAAAATCTTAAATCATGAGATTTAAGAATGAACTTCACATCTTTTATAACAGAGAACGAAGACGTCTTTGTCAGGACTTCTCTGGTGGTCTAGCGGTTAAGAATCAGCCTACCAATGAAGGGGACATGGGTTTGGTTCTCGGTCCAGGAGGATCCTACCGCCTCAGGGGAACTAAGTCCATGAGCCACAACTACTGAGCCTGCGGTCTAGAGCCTGTGCTCCACAACAACAGAAGCCACCACAATGAGAAGCCCAGGCACAGCAATTAGACAGTAGCTCGACGGCTCGCTGCAACTAGAGAAAATCCATGAGTAACAATGAAAACCCAACTTGGCCAAAAATAAAAAGATAAATAAATCTAAAAAAAAAAAAAAAAGACTTTGTATAGGAATTGAAATAACCTTAGAAACCTTTCAGAAAATAACCAAAGGACAGCTGTGTGTTACGTCTCCACTAGTTCCTCTGGTCCTATTCAAATGTTCATTTATGTCGATCAAAATTAATGTAATGATAAGCAAAGGAGATTCCTGGAGTCTCTAATGGAAACTCTGCATGGTTTATAGCTCAACTTTCCAGGTTCTCTGATGCTAGCCTAGCATTGCCTTTGAACTACTTAATAGAACTCCTTAAATTGTATACAACTGAGAGCAAAGCACAATAAGTGTTGTCTAATAGTGTTTAGTTGCTCAGCTGTGTCCAACTCTTGGCAACCCCATAGATTGTAGCCCACCAGGCTCCTCTGTCCATGGAATTCTCCAGGCAAGAATACTGAAGTGGGTTGCCATGCCATCCTCCAGGGGATCTTCCCAATCCAGGGATCGAACCCAGGTCTCCCGCATTGCAGTCAGATTCTTTACTGTCTGAGCCACCAGGGAGTTGTCTACAGACATGCAAATAAATCCTGTCCCCTGATGATTCAATTAACTTCCTTTCCCCTTCCCATTAGAAAAAAACAACTTCAGATACATTTGTAAATTCACATGTAAACCTTTATTCCATATAAACCTTTATTCCATATAAACTTGTGCTTCTCCTTTGAGAGGTTATAACATCTGTCTGGTTCTCTCACTAATAATGAGATAAATAAAATCTTTAACACATGTTCAATTTATATCTGCAGGAGAGTCAGGATTTTTCATTTGGGGGGAAATGATCCTTTAAGTCTAAAACCAATAATTCCCAAGGCTATGAATAAAGACAATTTAAACCCTATTACAATAGATTCTGAAAAGCATTTTTTGGCTAACAGAAATTTCTCTGCATTCAATGATAGTTTAAATACACGATTTAGAAAATGTATTCCCATAATGTTTGGTGGTGATGCATTTACAGGGGTGAGATCTCACCTGGGATGTACACATAAGCTTCCCTGTGGAAGATAACATAATATATGAGTTCTACAGTTTAACAAAAAGCAAAACTGTTAGGTACAGACATACCAAGGAGCTAAAAAATAGTGGAAACTGTCACTTGGGGACTCAGCGATCTGCTGTGTGAATGTAATCTATAATAATTTAACACCCTTGATGGAATAAAGGTTCCTTGAGAAAACCAATCCTGTTCTCAGACCTGGCAACAACCAGGCTTCTTTTAGCATCATCAGTTCTTCCCACAATATATGAATTCCCAGTGGACTTACTATCAAAACCAAAAACAGAGCTAAGAATGTGTTTGTTTAAAACGTGTTGATGAAAAACAGCTCGCTTTTGGTCACGTTTCAAATGACCACGATTCTCTAAAAAATGAACAATTTTTCTCACTCCTTTGCCCTTCTTCTTAGTATCTTTATTTTATTAATAGTATTTAATTTTATTTTTAGGTTTCATAAAACAGAATGCCAACACTGAGTTTCTTTTGGATTATAGAAAAAGAGGAAACAGAAAGTATTGTCTTAACAATAAAGGACAATTTGGTAGTTTTCATTCCTTCCCTACTCTTACTTGTAATTTTGTAAAGAAGGTTCTAAGGCACCATACCAGTAAATACCCAAAGCTGTTCATCAATTAATCCTTTCTGTGCGCCAGCAAAAGGGCTTAGCATGCCTGCTTCCCAAATACTTAGCCTAAAATTCTTCCTCTAGAAAAGTCTACAAAGATTTTAGATTTTACAGGTATCTTTTTGTTCATATTTAAATATATTTACATTCTATTTTAATGCCTGAAGCTATTGTCTTTGGAATCTAAGTTGGGCTTTCAGCAAGTGGCCACCTTTAAAAAAAAAAAAAAAATCCCATTGGAACAAATGCTCAGTTTTTGTTTCTTTTCTCTGATCACATTTTCTAGAACTTAACAGTTTTTACTCCCAAGAGCAACTGAAATTTTTAACCAGTAAGAAATAACAGAAGCCAGTTTCACCCGTTTTATTATCTTGGACCTACAGATGGTGAGAAGAAATGGCTGATGAAATATTTCTGATGCTTGACAACATCTGGTAAGAACCTAAAGGGTTGAAATGGAATTATTATCTAGTCCAATAGTTTAGTTGTTAGAAGTAACCTTGACTCTGCCAGATGGACAACGGGAAGGAATAATGGGCTGGCTTTTCATCCCAGCCCCAAAAGTGGAGGGAGAGACGAAGTGGATGAACCACGTGCCAGGAACTGCTTCCTAACTGAGTGTCATATCCATGACAGCAATATAATTGCCTCTACCAGGATCTGCCATAAATTCTTTTTTTTCCATTTTTAAAGACTTTATTGAATTTGTTATAATAGTCCTTCTGTTTTATGTCTTTTTTTTTTTTTTTTTTTTTTGGCCCCAAGGCACATGGGATCTAGTTTCCCAACCAGGGATCGAACTCTTATCCCCTGCATTGGAAGGCAAAGTCTTAACCACTGGACCACAAGGAAGTCCTGACAAATTCTATTTTTTATTTGGTAGGGAAGAAGGGCCTGAGAAACCATTCAGCAACCTTAATGGCCTGTGAGGGCTCCCACATAATCCAAAATCTATTAAGTATATGTGGCCCATGCGTAACACAACCGGGGACTACGAGCTTTTGAACAGGTAGTATTCTCTGAATGTTTTTCTGTACTGGTTTTATGAGACATGCAATATGTTCTCCTAGCCAAAAATACGAATATTTTTACATGATGGCTCTGGTCCCAGGTTTGGCTCCCGAAGGTCTAATAATCCACAGGATGACTCAAAGAACTAGATATTTAATTTTGAAGACAGTAGATAAAACATATTGTGAATGCATATCAAGGCATTTTGTCTTCTACAGCATGGTTTTGGAAACCGAGCACCATTTCCAAGGTTCTCTCCTGCGGTTGTTTCTGAGACAGGGAGTGAAACTTCTTAGTGTTACCAGCTTTCAAGAACTTCAAACCTGTTGCTGTGAAAGCACAAAGAAAAGCTTTTGATGTGAAGGCCAGTTGCTCACAGCTGATATGAGTGGTTAAGGACAGACTGCATCGATATTTATGGCATTCCTGATTCTAACTAATTTTACCCATGAGCAACCTAAATCAATGAATAATCTTTGCTGGAAGTCTTATGTGGGTCCCTGTCTTGCCACCTTCTTTTTTCCTCAGGATATCTGGGAATGAATGAGTTAGGTGGGGTTCCAGCCTCTCTGACAGCGTAAGTGATTTACACAGGTATGTGCAGTTAAGAAACCCTTCTTGGTGCATGAGACCTCTTGATGCAACTGAAATCCGAGTCAGAAATCCTAAATATTTATCCTCTGAAATATCTACTTATTAATCATAAGCTACCAGGTGGCACCAGTGGTAAAGAATCTGCCTGCCAATGCAGGAGAAATAAGAGAGGCAGATTCGATCCCTCAACCGGGAAGCTCCCCTGGAGGAGGGCATGGCAACCCACTCCAGTACTCTTGCCTGGAGAATCCCATGGGTAGAGAAGCCTGGCGGGCTACAATGCATTGGGTCACAAACAGTCGGACACAACTGAAGCAACTTAGCATGCATGCACACTCTAGTAGTGAACTAATGTTTATTTTTGTTATCTTTCAAGGACCAAGCAATGTCCACACAGAGGTTTAATATCTGTTGTACTTTTTCCCTCCCACATCTCAATCAGCAGTGCATTTTCCAAGAGAAACACAGAATGTGATAGTTGGGCAATGAATTGGTAACGCTAAGTATTCTTCCTATAGACAATGTGCTATGACTTTAAAGAATGTACTGAAATCTGTATTTCACAGTTAAAAAATGTCCACACAGTCACGAGCAGATATAAATTCACAGAATACACTATACATGTAGTGTTAACATCCAACATCCAACAGGGAGGCTGATTTCATTTCAGGGTCAGAGAAATGAAATTATTTTATATGCACGCTTTGTGTATTCGTAAGTCAGCTATCCAATTATATGTTCACATTGTGTGTTTTAATTGCATATGGTTATTTTGATGCATAATAGAAGTTTTCTGTCACAGCAATTAAAAAATTAAAGCACCAAGAAAATAAACTGCAATTTTTCATGTTAGCATCTAAGACAATTCTTTGCAAATACCATACAAGCATTCTTCACTATAAAAGTCTATTAAATTCATGTTATCTGAATTTATTAGATATCAGGGATTTAAAATCCCTGAGTTTTAATCAGCTTTAGTCAGCTAAGTTTGGATAGCATGGTTGACACAGTACAAAGGCTAGAAAGTTCTTTCTCTTCTTTGTCAGATGAAGCTGTTTTAAAAGGCATCTCAATGTTGTCAGAGTGTTAAAGCAGATACATTTGCACAAAAATAATTTTGTTGATTAAATTCTTGCTTTTCTCCACAAAGGAATTAACTGCTAACTTAATATGTGACTAAAGTTAGTATGGAGAACTTTCTGGCAAAAACAATAGTAGGTGCTGAAGAGTCTTGATGACTAGGAACCTCTGTGAAAAGATGTGTGGTGATCACATGGGAAACATTTAGGGAAAGGACCAGGGCAAGAGGAAGCAAACCCACAGGGCCTCTGGGTATCCTGCTGGAAAGGGAGCCAGAGGTTACCTCAGGAGACTAGACCTAAATATAGGAACAGCTTCAAATCAACAAAATGTTAAGGAAAAACCTGTGGGAGGTAGACACCAGAGACTCTAAATATCACCTTGCCCCCTCTCCTACCCCCACACACAATCTCAAAATGAGCAAGTTTAATTTCACACAGGCATACCTGTGGTTTCCAAGGAAGTAGCAACCCAGTCCACTTAGGAAAAGTAAAAAGAAGCCCTTCCAACCAGTCATTATGTGAGGAGAGCTACTGCTTTCTACGCTATGAAAGGGAATTGAAAAGAAGTTCTCCATGTTGATGATGCCAGCACAGGCCACATAAGAAGGAACATTTTTTCAAAGGAAAAGATGCAAGACTTCAAGACACAAGTGAAAATGGAACAAGCAGGGGTGTGACCTTTGAAGGCTGATTAGAAGCAAAGGTATAAAGCAATGAGAGGGCCACAAATCTAGAGGAAAAGAGAAAAAGCACAGGCGGGCAAAAACAGACAGGGGCCTCATGAACACTGATGGGGGCGGGGGGAGTGAGAGCATCTCACGGAGACTGTGGAACTGGGAGGTGACATATGCCAGCAGCGGACACTGTCCCCAAGAAGAGTCCCTCAGGTCCTTCAAGAGACAGGCGGGGCTGCTGCTGGAAACCCCAGCGTCCAATCCAGACTCAAGCACTGCTGCAAAGATTTCCCCAAAACTCAACTGAAATTCACCTCCCCCCCACAAAAAAAAAAAAAAATTCACGCCAAAAAGGGAAAAAAATGTTTAAATATATATATATATACACACACACATACTATATATATTATAGACATACACACACACAATCCAGGAATGTAACTGAGAAACACCCACTCAAACCGAAGGTGTTTCTTCCTTTGTCCATTTAGGATCATGACTTTCCACAAACTAATTTTTTCTGAAGACCTCAGATGGAAAATCCCCGACACACAGGAACTGATGCAGAGTTGCCAGAGTCTGAGAAATACTTCCCCAAACGTCCTGGAATGTGAAACCTAATCAAATGTAAACCGAAATCACATGAGGAGTCTCAGCTGGCCACCGAAGAACCAGCTTTTTCTCAGTTTTTAACCTGACAGCCCCACTGACTTAGGGACCTGGGAGTGTGGAGGCTGTAAGGCTGAGACAAATTTGAGGACAAAATGCTCTCATCTTCCTTCCCGGAGATGACCAAATGCAAACTATGGAGATAGAGATTGAAAGTAGGGTAGATACTAAAATCTGTGCCCTGGCAGTTTAAAAAAAAAGAGGACGGGGGAATCATAACAAACTAAAGTTCATAAGGCTAAAATAAGGCTGTCTATTTAGCTCCCTGCATTTGTATGTGGTTTAAACAAACAGTCGCCAAACCCAGAACAATTCCTCCATGAAAACAAAAAGAAATCTTGTGATCTGGACACAGTTGCTTTTCAAAATTTTCAGAGTCAGGCTCCTACTCACTCACAGTTTCGGTTTACCAAGGAACTTTAAGAGAAAGCAGATGTAACCTAAATACGGCTGCAATAAGTACGGTAATTTGTCTGGAATTGCAAGCAATGAACCTTAGGTCTGCAGGGGACCCACTTGCAATCCTGATCTGCTACAAGAAAACCATTTTCACGTCCAAAGTGCCTTTTCAGGCTTCCTCTTTTTTTCTCTCGGTTATTTGGAAGGTAAACAACTTCAACTTGGAAATTAGGGTTCAAGTAGAGTGTTACATACACAGGCACGTGTGTGTTTGAGTGTTTATTCCTAAAGCTGGTACAGTATAGATGGCCACAGAAGAAAAATTTCCCAGCCACATCTGAGGCATCCCTGGACTCCCTGGAGGGCCCACCCTCTCCAGACACTGATGAGATGTTCCTTCTCCTCCCTGCCGTGTTGGACATCAGCTGAACAGAGGCTGCCAACCTTTGGCAAGTTATGAAGAAATCCGACTAGAAATCCAAGAGACTCTGGACTTTTCTCCAAGAGAAACGCCCACTTGAAAACAGCTGCAGGGTTTGTTGTTTTTTAAACAACTTGTGACCAAACGTGCTTTAATCCTCTGTGACTGATTTTTGCATACCCCCATGTTTCCAACCTCAGGATGATCCAGTTTGCTGATGGACTGACTAGATTCATTCAGCATCTTTCAAGTACTGTTCAACAGAACTAAAAAAAAAAAATCACAATCTCCTTGGAATACAAGAAAATAAGCACTTCTGCTCAAAGTTGTTCGCTCTCAATTCCCAATACACTATTTTCAGTCAGATAAGGGGTATGAGGGGGGCTTTCCTTGATGGCTCAGATGGCAAAGAATCTGCTTGCAATGCGGGAGACCTGTGTTCAATCCCTTGGTCAGGAAGATCCCCTGGAGAAGGGAATGGCAACCCACTCCAGTATTCTTGCCTGGGAAATCCCACAGACAGAGGAGCCTGGCGGGCTACAGTCCATGGGGTAGCAAAGAGTCAGACAGGACTAAGAAACTAACACTTTCACTTTCAAAGGGTGAGAGAGACAAGAATAAAACATGGCAACACTGTTCAGGGCTGTTATAATTTTAGCAGAACACACTGTAACATCTGGTGGTAAAAGGACAAAGCAAAACCAAACCACTAACTTCTGAGACAGACTGTATATTAAAATTTTCATATTGCTATTTTCAGGGGTGGTTGTTGAATCTAGGCTTCTTACACACCTAATACTTCAAACTGCTTTTTTTTTTCCTTGACCCTATGGAAGTTTATTTCTTTTTTATTTTAATTGGAGGCTAATTACTTTAAATTGGTGGCCTGTGAAACAGAAACACAGACATTAATGAGCTCTATCACATCACTATGCAGAAACATCATGTCTATCATCTCCATCATTTGTCAATGATAAGAAGGGAAAAGCAAGAACAAAAAGGGAACTCATCAAGATAGAAGAGAGTAGGCAATGGGAAGGACAGGAAAAGAAAAGCACAAAGGGTCTTTGCCTACCATATACTAAGACATATTATGCCATCTAAGAGACAAAAAGAACAAGTTCCAGAAAAATATGAGGGAAGGAGGAAGAATGCACACGTGTGTGTGTGTCAATCAACTTGGTTAACAAGAAAAATCACAAATCAGTGAGAAAGGACAGATGACCTATAAATTGGTGCTGGGAAAACGGACTCCTTTCATGGAAATAAATTTGGATCCCTACCTCACATCATATACAAAAACACATTATGGATGGATCAAAGATCTATGCCTGAAAGGCAAAATTAAATAGAAAGAAAAAAAAAATAAGGTAACTCTGAGCCATTGGGCTGGGGGGAGACCAGCAGAGGCAGTTGAACTTTCTATCAGCAGCAGCAGGAGTGATGAAAACCACACAGGCCTTTCTCCCCACCCCGCACCCGTCTCTTGCTTCCTCCGGACTGCTGAGTGATGGAGTTACCACCTTGTGGCCACACATGACAAGCATGAAGACAACCAGCACGTAACAGAGAGAATGTCAGCGCCTAGGTCCCCGGCCATAAACACCGTCAATCAGTGGGACCGGCCCTGGGCTGCTGACCTCCAGATATCCTGTGATGCAAGGAAAAAATAACTCCCACTTTTGGAAACTACAGCTGATTAAGGAATGAATGAATGAATGAATGAATGAAAAGTGTGCATCAAGTAAATGTGTGTGTGTGTGTGCACATGCATGCGCGGGCGTGTTCTCAGCAGTGTCTGACTCTTTGTGACCCTATCAGACTACTCTGTCCATGGAACTTGCCAGGCAAGAATAGTTGAGTGGGTTGCCCCCTCCAGGGGATCTCCATCCAGGGATCTAACCCAAGTCTTGTGTTCTCCTGCACGGGCAGGCGGATTCTTTGCCACTGCACCACCTGGGAAGCCCAAATGCTGTGTGTACCCCCAAGGTAACAAAACCACACCCACACTATGTGTGTGAAAATGTCTCTGAATATAGCCTGGAGAAAGAAATGGCAACCCACTCTAGAATTCTTCCTGGAAAATCCTACGGACAGAGAAGCCTGGCGGGCTACAGTGTATGGGGGTCACAAAGAGTCGGACAGAACTGAGTGACTGAGCACACATGCTCCTAATACAGAGAGCAGATGTGCTCTTGAAAATAATCCAAAGTAATTCTACAATCAACAGTGTCTCTAAAACATTCAATGGATTCAAAGGAGGATTCAGGATGAATAGACATGAGGCAGACGGTGGTCCAGTAGCAAAAGATAACAGTGTTGGAAGAGAGCTCCTCTTTCATCAGCCTTGTCGGGGCGTGGCTTGACTGCTGCCCACCAAGGGTCTGATGACATTCAGGATGGAACTGGCCTTGGACAGACGCTGGGATAGCTGAGGAAGTCCTGAATCTTGCATTCGTGTGACAGAATCAGGTCTATCTACTAAGCTCTTTTGCAAGCAGATATTCAAACTCTGTCCCTGGGCCCGTTTGCTATCAGAGAATCGCATAACAATACATTGAAAATGCCACCAATTCAACACTGAGAACAAAAACTTATTTATTTGTTTAAGTAAACAACTCCACAACAGTCTGAGTGCCACAGAGAGAGCCAAGTGAGCCTCCAGTAAACAATCTCAGACTTTTCTGGGAAATTACTGAGGAATGCCTCAGATTCAGAACTGTAATTATAACAAACTGGGTTTTTTGAGGAGGATTGGGGGGGGTGGCCATTTTTCCTCCTTATCTAAAGAAGTCTAAAAGAAAAATGCACCCAACATTCAATTCTATGTCTCAAAGTAAGCAAAACTGCAAAACCTCAGTTGCTCATGTTAAATCGTAGTGAAGTTTACTAGAGAACTTTATCACAGACAGGGAGGCATGTTTCCATTTTTATACCTTCTCTTTACCTGATTTTCTGGAAAAAGAAATTATAAATGTATCCTGTAGGTATGTTACATGTACAGTTTCAATTCCCAAATGAATTAGATCACCTAAAAATACAGAGCCTGTGTACTTCTGGGTCCAAATCTACATGTGAATGTAGAAATGCTTCGGGCACTTTAAAAATAAATCAACTTTGTCTTTTAGAAACAAAATTTGAAGTATTTATGGTTCGATAAAGGAAAATTAAAATATAAGCAGAGTATGCATACTGACTAACAGTAAGCTCCAGTTATATTTGGGGCTATATTAGTTCCTGGGCCTATTCTTCTCTAGCAAAACTACTCTGCTTGCTCTAATAATGAAATACTTCTGAACTTAAGACATAAGTATTGAGCCCCTAACACAGATGGGTGTGTGTACGCATGCACACACACAAAGATGAAATAATTCCTACTAGGCACACTACTCAGAAACACAAAATATATCCCAGGTACTACAGATGAAACACTTAAATTCTAACAAAATCTATAGTTGACATAGTTTTATGATATCTCTATTTGTATTACAATCTTTATCAGTAACATCTCAAAATTGATAGCACATTAGGCTGCCTGACATCTGTCAAAATCACCACAGAAGGGATATTAGGAAAAGGTTGCAATCAGTATTTGGCAACTGTATCATCTGTGTTAGAATCACTTTACTAGTAGAGAAATTTCAAAGAAGATTTTAGATAATTTATAGAAATGGATGATAAAAAATTAGTGGATCATATATAAAATGGGAATTTGCTGTAAGACTCAGGGAACTCAAACTGGGGCTCTGTGACCAGCTACAGGGGTGGGATGGGGTGTGAGATGGGAGGAAGGTTCAAGAGGGAGGAGACATATATATACCTATGGCTAATTCATGTTGAGGTATGGCAGAAACCAATACAATATTGTAGGGCAATTATCTTTCAATTGAAAATAAAATTTTAAAGCATAGTGAATAGGAGAAAAACAACTGCAATTATTTGGAGCCCATAGCCCTTTCAGAATTCAGAAGAGTTTCTGGAAGTCTGCAGCCCCACTACACTTTTCTTGCTATTGACTAGGCTGTGTGCATTTTCCATTTTAAACCTCTTCAATGAGCCCTGTGACTAACAACTTATTCTCCAGGGTTGTGCTTCTATTTCACAAAGTCTTCACATTTCTTTTTAGGAGACAGAGAAAAAAATTGCAAAAGCAAAATACTTTTCTGAAGAAGAAGACAAACATGAAAAAGGCATCAGCAGTGCTCAGTGAGAACCCTTCATGTAAGAAAGTATTTGTGGCTTCAAAAGAGTAAAGACTGATTCCAATTAAAAAGCAGGTGCCCTTCAGATTTCTAGAACTTAGATTTTTCTTAAAAAAAAAAAAAAAAAAAAAAAAAAAAACTTTTCACTGGGAAGGGATAACACTTGGATGGGAATGGTAGTTATGATCCAGCCATTTCATTTCAAAAATCTTCTACTCAATTTACTTTATGGATAGAAACATAATATCCAGCCCAAAGAACTTTTCATTTATTGTATTTCACTGATTATAAGATGTACATTTCAACACCAATGAAGTGGTGAAGCATCTTCAAATTGACAACACTCAAAACTACAATATAATCAATCTGATTTTTGTATTGACCGTCTGGTGATGTCCATGTGTAGAGTCTTCTTTTGTGTTGTTGGAAGAAGGTGTTTGCTATGACCAGTCCGTTCTCTTGGCAAAACTCTCTTAGCCTTTGCCCTGCTTCATTTTCTACTCCAAGGCCAAATTTGCCTGTTATTCCAGGTATCTCTTGACTTCCTACTTTTGCATTCCAGTCCCTATAATGCAAAGGACATCTTTTTTGGGTGTTAGTTCTAGAAGGTCTTGTAGGTCTTCATAGAACTTTTTCACTTCAGCTTCTTCAGCATTACTGGTTGGGGCATAGACTTGGATTACTGTGATACTGAATGGTTTGCCTTGGAAACAAACAGAGATCATTCTGTTGTTTTTGAAACTGCACACAAGTACTGCATTTCAGACTCTTTTGTTAACTATGAAGGCTACTCCATTTCTTCTAAGGGATCCTTGCCCATGGTAGTAGATATAATGGTCATCTGAGTTAAATTCACCCATTCCAGTCCATTCTCGTTCACTGATTCCTAAAATGTCAATGTTTACTCTTGCCAACTCCTGTTTGAGCACATCCAATTAACCTTGATTCATGGACCTAGTATTCCAGGTTCCTATGCAATATTCCTCTTTACAGCATCAGACTTCACTTCCATCACCAGCCACATCAACAACTGGCATTGCTTTTGCCTTGGCTCTGTGTCTTCACTCTTTCTGGAGTTATTTCTCCACACTTCTAGCATATTGGGCAGCTACCAACGTGGGGAGTTCATCTTTCAGTGTCATACCTTTTTGTCTTTTCATACTGTTCATGGGGTTCTCAAGGCAAGAATACTGAAGTGGTGGTGAAGTAGTGGAGGAACGGAATTCCAGTTGATCTATTTCAAATCCTAAAAGATGATGCTGTGAAAGTGCTGCACTCAATATGCCAGCAAATTTGGAAAACTCAGCAGTGGCCACAGGACTGGAAGAGGTCAGTTTTCATTCCAATCCCATAGAAAGGTAATACCAAAGAATGTTCAAATTACCACACAATTGCACTCATCTCACATGCTAGCAAAGTAATGTCTAAAATTCTCCAAGCCAGGCTTGAACAGTACATGAACCATGAACTTCCAGATGTTCAGGCTGGATTTAGAAAAGGCAAAGGAAGCAGAGATCAAATTGCCAACATCCGCTGGATCATCGAAAAAGCAAGAGAATTTCAGAAAAACATCTACCTCTGCTTTATGTACTATGCCAAAGCCTTTGACTGTGTGGATCATAACAGACTGTTGAAAATTCTTCAAGAAATGGGAATACCACACCACCTTACCTGCCTCCTGAGAAATCTGTATGCAGGTCAAGAAGCAACAGTTAGAACCGGACATGGAAAAACAGACTGGTTCAAATCGGGAAAGGAGTATGTTAAGGTTATATATTGTCACCTGCTTCTTTAACTTATATGCAGAGTACATCATGTGAAATGCCAGGCTGGATGAAGCACAAGTTGGAATCAAAATTTACGGGAGAAATATTAATAACCTCAGATATGCAGATGACACCAACCTTATGGCAGAAGCGAAGAACTAAAGAACCTCCTGATGAAAGTAAAAGAGGAAAGTGAAAAAGCTAGCTTAAAACTCAACATTCAGAAAACTAAGATCATGGCATCCGGTCCCATCACTTCATGGCAAATAGATGGGGAAACAAGGGAAATAGTGAGAGACTTTATTTGGAGGGGCGGGGGGCCTCCGAAATCACTGCAGATGGTGACTGTAGCCATGAAATAAAAGACACTTGCTCCTTGGAAGAAAAGCTATGACCAACGTAGACAGCATATTAAAAAGCAGAGACATTACTTTGCCAACAAAGGTCTGTCTAGTCAAAGCTATGGTTTTTCCAGTAGTCATATATGGATGTGAGAGTTGGACCATAAAGAAAGCTGAGCGCCGAAGAACTGATGCTTTTGAACTGTGGTATCGGAGAAGACTCTTGAGAGTCTCTTGGACTGCAAGGAGATCCAACCAGTCCATCCTAAAGAAAATGAATCCTGAATATTCATTGGAAGGACTGATACTGAAGCTGAAACTCCAATACTCTGGCCACTTGATGCAAAGAACTGACTCACTGGAAAAGACCCTGATGCTAGGTAAGATTAAAGGCAGGAGGAGAAGGGGACGACAGAGGATGAGATGGCTGGATGGCATCGCTGACTTGATCGACATGAGTTTGAGCAAGCTCTGGAAGTTGGTTATGGACAAGGAAGCCTGGGGTGCTGCAGTCCATGGGGTCGCAAAGAATCAGACATGACTGAGCAACTGAACTGACTGAAAAACTACAATGAAGTACCACCCAATAAATGCTGACGAGGGCATGGACAGAATGGAACCCTCTCACACTGTTGGTGGGAATGTCAACTGGAGCAGTCACTATGGAAAACAATATGGAGGTTCCTCAAAAAACTAAAAATAGAGTTGCCATTATGATCCCACAATCCCACTTCTGGTTATATATCTGGATGAAAGTAGAATTTGAAAGGATACATGCTCCCCTACACTCTTTACAATATCCAAGACAGGGAAAACCACCTAAATGTCCTTTAACAAATGAATGGAAACAGAAAATATGGTATATATGCACACAACAAAATATTAACCACAAAAAAGAATGAAACAGTGTCATTTGCAGTAACATGGATGGCCCTAGAGATCATCATACTAAACAAAGTAAGTTAGAGAAAAATACCACTTGTATGTGGAATCTAAAATACAACACACATGAACGTATCTATGAAACAGAAAGAGACTCACAGACGCAGAGAACAGACCCGTGGCTGACAAAGGGGAGAAGGAGGGAGGGGGAAGGACTGGGAGCTTGGGATCAGTAAATGCAAACTAAACTGTTATATATATTATGGATAAAATAACAGGGCTCCCTGGTGGCTCAGATGGTAAAGAATCTGCCTGCAATGCAGGAGACCTGGGTTTGATCCTTGGGTTGGGAAGATCCCCTGGAGAAGAGAATGGCAACCCTCTCCAGTATTCTTGCCTGGAGAAATCCATGGACAGGGAAGCCTGGTGGGCTGCAGTCCATGGGGTTACAAGAGTCAGACATGACTGAGCGACTAACACTTTCACCTCCAACAGAAAACAACAAGGTCTTATTGTATAGCACAGCAAACTATGTTCAGTGTCCTGTGATAAACCATAATGTAAAAGAATATGAAAAAGAATATATATATATATAAATGAATCATTTTGTTGTACAGTACAAATTAAGACAACATTGTAAATCAACTATACTTCAATAAAATATTTTTAAATGACAGGCTATAATGGCTGTGGTCCTGTAGTGATCATGGACGGTATAATTCCATTGTGCAAACTGAGACACAAAGGTCCATATTTTCGTATGTCCTGTGACAACACACTTCTAAAAGAGCCGTGTATGTTTAAAATAATAATTCCAAATGACAAGAAAGTATGTGTCCTAATTTAAATAGTACTGTTTTTTTCTTCCTGAGTGCTGGATATGTTTCTAACATTCAATGGGATTACACAATCAGTAACGCAGGACATAAATATAATCCAGATAAGTAGTACTTGTCCGTGACTAGTGATTCAAGTTGTCTAACGAAGAGTATAAAGCTTTCCCACTGGCCATCAGGGCTGCACACAATAGAATCTTAAGTACATTCCCCAGCTTCTCTCTCAGTAGCTACTATTCTTACTGTCTTGCTAGTTAGGAATGAACTGTTCATGATGTACTGAACACCTGCTTCATCTGCTTCCCAAAGGATTCCCTCATGTTCTCTCCTGCTATTTTCTCATGCTGTGTGTGTGTGTGTGTGTGCGCACTCAGTTGTGTCTGATTCTTTTGTGACCCCAATGGACTATAGCCTGCCAGGCTCCTCTGATCATGGGATTCTCCAGGCAACAATATTGGAGTGGGTTGCCATGCCCTCCTCCAGGGGATCTTTCCTCATACTGGAACTCAGCTGGTGAACTAGGCTTTGTCAATCCACATCATGTTTTAGTTTTGTTTACTTTTCACTTGTGTGAACATTAAAAAAAAAAAAAAAAACTCACAAAATCCCAAACTTTTCAGTATTATGTGCCTAGCTCCTTAGAATTCAAATTTGCAGTCTCTGCCTTATCCAACTAAAGGTCTGAAAGTGCCTTAAAGTAGAAATTTTACCTTTGTAGACCCATAGTAGGTATTTTCTAAACATAGGCTGAAATGAATACATCCTTTAAAAAAAAAAAACACTCTACTCACATTATGGCTTTGGGGGATGCTCTGCAAAAGCCAAATCTTAACAAAATGTCTTAAATTACACTGAATTAAGTAAATTTTATTAAAGGTAACAGAAAATGTGGTGAACTTTTGTTTATTATGGTTTTTATATTTGCCTGTTTTCTGTGTATATTCATACTCGAGATGAGACAGACAATATCAATGAAGATTTTTAGGGAATTTCTATAGAAATAACAACAGTAGAGTTTGCAGACATAGAATACATGCTATGAACAGTTTAGAGTTTCCGCATCCAATGGAATTAATTCTCCTTAATTCTAAATGGAATTTTACAGAAAACCAGCAGCAACTCAGGAAGATGACCTTAAGAAATATTCTGTCCTTTCCGAAGCTTACATCAATTAAACATATTAGTACAGGGTACCTACCACATACTGTGGACTTGGAATACAAAGAGAAAATCAGAACAGTCATGGTCTCCACCCTTAGAACTGAGTGTTCATCAATTTTCCCAAAGAAACAATATAAAATTGATTAATGAACATAAATATAGGGGACTGTAAGAAAGTGTCTTAGAATTCTCACTTCTTTGGAAGTTATTCCTCAGAAAACAGTCCTGAATATTGAGTAGTTTCCTTGGTCAAACCGTTAGTGGGATCTCTTAGTCTAGTTCAAAGAGCTATAAAGCTTTTTTAGGGAATTTAAAAGTACTGGAGGAACTGGAAGGACTCCCATGATCATGGAGAAGGGTGGTTCTCTCGGTGTGGTTCCCAGGCCAGCAGCAGAGCTGACCTCACCTGGAACCTTGAGAGAAACGGAAATTCTCAGGCCCCACCCCAGACCCACTGAATCAGAAACTCAGGGGATGGGACAGCAATCCGTGCTTTAACAAACCCTCCAGATGATTCTGATACTCAACTTTGAGAAGCACTGAGAGTACAATCACTACATGTCACAGGAATTTTTAAAGGCCATTCAGCCAAAAAGAGATGAGAAAGTGAAAGTGTTAGGTCACTCAGTCATGTCTGACTCTTTGTCATGTCTGACTTTTTGACACCATGGACTTCAGCCACCAGGCGCCTCTGTCCATGGAGTTCTCCAGGCAAGAATACTGCAGTGGGTTGCCATTTCTTTCTCCAGGGGATCTTCCCAACCCAGGGATCAAACCCAGGTCTCTCACGTTGCAGGCAGACTTTGCACGTACTGAGCCACCTGGGAAGCCCAAAAGAGACTAAACAGGGACTAAAACATAGGTTGCCTGTTGTCTAATCAAATTTTCTTCTACCATACCAAAACATGTATATTTTATTTGCCATGTTATATCCTTATGCAATTTTGAACCATGTATAAAAAGCTCAGAGAAAGAATTATTGATCTGAAATATTTCATTCTCCGTCCCCTCCTTTTTTCTAAAAATCTAAACCTCATTGGAGATTCAAATATTTTGGAAAATTAACCAATTTATTGCTAATGACAAACAACACCATTAGTGTGCCCACAATATACATAAAAATATAGTACATACCAGGCGTTAGACGATATGTTTGTCTGTTTATTATCTGCCTGCTCTACTAGGCTGCAAGATCCACGAGGGTGTTTTGTCTTCTTTGATTACTTCTACTTCTTTTACTTTAGAACAATGCCCAGCTCCGAGGCGGCACTCAAAAAGCACTCAATTTGAATCAACAAATAAATGAACTTCAATTTGACTTGAACTATCACTTAAATTTGGGGATCTTGTTTCTCCAACTACATATTAAGTTATTAGAGACTCAGCCTTCGATGATTCTTGAACCCACATCACCTAGAAGGTATAATGTACCGTACCTGTCTAACAGTTGACACTATTTTTTCTGTAAAGGGCAAGACAGTAAACATCTTGGCTTTGCAGGGCATAACGTCTTTATTTCAACTACTCAGCTATGCCTCTTAGAGTCGGACATGACTGAAGCGACTTAGCATGCATGCATGCATTGGAGAAGGAAATGGCAACCCACTCCAGTATTCTTGCCTGGAGAATCCCAGGGACAGAGGAGCCTGGTGGGCTGCCGTCTGTAGAGTCGCACAGAGTCAGACACGACTGAAGCGACTTAGCAGCAGCAGCAGCAGCTATGCCTCTGAAGCAGGAAAGTAACCACAGACAATTTGTAAATGATGGATGTGGCTGCATCCCAATAAAACTTTATTGACATAAGCAGGCACAGGCAGGGCAGATGTGGTCTATGCCGTGTAGTTTGCTGACCAAAGCAACAGAGCTAACAACTATTATTACTGTTATATTTTAAAGACTAAGTTAACAGATACAAATAAAAGGCTAAGCAGCTCTCTAATACCTATTTTTAAAAAGAGCACATTAATGCTTATTACTTAAAATCTATATCCTCTTAAGAAAATTAGGATAAGTTGTAGAGACTTACGTCAATTATTTATTTACTTAGAGGCCAGTTAACATAAAGTTCATTCCAGTATCTTTTAACATTTTTAAAACAGAGGTATAACCAAGATGGACATTAAAGAAAGCCTGCTTCCTTCACTTCACTGACCTTGTAAGTTTCAGGGCCAAGAAGTAGGAAAATGAGCATTACTTTATTAAATACAATTTACTCTGGCACCCCAAATCTATAAGGTTAATCTTCTCCACAGCATCCCAAAAGGCTTTAATAAGAAATATATCACTTTGTATTTCTCTTTAAAAAAATAAAGCGTGCTTCCTTTGTAATTACAGCCAAAGGAAGACAGACCTGGCCCACCAGCCATACTGTGTGGTCCTGCAAACCTCAGCAGCTGACATGAGCAAGGATAAATCACTTGGTTCTGTTGCTGGGGAAAATGTCCTTTGGACATGGAGGGAAAGGAGAGAGCCAAGAGCTGAAAGTCACCCTCTGAAGCATTATTGTGTTGCCAGAATCATGGCTATTGTTATTGGCATTCACTTTTCGAAGAGAGAATGAATTATTTCGCTGTTGTTGACATATCAGCTGGCTTTTTTTCTTTGGTGACTTCTGCGAACACACTTTCCCCTCCACCCCCTTTTTATGAAATAGAATCACTGAGTGTGCTGGGCAGTGTACACTGTACTAGAAAACAATGGCTTAATATATTCCTGGCCTGGTTTAAGAAAGGAAAAGAACCCCTCTCTCTCCCATCCCTCCCCTGCAAACTGAGTTATATCAATAATCAAAGAGAACCAGACTGACATAGAAACACAGGTACAAACAATGTCTCCTCCGGTTTCTGGGGCTATAGAAATGGGAACTTACCCACTCATCCATCTTTCCCTCTTTCCACTAATCCTACCTCCAAGTTTTAATCAAGGAAGAAGACAGGATTGGGATTGACATAGACACACTATTGTTACTATGTATAAAATTAATAACTAATGGGAACCCACTGTGTAGCACAGGGAACTCTACTCCATGCTCTGCGGTGACCTAAACGGGAAGCAAATCCAAAAAAAAAGAGCGGATAGGTGTATACACATAGCTTATTCACTTTCCTGTACAGCAGACACTAACACCACACTATAAAGCAACTATACTCCAATAAAAATTTTAAAGAGGAAGAAGGTAGATGCTTTTCTTACCCTGTCCTCTTTGGCAGGCAGATCTCTAGGGATGACTTTGTTATCTAAAAGATTTGAGCTGTTTTAGTTCTCAAAATGCTGACAGGGTTCATAAAATAATTTTTATGAAAACATTTATAAACTGTGAGCCACCTCACAAATGTTGATCCATTTTATTTCATTGTTTTGAGTCTCTGCCCACTCTAAATCATAATATTTGATGTAATTAGGTCACATTTTATGGATATAAGCAAAAAAAGAATAAGTTTCAGTAGTAAAACAACCTCTCGTGGATGAATGAATTAAATGCTGCCTTCTTCACTGCTGTCAGGAAACCTTTCAGAGGCACTAACCAAAGGGGAAGGTCGATTCGAATAGTTATAAACACAGGACAAAGGAATTAGCTCTAGTCCATGTAGATGCAAAAAAGACAGCATCGTCACATAATCCTTCCCACTTTTCTCTCTTTCTTTGGTCCCTCTCTTCTGCCTGGGGTAACATACCTGCCCCAAAATAGAAAAGAATTGTGGAAAAACATAAACATCTACTCAAACACTAGGATATCATGAGGTGAAAAGGGAAAGAATTATCATCCACTCCATACTAGAGGTTTCCTTCCATCTCCTAACTCCCTGGATCCTGTGAAGACATTAGGTTACATGGCAAAGGAGACTTAAGGCTGCAGATGGAATCAAGGTTGTTATTCGCCGGATTTTACAAACAGGGAGATCAGGACTTCCCTAGTGGTCCAGTGGCTACAACTCTGCACTTCCAGTGCAGGGGGCCCGGGTTTGGACCCTGGTCAGGGAAGTAGATCTTACATGCTGCAACTGAGAGTTCACATTCTGCAACTAAAGATCTCACAGGCCATAATTAAGACCCGGAGCAGCTAATTAAATAAATAATAAAAATACTTTTGTAAATAAGGAGATTATCTTGGATTATCTAAATGGGCTCAATATAACCACAGGTCCTTTAGAGGGAAGCAGATGGGGACAGTCAGAGGGAGATGTTGACTACAGGGGAAAAAAAGGCTTTAAGGGTGGACGAGTGGGGTTATAAGTCAAGAAATATAGGTGGCCTTTTGGAACCAGAAAAGGCAAGAAAATGAATTCTCCTCTAAAGACTCCACTAGGGAATGCAGTTCTGCCAACACCATGATTTTAGCCCAGTGAGGCCCATGAGGGAAATGTGACCTATAAAACCATAAGATGACAAAATTTGTGTTGTTTTAAGCCACTTGGTTTGTGGTGACATGATACAGCAGCAATAGAAAACTAACACATTAGACAATTATGATATAGCAATTCTTTTTTTTTTTTTTTTTTTTGGCCACATATTGGGGCATATGGGATCTTAGTTCCCCAACCAGGGATCGAATTCGCATCCCCTGCAGAAGAAGGGCGGAATCTTAACCAGTGGACCACCAGGGATGTCCCTAATATATCAATTCTTACATAATTGTATGAATCAGGTACCATCATTGTTCCCATTTCACAGAGGAAGATGCTAAGACAAGAGAAGTTAATGACCTTCCCGGGGTCACAGAGCAGGGACAGAATTCCAGCCCAGGTAAGCAGGCTCTAGCAACCACACTGCCAGCCAATAGTTAATGCTGTGAAAGATACGAGGGTGCAGGGAACACCTCATGGACAAGCACATCCTGTGGCTAAAATGTAAAGTTTTATGATGAAGAGTCACTGGAAGACTAGAGTTATCAATGTGGTCATCCAAGGAAGTGAAGTGCGTTGTTACAATAATCAGGAACGTGGATATATTAGAATAGGTCATAACAGGAGACAAGAGAAAATCTAATTTAAGGCCTGACTGAATCTGTGGAAAGAGACCAAACAAGAACACCCTTATAAGATCTCTCAAGATGAGTCCAGCTTTCTCATTTCTTCCAGACCACCCATCCCCTCCATCTGCTGTAATTAACTTCCTTCCCATGGTTCGGTTCTTAGGAAGTTACCCCTGTTCCCCTTCAAGGGTCCTCCAGCTCCCAGTGTCTTTGCCATGACTCCCTACATCCTTATCCTGAACTGTGGTCCAGAAGGGGACACTGTAATGAGCACCAGGCAGAAACATCTGGATTTGACGAAGCAGGCCATAGCGAACAGTTTCTTACCCGAGATAAAGATATAGATGCGAACTAAAGATTTCATTGCTTTCCCCACAATGGTCAATAAATAAAATAGAATGTTTAACAATAAACAAATACAGGAAAAATAACTGTCACTTTTAGAAAAAAAGTGATCCTTTTAAAATTCAAGTGATACTGGTAAATGAATAAACAACTTATTCCTAAAAATGGCACTTCATTCATTATACCTGAGTAACAGTTTAAAACCCTTCACAAAGCTTCAAAAAGCACACAATGGCTACTGATATAAACATTAAAACTAGTATTCAATTACATCTTTTAATAAATATATAGCCTCATCAGTTATTAACTTGAAAATGAAATTTATCTTTGGCAGAAAAATTAGTGGGAGAAGGTATATGCCAGAACACTGAGAGACTATTTATTACACTATAAAATCACCATTATTAAAACATTCATTTTCTATGCTTAAGAAATTTAAAATTTTCAATCATAAAACAGTATTTTTCCCAACTGACAACTGAAATAATATTTACTTGTTTTTAAGTGGACAAAATACAAATTTAACATCATTCAATTTTTTAACAGATTGCTTATAATTGTAATTTTATTAAGCTCTTAACAAAAAAGATTTTGAAATATTTGCCCATATAACACCTTGAACTAGCTAAATTCTCCTGCCTTAGTTTATTAGGCAGCATTGAAAATCGAAGGCATTTTTGTGGTATGAATATTTTATAGCAAAGATGATACTCAGTACCTGCATGGAGTTTTGTTGTCATGGGGACCATCTAGGAGAAACCATTTAAATGCCAGAATTTCAAACCCCTTGGAACACTGCCTTCAGGTCTGGCTTCACTTACAACTTGGAAATCAAAACTGTAGCGACCATTTTTTTTTTAATGTACAATCCATCTGCTTTTAAAAAAAAAAAAAAAAAGTCCTGACTTCACTCTTTGAAAAGTCTTAAATTTCCTTTCTATGAAAAATTCTGATGCTAGAGCATACCAAGTGGGGGGATACTGCTGCCTAGCAAGTCGTCATGGCAACTAAAGTACACACACACACACACACACACACACACACACACACACATCGTGAGCCTGCACTAAAGCTAACATGATAAGACCACAGCTAAGAAGTTTGGCATGTAATTTCACTGATGAGGTCTCCTTTTTTATTTCTGTTGGTATTTTAAAAGAAATCCATCTAACTTCATCTTTTCCTTAAAGCTCACCCACAAATCACCATCAAAATAACAGATAATTTTGCCCAAAATCAAAAGGCATCAGAGAAATGAAAATGCAAGTGGGGAAAAGGGGAGAGGCCTTGATTTCCAGTTAGTTGGAAGCCTGTGTGCGCCATGATATCAGCTGGCCTGATAGTCAAACTCCAGCCCACAGAAGCATCATAGCCAGGCTCCTACTAAGAGACCGGGAGACTGCATTTTCCTAAGAAATCAGATATTACAAAGTCCTCCTCAGCTTGATTCCAAGCAACCTTATTTGAAGCCTGTCTCTAACTACTCTATTCCATGAACTCTGCATTCCAGCCAAATCTGCCTGCTGGTCATTCCATACACATGCTGTGTGTCCTTCTGACCTTCCCTCGCTATACCCACCACCTGAACACTCTCTGAGCCTTTGTCCTACAGGGAGTAAAATGATCTATAAAACCATGACCAACACACAGAAATCCCTTACATTTATATACATTAATGATTAAAATTCAGAAAGTTAAGGAAACAATCCAATTCACCATTGCAACAAAAAGAATAAAATACCTAGGGATAAAACTACCTAAAGGGACAAAAGCCCTGTATGCAGAAAATTATAAAGACCCTGATGAAAGAAATCAAAGATGACACAAACAGATGGAGACATACATCATGTTCTTGGATTGGAAGAATATTGTGAAAATGATTATACTACCCAAAGTAATCTACAGATTCAATGCAATCCCTATTAAACTACCAATGCTATTTTTCAAAGAACTATAACAACAACAAAAAAAAATCACAATTTGTATGGAAATACAAAAGACCTCAAATAGCCAAAGCAATTTTGAGAAAGAAGAATGTAGCTAGATGGATCAATCTTCCTGACTTCAGACTATACTACAAAGCTACAGTCATTAAGACAGCATGACATTGGCACAAAAACAGAAATACAGAAAAATGGAACAAGCTGAAAGCCCAGAGATAAACCCATGCACCTATGGGCACTTTATCTTTACAAAGGAGGGAAGAATATACAATAGAGAAAAGACAGCCTCTTCAATAAGTAGTGCTGGGAAAACTGGAGAGCTACATGCAAAAGAATGAAACTAGAACACTTTCTAACACCATACACAAAAATAAACTCAAAATGGATTAAAGATATAAATGTAAGGCCAGAAATGATAAAGCTCTTAGAGGAAAACATAGGCAGTACACTCTGACATACATCGCAGCAAGATCCTCTTTGATCCACCTCCTACAGTAATGGGGGGGGGGGGGAATTAACAAATGGGACTTAATTAAACTTAAAAGTTTTTGCATATCAAAGGAAACAATAAACAAGATTAAAAGACAACCCTCAAAATGGGAGAAAATAACTGCAAACAAAACAACTGACAAAGGATTGATCTCCAAAATATACAGACAGCTCATGCAGCTCAATACCAGAAAAACAAACAACCCATATCAAAAAATGGGCAGAAGACCTAAAGAGACATTTCTTCAAAGAAGACATACAAGATGGTCAAAAACACATGAAAAGATGTTCAACATCACTCATTATTAGAGAAATGCAAATCACAACTACAATAAGCTATCACCTCATACCAGTAAGAATGACCATCATAAAACATCTACAAAAATGTTGGAGAGAATGTGAGACGAATTAAAAGAGTAGCATGAAAACATATACACTGTCATTGTAAAACAGATTCCCAGTGGGATTTTGCTGTGTGACGCAGGGAACTCAACCCTGTGCTCTTTGACAGCCTAGAGCGGTGGGGTGCGGTGGGAGATTCAAGAGGGAGGGGACATATGGCTGTGGCTGATTCATGTTCACGTATGGCAGAAACCAGCACAATCAGTTCAGTTCAGTTCAGTCGCTCAGTCGTGTCCGACTCTTTGCGACCCCATGAATCGCAGCACGCCAGGCCTCCCTGTCCATCACCAACTCACAGAGTCTACCCAAACTCATGTCCAGCACAATATTGTAAAGCAATTATCCTCCAATAAAAACTAAAGAAAAACCATGACCAATCCCCACCCAGCAGAAGCGCCTGTGCTTTTCAATATTTCTTTCTTTATTTGGTGGCACTGGGTACTATTTGTAGCACGCAGGATCTAAAGTCTTTGTTGGGTCATGCAGGATCTTCAGTTATGGCATGTGGGGTCTTTTTTTTTTTCTTTTCTAGTTTCGGCATCTGACCTCTTAGTTGCAGCAGGTGGGGTCTAGTTCCCTGCCCAGGGATTGAACCTAGGTCCCCTGCATTGGGAGTGCAGAATCTTAACCACTGGACCACCAGGAAAATCCCCAAAAGTGCCTTCTGAATTGATGTAACTATCTTATTTATATTGCTTATTTGATATTAACGTTTTGCCTTCCAGAGTATTCAGGGTCTACTTCACTTCTCCCTGACACTGACCACTTAGGAAGGGGGTTATATTTTGTGGTCTAATAGCTAGTTCTCCAGTTACTTGGACAACAACAATAGAAGGGACCATAGAAAATTAAGGAATATTGATAACAACCAGCACCTACTAACACCTTTAAGCAGGTCATGCAAGAGCTGTATGAGACAGAAATTAAAAAAAAAAAAAATCATACAGGTAACCTCATGGCAGAGATGAACAACTCTTGAAAACACCAGTGAGATATAATTTATTCATGTGGCGACACTCACTAGTGTCAGAAAATCCTTAAAACACTCCATAGGAGCTAGATGTACCACAATTCTCTCTAAAGATAGTGATTAAAGATGTTTTTCTCCTACATTTTTTTCCAGACACCTTTCTGACAAAATACATATACACAAAATGAAGTATGATACTTGGGCATTGCATCTAGAAAGAAAAAATTAGAAGTTTTCAAAGTGACTACCTTGGCCACTTGGGACATTAACTTCGAAACTTTTATTTAAGGCCAGAGTAACACTGAATATCCAAACTTTAATGGCTCATTTTATAACAGAAAAAGTTACAGTTCTGTCAAGTCCAAAAATATGTCTTTCATTTTTCTTGTATTACAACTGCTTACCAGACATCTCCACCAACTACTTCAAATGTAACAAGTCCAAAGCTTAAATCATGATCCATTCCATTCCCACACATACAAAATAAAAACAAAACTACTCCTTCACTCATATTTCCTGTTCCAGTTAAAAGTGCCAGTAACTGCTGTCACTCAAACCAGAAGCCACTGAGTCAGCGCTGACTTGCTTCTCAGCCTCAAATCCTAAATTCAACAATTTCAATAGGGAAACAATATCATGTAAAACAAACAGCATGGATTTAAATATCAGGACTTCTTATTAACTATAAAACCCTTGGAAAACACATTTAATCTTATTAACTCTCAGTGAGACTATGAGTCACGTAAGATTTTTTAAAAATAAATAAGTAGGTTTTGAGATAGATTTCTATTATCCTATTATTGTTCTCTTGGAATTCACAAAACATGCTATCAGATTCAAGGTGATGGGAAATTAAAAAATGACAGCAAAAACTATTTCATTTTGTTTAATTACTCTTTCCCAAACTTACTTGGCTTATTTTTAAGGAATGCACTGATATTTCTTCTTCTTAAAAAAAAAATTAGCTGTGAAATACTAATCTATTTTATGGGGTTGACTCCATGGCTGTGTGTGTGGAAACACAGCTGTCTTCTGGGGTTTCACTCTATACTGCATCCCTCTTACCTGTCCCACCAGTTCCTAGGGTGTCTGGGGGCTCCCCGGTGTGTGCCCACCCTCTCCCCACTAGCCTTTCATTTGGGTCCAGAATACTGCTCAGGGCAGTTTCTGCCCAGGGTGGGACTAAACAGGACAGGTTTTCATGTGTGTGTGTATGCACATGTGTGTGTGCATGTGCACACACACGTGCCCATGACTAAAGTATAATATAGCTAATCATTTCATGTGTGTGCGTGCACGCACATGCGTGTGTGCATGAAAGTGACTGAAGTATAATACAGCCAATCACTTCTGTACAACAACATAACTCAGTTACATATAGACATTCTTTTTTCATCCTCTTTTCCATTATGGTTTCTCACAGGAGACTGGATATAGTTCCCCACCATACAGTAGGACCTTGCTGTTTATCCATCCTATCTATATATGACAGTTTGCATCTGCTAATCCCAAACTCCCAGTCCTCCCCTCCCCAGCAGCACTATTCACGACAGCTAAAACATGACAACAACCTAAAGATCCAATGACAAATAAATGGTAAAGAAGATGTGGTGCATATGCATAACGGAATACTACTCAGTCATGAAAAAGAACGGGATGAGGCCATTTGCAGCAACATAGATGCCAGTAGGATGCATTTTCTTTTAAGGAGTCAGAGGCCAGAAAAAGAAAACATTCCCTATTGTGAAAGGAACTCTATATACCTTAGAGAATAAGACTCCTGTGTCTGTGCTTTAAGAAAAAGGTTTCAATATGAGATTAAAGCTCATGTAATATCATACATATCCCATACACATTAATTAAAATTCTTTCTCCTTCTGCAAATCAATTCTATCACCTAAGTATCCACTCTTAACTTCTTTGGTTCCGACCTCTGTCACCACATCTCATCTCCCATCTAGACTATGGTCAACACCTTCCAAGATCTCAGCTATTCTCTCCCCTCCTGGGTCAACCCAGAAACCTCTCTAAAATACAGATGTGAGCAACTGCCTTTCAGGTAAAGAACACATTCCTTAGGATATACACCCTTCTGGATTTGGCCCCAATCCTCTTCCAATATCTCAACACACCATTCCCCATTGGCCTCTCTTACACAGGCCTGGAGGCAGCTTTCATATTGTCATGTCCTATGCTCCCAGCAGATTATTATTATTATTTTTTTTTTTTTTACTGTTAATGAAATACGTGTGCTTTCAGGGCTGTGCCTTTTCACGTATCACTCCCTTGGTCTCTGAAAACCACCCACACCCATCCCAATCTCCATCTGGCAAACAATTCATCCTTAAAAGCCAACCCAAATGTCACTTCTTCTATGAGGTCTTCCAGAATGAGTTAGTCACTCCTCCTGTGGACTCCCACGGCACTTTGTTCTCAACTCTGTCCTAGCGAGCTACTTATACTCAACAACAAAAGCGAAAGACATAAATAGTGATCTTAAAATTATTAATTCCTAATGAGTTTCTTCCACCAAAATCCTAGGCACTCCATACTTTTTCTTAATTATATATACATAAGATCCAAGGGAAATTCTGGGAACAAAGAGCCTTGACATAATTAAATAAATTCAGAAACCATCATATTCATCCAAATGAATCAGGCCTGATCTCATTTTGAAATACCTGCTGGTGTCTTGACAATTTTTAAATGTCAAAGGAGTTTCAGGGAACAGCCAAAAAATTTTAAGGCTCTCCTAAATTTCCAAAATATAATTTCTAAGTTGTAACAGTCTTTTCTTCATACATGTGTAAAACTTTAAGAATTCAATGGGGAAATAAACTTTCATTTCAAAATCAACTTTGAAATTGGGAAATAAAAACATATGCCACTTCCAGGCACTAGTCATAATATGGGTTTCCCAGGTGGTTCCGATGGTAAAGAATCCACCTGCAATGCAGGAGACACAGGTTTGATCCCTGGGTCAGGAAGATCCCCTGGAGAAGGGAATGGCTACCCCCTCCAGTATTCTTGCCTGGGAAATCCCACAGACAGAGGAGCCTGGAGAGCTACAGTCCATGGGGTCTCAGATAGTCAGACACAACTGAGATCGGTCCCCATAACAGTCTCTACCATTTGCTGAGGGCTTCATGCCGGCTCCTCAGGGCAGTCCCTGCAGGCTCGTGCATAGAACTCCTGCCGCTACTCCATGAAGTAAGAGTCATTATTCCAATGTTTTAGATAAGGAAGTTGGTCAAAAAGATGAAGGGAACCCACCTAGATATTATCCAGTGAAGACTCAAACCCAGACTCTATGACTCCCTGGCACATGCACACATTCTATAAGCTATGATACAGAACCTAAAGTTGTGTCAACTGGGTAACTTCTCTGTGAGGAAATAACCATGGACTTGCTCACTTCAAAGGGGCACCCTTCTGTAATCAGGGGGCTTTCATCTAAGACATATACTGATGGCCAGACAGCTAGATGAAGTTATCAAAAGTATTTTTATGGCCTCATAATGTGAGCAACTTTAAAATTTCCTTAGAAAATTATATATAAATATTTTTATAATTTGACAGAACAGTAAACTCAATTTAAGAAAAATCTAGTCTAAATCAAAGGAGTTTTTTAAGCTAAAGTTTACCAAACAAACAAGAGGACAGACATCTTGCAGTTCATGTAAGAATTGCTGGAAATAAAGTCTAGAAAATATTAAACCAAGGTTTTGTAAATCCAGCTCTATTTTTATTTCTCTGATCAAATTGATATTTCTCATTTTGACTGAACATGACAAACGATTTAGACTTACAGTTCCCTCAAACTACTTGGCTCACTTCTTTTTTGTCAAGTACTGGGTGATCATAAAGAGTATTGCGAGTCTTCCATGAACACAAAACTCAAATATCATAACACAGACCTTGATTACAACTACTTTGCAAATACATATTTATCTTCACACACAGTCTTTCTTTAATTGGAATGGAGATAATTATAAAATGTGTTTGCTTATTTATACTTTCTGAAAATGCAACAATAAATGACAGACACATCCACTAGGAAGACAGCATTGTAGTCTTTCTTAAATTTTATGGATACTTAGTCATTCATAAATGTTTCAAACTGACCGATGTTTTCACCTCTGTGATGATGCACATGAATTATTTGGTACTTGATTTTTCACAAGAATAAGACCAGAAGAAAAAAGAAGATGCTACATTGGCTAAAGTAATGAATAAATCAAGTATGAATTGTAATCACAGAATTCTGCATATTATTTATGAAAGAAGAAATATTTGATAAGCAAAATAATTTTAAAAACATTTTAACACTCTCTCTCATTTTACTGAGTCAACCCCTATTTGTTAAATGCCTGGCATGTACCATATTCCACCTTCAGGGATGCAGTGAGCTGCGCCTCTTGGATAAGATAGAGTAAACAAACAATGACGAGTGAGATGAACACTATAAAGGAAGAGAAATATAGGGTGCTGTGGCTTTTGTGTAAAATAAGGCTTGAAGAGGAAACAAGCAAAGTAGGGGAAAACAGCAAACAAGTTTCCAAGTAAGAGAAGTAACATCTGAGCAGGCAGGACCCTGAGGGGCTCCTGGGCATAAAAGCCTTTCTGTGTCCCATTCCCTGAGTTCCAAAGGGAAGGCTCAAACAGTTGCTAATTGGGGAGAAGAGGGATGAAGAGACAATGGAGGAGCCCTAAGAAACAATGTGTAGCCTTGGGGCAGGGTCCTGGTTCCCCCTCAAGGGAAACACAGAACAGTATCGAGCTCTTCTGCAGAACTAAAACCCCCACCAAATGGAAGATGTTCAGAGAGAAGGTCACAGTTCAATAACCTTGAGAACCACAGATCACGGGACCGTCGGATGCCAGAAGATCTCTAGATTTAAGGACTGCATGCACCCTGTTCCTTAGTTCCTTCCCAAATGCACCTGGGTTGGGACATTCAGCTTTGAGGGCATTAACCCTCTGTGGCTCCCTTTGCCTGGCAAAGCAATAAAGCTATTCTTTTCTACTTCACCCAAAACTCTCTCCAAGGTTCAATTCGGTACCGGTGAAGACAGACCAAATTTCGGCATCAACAACAGGCAAGCAGGTCCAGAGGCTTCAGGGACAAGTCACACAGGGCTGGAGAGGAGCCCATGTGGGGAACCAAGAAGATCTCCCTGTGGGATCAAAGGACTCACACCCTCAGGCGCTGGGAGGGGTCAGCCTGCTCTGTCCCTCTGCTGAAGAAAATGCCCCTCCCTGGTCACACCTCCTTCCCGTGTCATGAAGGGACTATCCAACCCATGATCTAGAAGCCTGGCCCTCTGACCCAACCCGGGACAGTTCTGAAGGGCCTCACGACTCCAAAGCTTCCAGCGACGGCGGGGGCCTGCTGTGAGCCCTGCACAGCAGCCCCTCCTCCCTGCACACAGCCAGGCCTTCTTCTCCACCCCTCCCTGCCACATGGGTTGATCTCAAGGGCCAAGGCATTCCCTGACAAATGTCTCTTACAGGAAACCCCCTCTCAGAGTCTGCTCTCCAACTCTGGGATCCAGTGTGAGCCAGGAAGGGAGGAGAAAATGCTCACAGAATTTCTGACAGCACACTCGGGGGCCCCACCCAGAACTCAGCCTAAGGGTTTACAATAAAGGTGTGACAGGTAAGATCACTATTTACACCATCAGAGGCTAATCCTAAAGGAGGACTAGAGAATACAAAGAGGGAACATCAGGGGGAAAAAAGTCACCCACTAGGCATTTCTCTCCAGACCTTGAGGCCAAGTGATCTGATCATCAGCGTAGATGTACTCAAAGCCTTTTATGGAAAGGAAATTATCTTGAAATTCTGATACAATAGGACTAAACTCCAGTTTGTGTACTGTTGGTCATCCAACCCTTATACAGGGATTGTGAGGCTCAAAGGCTTTAGGTTAGAAATACTAGAGCATTCATTAAAAAATTCTCATATGGAATCACCTAACAATAAAAGAAAAAAATCCCATTCCCTATATCATAACAGCTATTTTCTAGTAGAAAAATTAACAAAAAGAAAAATCCTTGTTAAATAAGACTTTGCAATTTTAATATTTCAGGTAGTATAAAAGTCACATCAAAGGCAATTTATTGAAAATATCTCCGAGTTGCCACCTTTTGGTATTTTTGTATGTAACACCTCTGGTGACTGTTTTTTTGGTTTACAAGTTACATAAAAGGTGGTAGCAAATAAGCCATAATTCTGCCAAAGATAAGTCATTTGATGTGATGCATACAAGCCCATTTTAAATAGAGTCTTTTATCTAGATATAGCCTATCAAGAAGAAGCAACTTTTAAATTGTACTTATTGGATACAGCCACCGTCTGAAAAATCAAACCTGATCAAGTGTAGGAATAGATTAGCATGCAGCAGAAGTGGTTGGAGTACTGTAGTCCAGGGGAAAGCGGACGGCAGCTGACTGGGTGTGAGAGAAGAAACTGGAGTTGGGAGTGGACAGACTGATCTATGGTGGTGGCCACTGGGGGCAGGGGTCGCTGTTTTGACCTCCCTTTCAGAAAGTACTGGCCTTCACTGGTAGCCCAGATGCTAAAGAATCTGCCTGCAATGCCGGAGACCTGGGTTCGATCCCTGGGTCGGGAAGATCCCCTGGAGAAGGGAATGGCTACCCACTCCAGTACTCTTGCCTGGGAAATCCCATGAACAGAGGAGCCTGGTGGGCTACAGTCCGAGGGGGCACAAGGAGTTGGGACTTCACTGAGCAACTAAACGACAACAACAAGGGGCTGCTGGGCAAGAGTGTGGCCTGGGCTGAAAGGCTGAAGTGAATCCTAAGGCCCTGCAGCTGGAGGCAGTCAGCTGACCACCCAGCTGCCACGGCACCACCAGTTCTTCCTAAAGAGAAGTGTTAGTCACTCAATTGTGTCTGACTCTTTGCAACCCCATGAACTGTAGCCCACCAGGCTCCTCTCTCCGTGGGATTTCCCAGGTAAGAATACCGGAGTGGGTTGCCACTTCCTTCTCTGGGGGATCTTCCTGACCCAGGAACTGAACCCACATCTCCTGAACTGGCAGGAGGATTCTTTACCACTGAGCCACCTGGGAAGCCCTCAGCAGCCCTAGTGACAGACTAAAGCCCAGGGGCATAATGGGATCTTGTCCATTCGGCTCAAAATGCGATTTCTGTAACAGGCAACCTTTGCTCCAGAGCCACTGCTGGTTACCAACGGAGGCGTCGTCAGGTCTGCATCCCAGTCCAAGGCTCCCCTGACCCGTCTCTTTCCCCCACACGTGTCCTTTCACAGGTGTCAGAGCTAAACTGGGCCTCCATCCTGCTTCTTTCCCAGGCATTCCGACAACTGACACAGCGATGCTTAGCAGGTAGAGTCAATGATACTTTGTGTCCAATGGAATGTAGTGGGTGAGCAAGAAAGAGGGCTCAAGGATAACTCCTGGGATTCTGGCTTGAGCATCTGAAACAGGAACTCTGAAAAGGGGCCAAATTTAGGGAGTTCGCAAGCTCGCTCAGAGTCAGGCCAAGAACAAGGCACCTACAAGATATTGTTTTTCATCCAGACACCTAAGGAAACAAACGAGTTTGGGACACTTGTTTAAAATTGTTTCCGTTCCCCTGCTCTGCATACCATGTAGTACACCCAGCCTTCCTCAAATACTGATTTAACACTTAGACAAAACAATTTCTTGAAGTGCCAAAAGGTCAAGTAATGCCTAGAGCCGCTGCAGACAATCTGGCAACAAATTCCCTTGAAAAAGGAATTTTTCCTATGAAAGATGGATCATTTGCCTCTTCACTGAGAATTTTAAAATTCATTTTTCACACTTGTTTAAAATTCACAATTCCGATCACAGACTGGAATTCTGTGATTTCTTTCCAGGTGTACAATACTCATTAATACTCTTGAATGTTTCACTTCATTATGAAATTCAGTAAAGTGACTAGTGTGGTATGTGGGCTTTAGACTCTAAAAGATACAGCTAGATAGTTTACCAAAAGTACCACAAGTGTTCTTCTCTCCATCATAAATGGGGGTAGGGGGTTAATCCCTGCCTAGCAGGGAGGCTGTGATCTAGAACAAGGTCTGAGACATAGGAGGCACTTGTAAAAAGTATATTTTGTTATTCTATGTCCTATCTTAGTGAACACATCTGTTAAGCACAAGTAACACTAACACCTTCATTACACAGACACACACACATGGAAGGTTTTGGGAAAACATCCTAGAAGGAAGGCTCTGTGCCCTGTGAAACGTGGATGGCCCCACAGGTTTGAACAGCGCATGGCATGTCCCTACTGAAGGTGCCTCCCCTTACGCGGCAACTAATATAGAGAGAGTGAGTGTTTCCAGTAACACTAGGAGCAGCAAGGAGAAAATACCCCTGCCAATGGCATCCAAACAGGAGACCACATGTTCCAAGTAGACCCCGCTGCAAGCAGAAATTTCAAGACAGTCATACAGAGGACACAGTCTATCACACCACAGACAATGTATGTTTAGAAAAAAATGGTTTTCTTTTTCAGAGCATAAAAGAAATTTAAAAAGCAATTTGCTTCAGCTTAAGAATGAATGTACTACATCCTCATACAGTTTTTTCCCCATCTTTCTCCATCAGAAAGGCCACTGTGATTTACTTCCTGGAGAACTAGAACCTGTAGTAAGGGAATGAAAATTCATTCCATAAGATCTGCTTGACTGACAGTTACAGAAACCAAATCTACTTGCAAATGTGGAAATACACACAGCTGACTGCTTTCATCCCCCAGCTCTGCATACCATGTAGTACACTCAGCCTTCCTCAAATACTGATTTAATACTTAGACAAAGAAAACAATTTCTTGAAGTGCCAAAAGGTCAAGTAATGCCTAGAGCCACTGCAGACAACTTGGCAACAAGTTCCCTTGAAAAAGGAGTTTTTCCTATGAAAGATGGACCATTCATTCGCCTCTTCACTGAGAATTTTAAAATTCACTTTTCTCAGCTAATATAAAGTTACCACCAATTTCCTGAAAATCCAAACACAATTTTGAAACCCCAAAATTATGATGACAAAGAAATATTTCCAGTGTGCTTCAGCATCCAGCTAAAAGAAGAAAAATGTTCAGGAATTCCCAAATCATATTGTTCCTCTTCATCCAGCTCCTACATCCAGTGGGCAGAAGCGAAGTATTTATTGAGTCCATATGGATGCTTGGAAATGTTAGCAACTGTATTTAAAACAAAAATAAATTCAACTATGTCAGCATTTCAGGAATTTATAGCCAAAAACCACAGTCAATACATGCCAAAAATCTCATGCTAACCATTTTAAGCATTTTCAAACTTCTCCAGAATGAATATTTTTTATCATAAAGATCACATGCTCTGAGCAGAGTTTAATTAAACATGTGCACCTGGATGGATATACTGACCGGAAGTCCTTGTCAAGCTTACAAGTCACTGAGAGGGCATGTTTGCTCTCCAACAGGTGCAGATGACCAGAAGCAGGCTGGCAGGTAAATAATTAAATATAGCCTAGGCTACATGTTAGAATTGTCCTCATTTTTGTCCAGAGCCGTGTGAAGTTACAGACCACACTTTTCCCATGGGTGGAAGTGCACTTTTTACAATCTAAGGTAGACATCACTAAATCCTCTAAAAGGCAGCCACGACTTGTGCTCCCATTTTGCAGATGAGGAATCTAGAGGTTTACCGGGGCTTCCCAGGTGGCTCAGTGGTAAAGAATTTGCCCGCCAATGCAGGACACATAAGAGACACAGGTTTGAAGCCCTGGGTCAGGAAGATGCCCTGGAGAAGGAAATCGCAACCCACTCCAGTATCCTTGCCTGGAGAATCCCCATGGACAGAGGAGCCTAGAGGGCCACAGTCCATGGGGTTGCAAAACAGTCAGACATGGCTGAGTGAACATGCGCACACACACACAATCTAGAGGTTTAAGGGGGCCCGCTGCCTGTGTTTCATAACTAGAAAGCCGCTGAGCTAGTCTTCCAACATAGGGAGTTCTCAGTCAAGACACCACACTTCTAACCACTGCCCTGCACTAGAGTAGAGATCTTTACAGCATAGAAGAAAGTCCTTCCAAGATAACCAAGGCCAATCCCACACGCATTCACCCAGCTAGGCTATCTGATCATGCAGTGGCTTCAGTCAACAAGCCATGCGACTTCCTCAGCTTCAGCTGAATCTGGGAAGGCAGGGAAGCAGGTCTGATTATGTTGGCGACTTGAGAATGTCTAGGGTACTGAGGCTATTTGGGGTGAGACATGGTTCCTACCAACACCACCACCATAAACATCAATCGCCACCAAACTTTCTTT
Organism: Bubalus bubalis; assembly: GCF_019923935.1. Taxonomy (NCBI): domain Eukaryota; kingdom Metazoa; phylum Chordata; class Mammalia; order Artiodactyla; family Bovidae; genus Bubalus; species Bubalus bubalis. Next base: position 133,573,815 of record NC_059160.1, on the reverse strand, counting down.
GGACCTTTTTAACCCAGCATGATCTCTGAGCATGTATCTAAGTATACCAGAGTAAGGAAGCAGGGAAGAGAAGAGGAACCATTGACTATTCATTAGAATTGCACTAGCAGCAAAAGGAGGGGGTAAGTTCATATATTCATACATCAACCCATTGACCAAGACATCAGCCATTCATTCCCTCTTATTTATTCACTCACAGATACACACACACAGTTTTGAACACCTACTGTGCACAAGGTACTACTCAAGGGCTGGTAACTTTCACAAAGTGCCATTCTCAGTGATTCATAAAAATTAGAAGAATTACAGGTGTTCACAGAGTTATGCTTATTTTAGTCACATCATGATTGTCTACCTAATCTCGCTATACATGAACAGTTTATTACTTTATTAAAAGGCTGTTAACAGATATTACTCAGGTGTACTGCTAAGTGAATAATTAAATTCAGTTTCTAAGAGATTACACCTTCAATAGGGCTTCCCTGGTGGCTCAGCGTTAAAGAATCCACCTGCCAGTGCAGGACACAATAGTTCAACCCCTGGGTCAGGAAGATCCCCTGAGTGAAAGAAATGGCAACCCACTCCAGTGTTCCTGCCTGGGAAATGCCATGGACAGAGGAGCCTGGCTGACTAGAGTCCATGGGATCAAAAGAGTCAGACACAACCTAGCGACTAAACCACTCACCACCATATTTGCAATACAAAAGAGATCTACTATTTAATAAAACTTTGCTATGAATCCTTTTGCAATTGTAAAGTATGAAAACCATTTTTTTAACTATCTGGCTAGAGACATTGGACACTTAAGGTTTCTCAAGGAGAAATAAATACATAAAATATGACCAGAATCAGCATTCTAACCAGGTATATCTTATTACTGTCCCATGCAAAATTTCATTTTCTCTCAATAAAATTCATTTGGACTTTGTAATGAGAAGAGCAACAATAAATTCTATCATCTTTTAAAGGCAAACATTAACATTAGTGAGATAAAGTTATAAAGTTCTGCAAGGTTAACATTTCTGCTTACTTTTTAATTGACTGCTTACATTTCTCAGTCAACTCCTTCACAAATTCTCAGTCTCGCACCCACACACATACACTTTTCCTCCTGGACTCTGAATCCTGCCAAGTTCCAGGAGGAAAAAGTTTCCTTTTATATAATGGCAGTCTACAGATCTGATTTTCCCTGGGGTAAACTTGTTCTTTTGTACACTGATTAAAAGATATTTACCATCAATTGAGTTATTCAACCTTAAGAAACAACTGCAAAACATTCCATGGTAATAGGTGCATATTTTTAAGATGATGACAAAAAAAAAGTAGGAGATTATTAGCTGTTCCAGAAGAAAAGGCTATCAGTTAATTTCTTTTGTGTAAGAAATAGACACAGGACAGATAGTGGCTGTACAGTCATCTCCAATCTATGCTTATGATACGTAATAAAAACATTATCTTTCAAAATCGGATATATTTAACTATTAAAATGGTCAAAAATATACATGTACTCAGTTCAGTTCAGTCGCTTAGTCATGTCCAACTCTTTGCGACCCCATGGACTGCAGCACGCCAGGCCTCCCTGTCCATCACCAACTCCTGCAGTTTACTCAAACTCATGTCCATTGAGTCGGTGATGCCATCCAACCATCTCGTCCATCCTCTGTCGTCCCCTTCTCCTCGTGCCTTCAATCTTTCCCAGCATCAGGGTCTTTTTCAGTGAGTCAGTTCATCCCATCAGGTGGCCAAAGTATTACAGTTTCAGCTTCAACATCAGTCCTTCCAATGAATACTCAGGACTGAGTTCCTTTAGGATGGACTGGTTGGATCTCCTTGCAGTCCAAGGGACTCTCAAGAGTCTTCTCCAACACCACAAGCATCAATTCTTCGTTGCTCAGCTTTCTTTATAGTCCAACTCTCACATCCATACACGACTACTAGAAAAACCATAGCTTTGACTACATGGACCTTTGTTGGCAAAGTAATGTCTCTGCTTTTTAGTATGATGTCTAGGTTGGTCATAGCTTTTCTTCCAAGGAGCAAGTGTCTTTTAATTTCATGGCTGCAGTCACCATCTGCAGCCATGCAGAGAGCCATACATGTGCTATCCAAGTGCAAAAGGTCAGGCTCAGGGTTCTATACTAGAAGCTCCAAGCACTGTCAAGAAGATGATCTACCAGCTAAATGAACTGTAGGCACAAATTTCCAGTCAGGGCACCTACAAATTGCCTAACCATATCGAGTTCTCCGAGACTCTGTTTCTGCATGTAGGATGACAGGTTTAGGTTACAGAACTCATTAGAATAAGGTAATTCAGAAAACACATATACTGTAATCCAATGATTGACTTAATAAGTATTCAATAAATGATAGTTGTTGTTATTGAAACAAGTTGAAAGTAAAACTCATTGTGTATAGTAACACAGTCTTATCTGCATGAAAACTGGCATGCTTAATATCTGATCTAATTTTTACTTTTAATTCTTCCTACTCAAGGGTACAAAGGCTTAATTTTAATGGGCAGGGAAGAGTTAGTCAAATCACTGAATTTTCAGACTAATTAAAATTGCAGGGCTTCCCTGGTGGCTCAGTGGCAAAGAATCCACCTGCCAACGCAGGAGATGTGGGTTCTATCCCCGGTCCAGGAAGATCCCACATGCCATGGAGGAACTAAGCCTGTGTACCACAACTATTGAGCCTGTGCTCTAGAGCCCGGGAACTGCAGCTACTGAGCCTGTGCTCCATAGAGCCTGTGCTCTGCAACAAGAAAAGTTGCTGCAAGGAGAAGCCCGCACACTGCAACTAGAGAGGAGTCCCCACTTGCTGCAATGAGAGAAAAGCTCGTGCAGCAATAAAGACCCAACACAGCCAAAAATAAGTAAATAGATAAAATTATTTTTAAGATTATATTACACAAGGAGCAGATTCTCATTCTTTGTGGATATGAGAAAGAGGCATAAATTTTAAAATAAATTTTATAAGTGAAAACAACACTAACAATCTACATTAAAGTTAATTTTGACATCTCTAATTATAAAGGGTATTTTTAATACACTGAGTGTGCAACCATTTCCCACAAAGTGGTTAAGAAACATTAATCAAAATAATAAGGCAAGCCTTCAAGAACTTATTTCAGCAATAAAAAAAAAATCTTTCTTTTTAACTAACTCTCCCCTAAAAATATGTCTTCAGGAAACCAAGAACTTATAGGGTATCTCCTTCAGTTCAGTTCAGTTCGGTCGCTCAGTTGTGTCCAACTCTTTGCGACCCCATGAACCGCAGCACGCCAGGCCTCCCTGTCCATCACCAACTCACAGAGTCTACCCAAACTCATGTCCACCGAGTCCGTGATGTCATCCAACCATCTCATCCTCTGTCGTCCCCTTCTCCTCCTGCTCTCAATCTTTCCCAGCATCAGGATCTTTTCAAATGAGTCAGCTCTTCACATCAGGTGGCCAAAGTACTGGAGTTTCAGCTTCAACATCAGTCCCTCCAATGAACACCCAGGACTGATCTCCTTTAGGATGGACTGGTTGGATCTCCTTGCAGTCCAAAGGGCTTTCAAGAGTCTTCTCCAACACCACAGGTCAAAAGCATCAATTCTTTGGCACCCAGCCTTCTTTATAGTCCAACTCTCATATCCATACATGACCAATGGAAAAACCACAGCCTTGACTAGACAGACCTTTGTTGGCAAAGTAATGTCTCTGCTTTTGAATATGCTGTCTAGGTTGGTTATAACTTTCCTTCCAAGGAGCAAGCGTCTTTTAATTTCATGGCTGCAATCACCATCTGCAGTGATTTTGGAGCCCAGAAAAATAAAGTCAGCCACTGTATCCATTGTTTCCCCATCTATTTGCCATGAAGTGATGGGACCGGATGCCATGATCTTCGTTTTCTGAATGTTGAGCTTTAAGTCAACTTTTTCACTCTCCTCTTTCACTTTCATCAAGAGGTTCTTTAGTTCTTCTTCACTTTCTGATGACATCTGCATATCTGAGATTATTGATATTTCTCCTGGCAATCTTCATTCCAGTTTGTGTTTCTTCCAGCCCAGCATTTCTCATGATGTACTCTGCATATAAGTTAAATAAGCAGGGTGACAACATACAGCCTTGACGTACTCCTTTCCCGATTTGGAACCAGTCTGTTGTTCCATGTCCGATTCTAACTGTTGCTTCCTGACCTGCATACAAGATTCTCAAGAGGCAAGTCAGGTGGTCTGGTATTCCCATCTCTTTCAGAATTTTCCACAGTTTATTGTGATCCACACTGTCAAAGGCTTTGGCATAGTCAATAAAGCAGAAATAGATGTTTTTCTGGAACTCTCTTGCTTTTTTGATGATCCAGCAGATGTTGGCAATTTGATCTCTGGTTCCTCTGCCTTTTCGAAAACCAGCTTGAACATCTGAAGTTCATGGTTCACATATTGCTGAAGCCTGGCTTGGAGAATTTTGAGCATTACTTTACTAGCGTGTGAGATGAGTGCAATTGTGCGGTAGTTTGAGCATTCTTTGGCATTGCCTTTCTTTGGGATTGGCATGAAAACTGACCTTTTCCAGTCCTGTGGCCACTGCTGAGTTTTCAAAATCTCCTGGCATATTGAGTGCAGCACGTTCACAATGTCATCTTTTTGGATTTGAAATAGCTCAACTGGAATTCCATCACCTCCACTAGCTTTGTCCTTAGATGTTGCCAAATTTATGGTAGTAAGACTAGTAATCCAAGCTGTCTCCCAAGCCTGAGGTGGCCAGGAAGGTGCTAGGAATTAGATGAGGGCCCAGGGGACTTCCCTGGTGGTCCAGTGGCTAGGACTCCACTCTCTAAATGCAGAAGTCCAGGTTCGACTCCTGTTGGGGAAACTAGATCCCACATGCCACAACTAAAGATCCTGCATGCTGTAACTAAGACCCAGTGCAGCCAAATAAATGTATTTAAAAGAAGATGAGGGCCCACCGGTTTACAGTCTGAAAGACTTAAGAACCATGTGGATTTGTGAAAGTAAAACAAGCAAACACAGAAACAAAACCACATGCAGCTGAATTGTCTCTGCCTTCTGATATGATGTGTTCACACTATGATCAAATCCACTTCAACCTTGCTCCTCTCCTTTCTTCCAGACTGGCAGGTGAGGAAGAAGGTACCTTCTCAAGCCAGAACTGAGAGTAAATGATCCATACTTCGAAGAAGCCCAAATGGGGACCAGGGTCAAGATGAAGGCAGAGATGATCTGATGTTTTTAAACGTTTCCTGAATCACATGTGGGCAGAGCCTGGAGTTGAGGGTTGCAATAGTGTGCGGGTCTGGGAAGAAACAGAAATTCTCCAAGGAATAGAGCACATTAAGCAAAATCTCTCACTGCCTCACAGGTCTCGTCTGCCACAAACGCACACGTCTTGAATGGCTAATATTTACAAGATGAAAATCCAAAAGGAAAGGCTGTGCTCTTTGTCATCAATGTATAATAATAAAGGGCCCACGAGAGGAAATTCAGCCATAATTTAAATAAGGTAGAAATGACTAGATGAAACTCTCCCTAAAACACACCCCCATCAAATTGCTCTGGAGAACTCTGGATTCTCTCTCACTGCAAATGGGGAGGGATATGAGCAAAATTTTTTTGTATTTCAAAGGGAGTAGTGGACTTCAGCTTATACCTGCACCAGGCAGGGATCCAAGTTCAAATAAGATTCTGGTTAGTAAAGGGAGAGAGACAGCCAGCCAGACAACAAGATCCTTAGAGATTCTTAAATGCCTTCATCTCCTGAACTTACTTCTCAGTAAGGGAGGCCAGATCTCATGATGAGTAACTGGAGGTACAAGAATCAAACCTAAAGGTGTACTGTCTGCCTCGTCAGGACAGAGAAGCCAGAGTTTTGGGCAGACAAGCTCCAGAGACAGCCAGTCTTTAAGCAAAAGCCTTCACATCCTGCAAATCACCAGCATACTCTACTACTACAGCAATTCAGGAGATGCTGGAAAGGTAAAGAGGGTTGAGTATAAATGGCCACTCAGTCCAAGGCCCCAAATAGAAGGAATGGCTTGGAGGGTGGAGAACATTCCCTGTGACTCCAAGGAATCCTGTGTGTAGCTCTGGGTTGGCACAGATTTTTGATGTTCTGTTAACTGAAAGGTGACCTACCTTATCACTCTGGTGGTCCACAAGGAGCAGCCAAAGAGAGGGTCAGATCAATTCTAACCAGTACTTATTATTTGTGTATTTGCAAAATTACACCCACACACAAATGTTCTTCAACCAATCATCCTGTTGAATTTCTATAAAAAATATAACCTTTTTCCCCCTTGTAAGGAGCCATGAGATTACATAATGATTTCAAATTGTATAACTAGGAAGTTATGAAGTCCCTAGATTATGTAACATCTAAGAACCATGGATGCATTTATTTTCTTTCCACCTATGATGCAATTCTCACTGGAAAACATGTATAAGTTATGAGGTGTTCTCACATGTAACATTTTAAAACTGGCTAGCAAAAAGCACTGATCAGCTGTTATGTAATTTACTCTCCCATACATGAAAGTCAATGACTAAAGGAATATGAACTTGGCTATTCAGCTTTAAAAATTACACAGATTTCAGTAAACTAGAGTCATATTGACACTAATTGGCTCCATCATACTTGGTTTTAACTCCTTAACAAGTTTCTTTTTGCTTGTTCAAAGAATCAAATTTAAGTTTGCGAAACAATCCTAAAGTTGCTAAGAATTCTAAAACTGTTAAACATTACTTTAGTAACCCACAAAACCAGCCATAAACTGGACCTCATCACAACCAGACTCCACCACTTCTAAGACATCTTCTAACTGGTCATTTCTTCCCGTGGCTACAACTTCCTACCAGTGCAATTCTTGAAAGCCCTCAACTCTGAAAGTTCTCTAGAATATTATGTCTTACTGTTGGCTTTAATTCTTCCCATGCCATCCCACCCCAAGAGTAACCATTTCATCCTCTCATCACACACTCTAAAATCCACCCCTAATCTGTATTCTCCACTTTGGAGAGACCAAAGAACTAGAAAAAGGCATATAACTATCCCAAGAAATCTGACTACAAATTTATATACACAGCCTCAGCTGTATAATAATTTGGTTTGGCAAGTTTTTTATTCATTTCTATTGCATTTTCCATAAGCAGCTGTTCTGAACTCTCCCCAGTTTCTTCAAGTCTTCAAGTCTCCAAAACACCCCTCTATGCCCCCAAGAGATGACTTCATCTCCAGACTGAGAAAAGTAAAGGAAATTTATACTCAATTTTCTCCCATTTCTCTTAAACCCATCATAATCTTTACTCTTCTCTCCTTCTTACCAAACTCAGGAAAATATGTTCAAATCCATTTAACAGACTTTTATTGAGGACATACTACAAGCCAAGCATTCTACGAGGTATGGATCTGGCGGAATCAATGACCACAGCCATTAAACCCATGACCATACCTAGCAGAGCCTATTGAGAACTATAGATATGAACCAAAAATTGAAACTGGTTGTTTCATGAAAATGAGCATATCCAGCAGAAGGACTCACAAAGTGAGGGAACAGCTCAAGGCTGACTAACCCCAGCCTAACACCTGTTATCTTCAATCTAGCTCTGCTCTCCTATTTCCTCTAGTGTCATTCTCTTCTCTACACTTTCTCAGCCTCAAAGTTCTCTCAACTTTTATTCTTAAAAGAATGAAATAGTAAAAGAAAATGATATAATTTCACCTCAAATCAAGGACACATGCAACCATTCCATCCATGATCTTTTTCTTTTACCGACAATCTTCAATATTAGCTGCTGTGTTTTCCTTTCCTGACTGTTGTATTCCAGATTCTGTTGTTCTCTCAAAGATCACTAATAGGATCAGTACTTATTTTCACTTTCCTATACATGGTGATTTATTCAATAGAGGTGAGGACATTCTGATTTTTAAAAAATACATGTTCCAAAAACTATTCAAGTTTTATTATTTTATTCCTTAATTCATATGATGGATGAGATTATAAAATGATAATGCAGATGAACACTCCAAAGTTTATTAAATGGTAAATAAACAATCCATGTTTTAAATTCATTTCAAGAGAATTAAGAATCTCTAATAGATAGATCATCTATGGTGTTGTATGTGTAGATGATCTATTAGTCATTCAGTGGTGTCTGACTCCTTGTGACCCCATGGACTGTAGCCTGCCAGGCTACTCTGTCCGTGGGATTCTCCAGGCAAGAATACTGAAGTGGGTTGCCATGCCCTCCTCCAGGGGATCTTCCTGACCCAGGGATTGAGCCTGGGTCTCCCACACTGCAGGCAGATTCTTTACCGTCAGACACCTGGGAAGCCTTCACAACAGATTTTAGAGGAAAAACACCAATAAACACTATTCTTTCCCTTCTAGAATAAGGTCCAACATAGAACACAGGGCTGGGGACTTGAGAGTACAGTGGTTAAGACAGTGCTTCCAATGCAAGAGGCACAGGTTTGATCCCTGGTCAGGAAACTAAGGTCCTGCATGGCAAAAAAAAAAAAAAAGAATATGTGCCTAAATAAAGCCAGGGTTTCATTTTGCAAGAGAGTGTAATGGACAGGACCACCCCTGTGTGGGCATCTTTTCATTCAAACATCAAGTTCCAAATGCTGAAGAATGCAGATACAATTGCTCATGGAAACCGGATGCATTCACTGCTTCCTTATTAGCAATTTTCTTGCCATTTGTCTATAAAACACTATCAAGTGCTGACTTTTACAATAGTTGGATGCTAATAGGATCATCAGGAAAAAAATGAAAATAATGACATTCTTGTGATTACCATCAAGTAAATATTTCAGAATCCCCATGGAACACACTTAACAACTATATTGTTAGTAACGGAAATATTTTTCCTAACTTGGCTCCAACCACTCAGCATGACTTTCAGGAGAGCACAGCTCGTGGACAGAAATGATCCTATGGCTGGGTCCTCTCCCTACGACTGATTGTCAGTCAATTGCATCACAGCTGCCAATGGCCCAGGATTCCTAAGCCACCTGGCTGACACACATGTGAGGACGCCCACGGCGCCTGCCCTGCTCATCCACTGACATTCTTCTTCCTGATCTGCTGAAATCACGGGTTTTCAGGACCTTTCTCTCTTCTTGCTTCTCCCTGTAGTGTATATTTTTCTCTATGTTGACAACAACCTAATGTGCCTGGAAACTGCCTCAAGTGCCTATGTGCCACTTGGGATCATTTTAATACTTTTGCAGATGGTTTGGAGCATTTTTTTCTCAAAATGAGCCACGAACTCTAAATCATTCTGCCATATTTGCACTGATATATAAAATACATTTGAGATGAATGCAGTCATTTTTTTTCCACTAAAATAACAAGAGTCATTAATTAACCACTGGAAGAGAATGCCAACTCCATTTTCCATGGCATAATGACCATTTGATCACCCAGGATAGCCATCTTAGCCTGTATTGCCCACAAAGAGACCCTGAGACAAGAACCTGGGTTAGTGTGTGTTACTTGGGTAGTTTATTCGGGAGGTGATCCCAGGGATCACAAGTTAGGAAGGAAGAAAGATATGGGTAAGGAGAGAGGGAAGCCAATAAAAGAAGTGGTGTGGAGCGGCTGCTGCTAGGGCTCCAGCCCCCTGGGGTATCCAGAGAAGACATGAATAATATGCCTTAGAACATTCCACAGAGAGACGGGAAAACTGGACATTTGTCTTCTAACTCCAGTCCGTCACTGGTTGAAGCCTGTCCCTGGGAGAGATCATCCTCCAGCATCATTGCCAGCATTTCCATGCCGCTCTGCCCCAGAAGGGGAGGTTCTCATTGTGCTGACCCCAGAGAGAAGGGCAGCGACCCAGCACCCGAGCTGGGAAGTGTAAGCCTGCAAGGGAGATGCCCACCGCAGGTAAACTCAGAGACAAGCCAAGAGCATAAGAACATCTGCTGTGGCAGCCAACTGCCCAATTCCTTGCTTGTGTCAAGCCGCCATGTTACAATGATTTGCCTTTCAAGAGCTCTCTTTGGGTGGGAGGTGGAAGGGAGGTTCAAGAGGGAGGGGACATAAGTATACCCATGGCTGGTTCATGTTTATGTATGGCAGAAACCAAAAATAAGTAAACTTAAAAAAAGAACTTTCCTTGATCCCACTGTTATCAAATATGATGTACTACACTGGTCTCCCAACCTTTAACCCCTTCCTACCACAGTTACCAGTTATCTCCTGCAACCATCCCCTACCCCAGGCTGTCCACTGTCTATAGAATGGACGAGGTTCTCATGAGGTCCAAACTCACTGGCCACCAGCTCTTCCCCCTCTCCCCCTTTCACCAATCACTCTCCTCTCTTCTCTAACACACAGTGATCCTTCTCAGCTTTGAGCCTTCCGCACACAGAAAGGCTTAACCCTACCCATCCTTTGGAAATCCACACAATCAAGTACCTAATGCTCAGGAATATTTTCCTTGGCTGTGGCTTGCACTCTTCTCCTCCTCCTCTGAACTATTCTAGTCTTGACAGCAAACAATGCCACTTTTAAAAAGCTGTTTAAAGTGAGTAAGGCAGGAAACCCTGGCCAAACTCTAAGTCTCCAAGGGGCAGAGACTGAGCTCAATGCTTCATCCTTATGTTTCTACAACATTCACCATGGTGCCCACTGGCCAAAGACCACCAAGAACACTGCTGCAGTAGATAAAGCAAGCTTTCTTCAGTGTGAAGTATTGAAGAGGAAACTGAAGGAAGCTCATTACAGAATCTGGGTTTGCTCTGGGTGATTCCACTGAGGTCTTAGGAAAGTGGAGGTGGCCAAATCTGGGTCGGAAGCTGCCAGAAAGCAGGGGAAATTTACTGAATGAATATCTTGGCAAATGTAACGTAGAAGGCAGAGGATGAAAGCAGAGTTGGAGTCGTCACTGTTCAAGCAGCAACAATTACTGAGGTCGCTCGTAAGGGAGGGGTGTTTAATTAATTTCGTGGCTGCAGAGTGTCAATGTTTTCAGCCTTGCTTCAGACTTAACCAAGGAGTAACCCTGTCTGATTATTTATACTCAGTGAGAGGTATTTATATTCAATTGGGAACACTGCAGCCAGACTGCCAGGGCCATTTTTCACTTTCTCCGAAGTGACTCAAAAGATACCAGAATGACTTAAATCACTGTTGAATTAATTTCAAATTTGCTCTAAACCTAAGTTACAATGTAAACTTTACCTCCTAAGTTATAATTCCACTCCTGGCAGGCACCATGCACACGGAAGGGAATAAGACATGCTGGCCTTTGAGGCAGGTCCATGAGCTCAGAGTCCAGGAGGAAAGGCAAAAGTCTAGGCTGCTGCAACACAAGCTGAGAAAGTGCCAAAATGTAAAGATGTATATGGTACCGAGTTAGCACAGGGAACTGAGTATTAACTCTGTTTCAGTGCGGATGGGTGAGGCTTTCCAGGAAGACACGTCATCTGAGATGGATGTGGAACAAAGACTAGGAGCTGACCAGTCAGGCAAAGAAGGGTGGAGATGCAGCAGACACAGCACAGGCAATGGTGTGACAAGGCTTCCTGGTTAGCGAAGAGGGCATAAGTCAATGTGGCTTGAAAAAAACTTTACTCCAAAAAATTCTGCAATGAACTTGAATGGATTTCCAAACCTAGGTTATATGGATACTACATTTTGCAGGTGTGGAAACAGTGTTACATAACTTGCCTATGATGTAAAAATCAATTAGGCATTGCCCGAAGGAGAAAACCCAAGAGGATTAGATTAAAATATACCCCCTTGATGGTAAAAGCAAAAGAAATAGGGGCATACAGTTTGATCTCAAATTATGTATATCCTTAGTGGCTGAAAGACCTTTTTCCTTTCTCCTCCCTCACTTTGCTGAGTTCATGCATGTCTCCCAGCTAAACGAAATAAATCTGGACTCTGTGGTGCTGTGTCAGACTTGAGAAAGCGCATGGACCACCCAAACAAAAGCAAAACACTGCAATGCAGAAGGTGGCTTTTGTTCTGTTAAGCAAGCTCAATGTTGAAGAGGAAGTAAATTACACCAAAAACTAAATTCTCTCATCGACAGTGCATGTTAAGTCGCTTCAGTCATGTGAAGCAACTCTGTGTAACCCTATGGACTACACCCTTCCAGGCCCCTCTATTCATGGGATCCTCCAGGCAAGAATACAGATCCCATTCTAAAAATGGGGACAGTATAGAAATGGAATACAAGTCAATTCAAAATAACATATTCAAGTATCTGTCCCTTGAATATAAAGGAATGGAAAATTTTTCACAAATTTTACCCACTAAAAGACAAAAATAAAGCTCAACACATGGAAATAAAAGCAAATGACTTACTGGGTCTTACTTCTGTTATACCAAGAAAACTCAGGAATTCAATAACTTCTTCAATAGTATTTTAATTATTTCTCATGCTTTGCCAATACATACACACCCATGTATATACATAAATATATATCTATGTGTATGTATGTATATATGTGTGTGCCTATATATTTACATAATTTCCATGCTATTAATATTGACGATCTAATCTTTATAAATTGTTTACTTTGAAAATCCAATGTCTTAAAAGTTTATTCATACTTTCCTACAGTCCTTCAAAAATCAATACATTATTATCACTTAAGGTAAATTCATTTCTTTCTAGTTTTGAATAGAAATGATTCATGAATGACTTGTAAATAACTATTAATAGTGAGAAATGAGCTGTGTGGACACTATGGTTAGAGAGAAGTATAAGGAATCTTAAATTTCCAAGTAGAAAAAACAATTTAAAGGTCTTTATTTCATTATTAAAAAAAAGATGAACTACTCACTAAATAGGGAAAGATTATGAATCAATGGATAAAAAGCAAGGACAAGTAATTCACAGCAATTATGCAAATAAATGTTCCATGAATGGACAAAACAGGCTCAGCTTTTCTATTTATTAAGGTAGTGTATTGAAAAACGTATTTTTCACTACATATTTAGGCTACCCAAAGATGGGAAAGCACAGATTTGACAGAGATGACAGGAAAGGACTATTTCCTTTCCAGAAAACAGAACCTTCTGGTAGAATTTCAACAGTCATTTGGGAGGACAAGATGGCAATCCTGAAAATTACCAAAGTTGCTCATTACCTGAGACCTGGGAACTCTACTTACAAAAATGTACGTAAGAAGAAAGGCTATACCAAGGGGCATATAAATCTGATATTCATTGTATTAAAAAAAAAAAAAAAGAACATAGTCTGAAGTCCATTAAAACAGATTTGTCAAAACACATTATAATATATCCACACCCCACATAAACACAATGGCATTTCTTATAGATACAAAATATATAGATAGATAGATAGATGTCATCATAGGAGACTAGAATGCAAAAGTGGGAAGTCAAGAGATACCTGGAGTAACAGGAAAATTTGGCCTTGGAGTACAAAATAAAGCAGGGCAAAGGCTAATAGAGTTTTGCCAAGAGAACACACTGGATATAGCAAACACCCTCTTCCAACAACACAAGAGACAACTCTACACATGGACGTCACCAGATGGTCAATACCGAAATTAGATGGATTATATTCTTTGCAGCCGAAGATGCAAAACTCTAGACAGTCAGCAAAAACAAGACCAAGAGCTGACTGTGGCTCAGATCATGAACTCCTTATTGCCAAATTCAGACTTAAATTGAAGAATGTAGAGAAAACCACTAGACCATTCAGGTATGACCTAAATCAAATCCCTTACAATTATACAGTGGAAGTGACAAATAGATTCAAGGGATTAGATCTGATGCATAGAGTGCCTGAAGAACTATGGACAGAGGTTCGTAACATTGTACAGGAGGCAATGATCAAAACCATCCTCAAGAAAAAGAAATGTAAAATGGCAAGATGGCTGTCTGAGAAAGCCTTACAAATAGCTGAGAAAAGAAGAGAAGTGAAATGCAAAGGAGAAAAGGAAAGATATATCCATCTGAATGCAGAGTTCCAAAGAACAGTAAGGAGAGATGAGAAAGCCTTCCTCAGTGATCAATGCAAAGAAATAAAGGAAAACAATAAAATGGGAAAGACTAGAGATCTCTTCAAGAAAATCAGAGATACCAAGGGAACATTTCATGCAAAGATGGGCACAATAAAGGACAGAAATGGTATAGACCTAACAGAAGCAGAAGATATTAAGAAGAGGTGGCAAGAATACACAGAAGAACTATACAAAAAGATTTTAATGATTCAGATAACTACGATGGTGTGATCACTCACCTAGAGCCAGAGATCCTGGAGTGTGAAGTCAAGTGGACCTTAAGAAGCCTCACTATGAACAAAGCTAGTGGAGGTGACAGAATTACAGCTGAGCTATTTCAAATCCTAAAAGATGATGCTGTGAAAATGCTTCATTCAATATGCCAATAAATTTGGAAAACTCAGCAGCGGCCACAAGACTGGAAAAGGTCAGTTTTCATTCCAATCCCAAAGAAAAGCAATGCCAAAGAATGTTCAGACTACCTCACAATTGCACTCATCTCACACGCTAGCAAAGTAATGCTCAAAATTCTCCAAGCCAGGCTCCAAAAGTATGGGAACAGAGAACTTCCAGATGTTCAAGCTGGATTTAGAAAAGGCAGAGGAACCAGAGATCAAATTACCAACATCCACTGGATCATAAAAAAGCACGAGTATTCCAGAAAAATATCTACTCCTGCTTCATTGACTATGCTAAAGCCTTTGACTGTGTGGATCACAACAGACTGTAGAAAATTCTTCAAGAGATGGGAAGAATTTCTCAGGGGGCAGGTAAGTGCCCTTACCTGCCCCCTGAGAAACCTGTATGCAGGTTAAGAAGCAACGGTTAGAACCAGATATGGAACAACAGACTGGTTCCAAATCAGGAAAGGAGTACGTCAAGGCTGTATATTGACACCCTGCTTATTTAATTTATATGCAGAGTATATCATGCGAAATGCCAGGCTGTATATAGCACAAGCTGGAATCAAGATTGCTGGGAGAAATATCAATAACCTCAGATATGCAGATGACACCACCCTAATCTCAGGAAGCAGAAAGAAACTAAAGAGCCTCTCGATGAAGGTGAAAGAGAAGAGTAAAAAAGCTGACTTAAAACTCAACAATCAAAAAACTAAGATCATGGCATCTCTTCTCATCACTTCATAGCAAATAGATGGGGAAACAATGGAAACAGTGAGAGACTATTTTCTTGGACTCCAAAAATCACTGCAGATGGTGACTGCAGCCATGAAATTAAAAGATGTTTGCTCCTTGGAAGAAAAGCTATAGCAAAGATAGACAGCGTATTAAAAAGTAGAGACATTACTTAGTCGACAAAGGTTCATCTAGTCGAAACTATGTTTTTCTAGTAGTCACGTATGGATGTGAGAGTTGGACCATAAAGAAGGACAAGCATCAAAAAACTGATGCTTTTGAACTGTGGTGTTGTAGAAGACTCTTGAGACTCTCTTGGAATGCAAGGAGATAAAAACCAATCAATCCTAAAGGAAATCAATCCTGAATATTCACTGGAAGGACTGATGCAGAAGCTCCAATATGCTGGCCAACTGATGCGAAGAGTCAACTCGTTAGAAAAGCCCCTGATGCTGGGAAAGACTGAAGGCAGGAGGAGAAGGGGCCACAGAGGCAGAGACGGCTGGATGACATTCCCAACTCGATGGACATGAGTTGGAGCAAGCTCCAGGAGGTGGTGATGGACAGGAAGGCCTGACGTGCTGCAGTCCATGGGGTTGCAAAGAGTCGGACATGAATGAGCGAGTGAACAACGACCTCTCATTTTTTAAGAGGGAAGATCCAATTGCAAAAAAAGGCTTGTTTGTAAAAAATGAGCCAATTTTCATAAAGTGATAATACGTAACTTGGCATAGACCAAATAGCCAAAAGTAGACATATGCTGTGTTCTTGTTTTATTTTTATTTCAGGCGAGACATATTTTGCTTTAAGAGTAATTTCTGGCAACAAGATATAAAGAGAATGTAACTTCTCCTTCCTGAAATCTCTCTATTACCTTTTGATAAAAGTGTCTCTTAGTACCAAGGTTTGTATGTTGTCTATAATAAGCCACAAACCATGCTTTAGTGCCAATAGAAAGACCATTTGAAGAAGTGAGGGTGCTACTCTGACTTGTTTTCCTTAGCTAATGAGAAATACCACATGGTGGTTTGGTCATGTTTGCAACTGCAAAAGACTTCTTAAAAATAATCTAATTGCTACTGACAGGCCTGAGCGATGTCACTGAGTTCTGTCCAGTGGGGCTGTAACTGGCAGAATAAAGCCAGGGAGATCCCACACGTGGCTGGGGCAACCATCAAAGTCTTGTTCCCATCTCTAGACCAAGACCGGAGTGCACAGCACCCTCATGGTGCTCAAATACGGTCCCAAATCATAGAAACTGCCGCAGTTATCACCAGCACACATTCCAGAAAGGAGGAGTGGAAGACAGTCAGCTGGAACTGCCAGGGCAGACAGTCCTACAGGCTCCAGAGCTACAGGCACAACTGAGACAGGGCGGAAACACTCGGGGAAGAAACAACGCACGCTGCACTAGCTACATAGTTCACACCGGACTACAAACGGGCTTTTAAAACGTGCGGGTCTGCGCTCCCACTGCGGGTCTGCGCTCCTACTGTGTTTCATCTCTCCTACTGAAATCCTGTCCTTCCACCTATGTTACTACGTATGTATGCCCTCCTTCAGGAGTCACTCATATACATCGACTCTGTTCCTAATGCTGCAAAAGAAAACCAGTTACGCAAGACACCAATTTGCATGAAATGGCCTAACAAGAATCCAGTGCATGGATGGACCTAGAGACTGTCATACAAAGTGAAGTCACACAGACAGAGAAAGGTATCATATGCTATTGCTTATACGAGGAATCTAAAAATATGATACAAATGAACCTATTTACAAAACGTAAGTAGAGTCACAGATGTAGGAAACAAACACGGTTAAGGAGGGAAGGGATGTGTAGGGAGACTGAGATTGACATATACACACAGTACTATATATAAAACAGATAACAATTAGGATCTACTGTATAGCACAGACGAAGAGTCTACTCAATACTCAATATGGGAAAAGAATCTGAAAAAGAATGAATGTATGTATTTGTGTAACTGAATTGCTTTGCTGTAACCTGAAACTAACATGACACGGTAAGTCAACTGTACTCCAATAAAAACTTAAAAGTAAATTTTTAAAATAGAATCCAATGCTATGTAGAGCCATCTCCTGATGCCACCCCTGTTCCTCTAAGCTCAGCCTTTCTCAGCCTTGCACTGTTGACATTTTGTGTCAAATAATTCTCGTTGTGGAGGCTGCCTTTTGCACTGTAGGATGTTTAGCATCATCCCACCAGAAGCCAGTAGCAGCGCCTCCCACGTGTGATAACCAAAACTATCAACAGTGCTACCGTGCCCCCGGGGAATAAAATCAACCCAGCTTGAGAACCACGATACCAGGTAACAGTATACAAATCCTAGTGAAACCATTAATGGATTTTAAAAGAGAAAAGGAAGGGAAAATACTGTAAAAAGCACAAATAGAAATTAAAAACCGAGGTTGAAAATAATTTTAAAGATGGTCATCCAGCAAGGTTCTAAAATGTGGGTAAGGACTTAGGATTGCATTTCTTGTTGAAGAACGAGTTAAGAAACATATTCTCAATCTGAGTTTTCCTAAATGAATGTGCTGGTGAATCTTCATTCCTCTGGTGAACACTCACTCAGCATGAGCACCTACACATGTGCTTAGGATGGAGAGAATGCCCTTGAACTTTGCAATCAAGGTTTCCAGCCTAACTCCATCATTTCAAACCCTATGTATGACACTGAACAAGTTACACCATCTCTCCATCACAGTTACTCATGTGCAGAGTAGGGATAACCATGGTCATTCGTGGAGGATTACTGTGAGGATAAAGGGAGAGCACACACCTGGGACAACACACATTACAAGGCAGACAAATCAGGAATAGTTCTGCCCTTCCTCCTCATGGGGTTTAACAAGGGAAAAGAGCTGTAGTTAGCAGGCATCTTGGAATGGCAATTTCTTCACTTTTAAAGGTAACTGACTTGAAATAAAACATCTGTTCAGGAACAAGACCACTGAGGGGAAAGGAGCTCTCTCCCCAGGAGACAGGGTAACAGAGGCAGGTGAATTCAGAAAGCTTGTGACTTGGCTCCAGTCCCTTCTGGGGAACACAAAGGCGTGATATACCATTTAATCATCCTTCTCACTTTCTTCTCTTTTTTTTTAATTTTACAAAAATTTTCATTAGTTCTTTAGTGCTTAGTTCTCATTAGTGCTTTTATTTTTTTAATTTAAATTTATTTATTTTAATTGGAGGCTAATTACTTTACAATATTGTATTGGTTTTGCCATACATCAACATGAATCCGCCACAGGTATACACGTGTTCCGAAGTTATTGATAATACAGCATTATCTTTGCATATCACACACTTTAAAATGCTGATTAAAGTGTTGTGCCTAATATCTAGGACTATTTTTTAATATAGACTCTGTTTTTTAGACCGTCTCAGGAACACAGCAAAATTGATGCAAAAGTACAGAGTTCTCATATGCCCCTCCCCACACACAGCCACTGGCTCCCCCACCATCAATATCACAAACCATTTTGTGGGTTTTGACAGATGTAAAATGACATGTACTTACTATTTTAGATTATATAGTTTAGCTGCCCTAAAAGTCCTCTGTGTTCAGCCTATTCATCCTTCCCTCCTCCAAGTCCCTAGCAAATACTCACCACTAAATCTTTTTACCATCTCCATGTTTTTTACCTTCTAAAACGTTCATGTAATTGGAATCATACAGGATGCCTTACCAGTCTGCTATTTACTAACTGTAAAACCCAGGGCAAGTTATTTGACTTTATGAGCCTTAATTTTTTCACCTGTAAAATGAAAACACCATCACCTAACTTACATGGTGTTCTGATCAGGAAATAAGATTATTTACATAAAATATTTAGCTGTGCCCCAAGTGGTCTCAATAAATGGTAGTAGCCAATATTACTATTGACATGTCAATGACATAACCAAATCCTAATTAAAATACCACAACCAAAACTTTGGTCTGGAAGATAATCAGGAGGCTGTATCTTGTTAAGTCTCATTTTACACACCCACTATGAACAGTACCAGAGTTTTATTCATTCAAGGGTCCCATGAATGGCAGCCATCAGATCATTTTCCTTAAGTGTCTTTCCACTTCTCTGACTAGGGCTACTCAGACCATGAAAAGCAGTTTGAGCTACATAAGCTTCAGCCACAAATCATGTCCACTTCTGTTCACTTAGAGAGGTCTACAGGAAAGATATCAATTGTCAATTTTCTCAATAGTGAATGCTACTCCTGCATGAAGGCTGTGATTCTAAATCTTTTTCCTACACAACACACCTTGGTGATATACATTCTCATCTCTATTCGTAGTTTCACTATGATCATGACTGAGTTACCAGACAATCTACAAATACTGACTCAGTGTCCACCATGTACGGGTTGTGTGCTGGCTCCAACTCTTTGGGACCCCATGGACTGTAGCCCACCAGGCTCCTCCGGCCATGCAATTTTACCAGGCAAGAATACTGGATTGGGTTCCCATTTCCTCCTCCAAGGGATCTTCCCAACCCAGGGATCAAACCTGCATCTGCTGCTTCCCCGCACTGGCAGGTGGATTCTTCACCACTGAGCCACCAGAGAAGAAACACAATGATGAACAAAATGCATGTACTCTTTATCGTCTGAGGAACTAACTGCCTAGAACGGTGTGTTCTCTGACCTTTCTTTATCACCCATTTCACATTATGGCACGCACACCTGCTCAGTCATGGCCAACTGTTTGCCACCCTATGGACTGGGGCCCGCCAGGCTCCTTTGTCCATAGGAGTCTCCAGGCAAGAATACTGGAGTGGGTTGCCATTCTCTTCTCCAGGGGATTTCTCCCCACCTAGGGATCAAACCAGCGTGTCCTGCGTCTCCTGCATAGGCAGGCAGATTCTTTAACCACCAAGTCACCTGGGAAGCCCCATTTCACACCATGACTGAGTAATATATACGTGTGTGTTTGTTTATACATAAAAACAGTGACAGACCTGACTCAAGGTGTCATGAAGCGATGCTCTCACACCCTGAAGTTTGCTTCTCTAATCTAGTTGTGGTCTGTGTACATGCTGCTTGTGACCCCACAACACACAAATATCGTGGTCAAAACCCACCACTGGGAATACTGCTGTCCACATGCTGTGCCAGGCCCTCTTTCTGCCCCCTGCCCTTTGAGCCATAAATACCAAGGTAAAAGCATCATCGAGTCCCATGTGAACACACAACAGAAGCTTTAGTACACTTGACCATACATTTTCCTCTGGAAAAAAATTAAGTGAAAAGTCTACATTTTTTCTCATGCCAAGATTCTATATTAGATGTTGCTTGTTCTGATGGAAGACAACCAACGATAATAAAGCCCCATAGAATTCTGATGATCTTCTTGTTTATTCCAGGAGGAAGAGAATGGCCAGACTTGGTGCCAAATGGTCTCCAAAACATCAGGCAACCCAGCCAACACCTTCCACTCCGGCTGGCTTGGGGCACTGAGACTGGCGTAAGAGAAACAGTTGCAGACAACACTTGCTGTCACTTAGTTTAACTCTGCAGGACAACTCTTCCCAGAACAAAAGGCAACAAAGCTTTATTAATGCTGATCTTACTTACATGGAATTTGGCATAAAAACTTTAAACAATTTGTAGCCGCATCCACCTTGGCTAGTCTAAGAAGAAAGAGGACTGATAAGCAAATTAAAAGCAAGAAGAAGATTTTAAGAAAAATATTTATCTATTTGAGACAATAAGCTGATCTGACATCAAGGAGCATGCAGGATGATCATAACAACGCAATAAGTTCTCCTTACCAATCACTTTTATCTATTTGTTAAGGCAGCTTTGGCAGGACTTGTATTTAGCGAAACAGTCCAACTTGTTCAGAATGTAATCTGTACTTTAATAAAGCTGCATTTATTTTAAAATAGGCTGTGATTCAGAATAACATTCAAAATTTTAATGAGCACCTGAAATCATTCTCTGTTAGTATGCTTCCACACTATTATACAATCATTATTAATTTTTGGCTGCACTGCGCAGCACGTGGGATCTCAGTTTCCCAGCCAGGGGCTGAACCTGCACCGCAGCAGCGAAAGCCCGGAATCCTAACCTCTAGGCCATCGGGGAACTCCCAGAACTTTAATTCTCTCTCCTTTTTTTTTTTTTGGTTGCACTGGGTCTTTTTTGCTTTGTGTGTGGGCCTTCTCTAGTCATGCAAGCAGGGGCTACTCTTTATGACAGTGTGACAGCTTCTCACTGTGGTGGCTTCTCTTGTTGCCAAGCACAGGTTCTGAGGCTTCCTGTCTTCAACAGTTGTGGCACGTGGGCTCAGTAGCTGCAGTTCAAGGCTCTAGAGGACAGGCTCAGTTGTGGCGCTAAGCTTAGTTGTCCGGCAGCACATGGAATCTTCCCAGACCAGGGATCAAACCCGTGTCCCCTGCACTGGCAGGCGGATTCTTATCTACTGCACTGCCAGAAAGTCCCTTAATTCTTAAATACTGCTCTCACAGGAACAAATCTCAAGTCTTTCTATGGAAAGCAGAATTTTCTATTATTCTAAATCCAACAGTTAGAGAGATTTTTATTTTCTTCTACTCAAAACAAATTTATGCTATACAGTAGAAATACTATGTATTGCTTTATTTTCTTAATCACAGCCCCCATTAAGACAATCCTGCTGCTGCTAAGTCACTTCAGTCATGTTCGACTCTGTGCAACTCCATAGACAGCAGCCCATCATCCGAGGCTCCCCCATCCCTGGGATTCTCCAGGCATTCCAACACTGGAGTGGGTTGCCATTTCCTTCTCCAATGCATGAAAGTGAAAAGTGAAAGTGAAGTTGTTCAGTCGTGTCCGACTCTTAGCAACCCTATGGACTGCAGCCTACCAGGCTCCTCCATCCATGGGATTTTCCAGGCAAGAGTACTGGAGTGGGGTGCCATTGCCTTCTCCAAGACAATCCTAGCCTTGCCTATTTGAATGCCCAATTGCCTATGTAAATTTAAGATACTGAATCTTAAATTCGTAGTTCTTTTTGACTGAGGACTCAATCTCCCAATGATTTCAAACACTTGGGAATTTTTTTTTTTTAAGTTTTATAGTCCCTGAGTTTATATCACAGAACATGCACTTCCCCAAAATGTCCTGCTTACTAAATGCCAATGTTCCTAGTACATTTCTCCACTGTATTTTCTATGGTTAAAGGGAATGAAGAAAGGTAAAGGGGAGGATAAGGGGAGAGAAGAAGGGGGTAGAAGGGTGACATGGAAGGAAGAGGGGCAGATGGAGGGGACAAACACCAGACAGTCTTGTACCCCAAATGACATCTCACACAGGCACTGAACAATGAGGTCCCTGTCACTCTAAACTCATTCATGCTGACTGCAAAGAGGAGAGAGAGACATAAAACTAATGAACCCATATGGATGCAGTTCTTTAGGAACCAAGATGGACATTGTCCCAGAGAAGTGGCCGCTGAAGGATCCTGCCTGTTTTCCGATAGCAGTCATCATCCATCCATTCCCTTTTGAACACATGGTCTCCCTAGTGACTAAATAATGGTTTTTCCATATCAGATGGTGAGATTTTTGTTTCCCAAACTCAACCTTAAGAACCACCAGGGGAACTTGTTAAATATAAGGATTTCCAGTCCCATCCCAGACCTACTAAACCAGAATCTCTAGCGTGTTAGTCGCTCAGTCATGTTCGACTCTTTGTGACCCCATGGGCTGGAGCCTGCCAGTTCCTCTGTCCATGGAATTCTCCAGGCAAGAATACTGGAGTGCGTTGCCGTTTCCTTCTGCAGAGAAGAATCTTAAGTTTCTTACATGATGGCAAATTCAGGATGCTGGCTTTCTGCCTTCCTGCCAAGCAGGATCCTACTAGCACATCAACCCAAGAAGTCATACAGCTACTCACACAGCTGCTCCGATAAAGGATTGATGACTTGAAAAATAAAGTTTCGACAGGACTACTTGAAAAATGCAGGACTAATTCCCATCAGGTAAAGAAAGGGACAGACTATGGTAACAGTAGCCATGAAAAACATTTGTCTAGGCTCAAATATTCAATCAATAAGCATCATAAATCTAAAAGTGAAATACAATACAAATACATGGCTGCACTGTCTCTCCGCACACGAGGGATCATCTGCAAATTCCAAACCTTCACATCACCATGGGACTTAGAATTTAATAATCATCCCAAACATGCCATGAGTCCCTAGATACCTTTATATTCTTTGGTCTCTTGAATAATAATAGTTTGGAATAAAGAAAGCTTAAAATTAAGAACACTATCTCTTTTCTCAACAACATTCAGAGGCAAGAAAGGGTCAGATAAAAAAGCAAATAATTACCTTCTAAAGTGCCTCCTGCCACTTGACTTTTACTAAATACAAACTACAGTCACACAAATTTCATCTCTAAATCAGACCATTTTAAAAATATACAGAAATACACATATCAGGGATGTAAGCCAAAATGTGATTCAGCAGCTGTGTGTTTAAGAACTAAGGGCAAATCAAGTCAATTTTGAAGAGTAATTTCCTCTGAGGAACACTTTTTTTTTCCTTTCTTCCTTGAGCTCAATCTCTCTCTTTTGGCACATTCTGCTCATCATTCAGTATTGTGTACATTTATGGCACTTCATAAATAATAAAAAATTGAAGGATGTCTTTAGACATAGGCCTTCAGGGATCAATTCTTAGGCACAATTCCAAAAGTTAACTTTAACCATGTGGAAATTATGCTAAATGCCCTCAAATGTACTGCTGAGATACTCTTATTTTCAAAGCAAAATGTATCAATAGAGTTGGCCACTGTGAATGCGTTAAATGGATCCATGACCAGAAACCGATCTAAAACATTACCTTAATCTATTCGATCCATATTATCTAACATCGCTTAAGATGCAACCACATTTTAAATTTTAAAAAATGAATAAAATGAATAATTCTCAGTTTCCCACGATAGGGGGAGGAATAAGCCATCCAAAATTATCTGGGATTGTTGTAATATTCATGTTTCCTTGGGGCTTTTCTTTAGGGACTGATCGAATTACATTTTTATTAGGCTAGTAATGAAACTCATGTCATTCTTTAAGTAAAAATACATGACAACACGGAAGGAGGCTCCAGTCATGTCCAAATTCCAACTTTTTCAAACAGCAGGCCAGGGATTTTTGAACGGCTGCAACCAACCAAATAGGGAGGCAGCCAGCTAGTGGCAGCTTATCCTTCTGCGTAAGTAGAGCACATCTCAGCACACTGGAGATAGATACATCCTATAGCACTTGGCAAATGCAAGATTCCTACAAAGTTGTGGAATTCCACTTGGAAATTCACTATGTTTTCTTAGAACTGTTTAGCATATAAGCTTCCCTTTTCTTGCCACCATGGTCACAAATATTGAAAATAACAAGGTCAGAGTGTCAATAGGAATTCCAGTCCACTGAAGTCCAGATAACAACACTCGCAAAGAGTTATAAAATAACTTACATTCCAAGGGATGAGTAGCTCTAATAAAATGAGATTAAAAGAAGGCAATCTGGATGACCAGAAACAAGAAAGCTGACAAATCTTGCAGTGTTCAGCATCATTTAGCAATAAAGGTCAGAGAGAGAAGGGGGAGCAAATGCAAAACTCAACAGCAACAACAAAAAAGCTAGACCACAACAGACAATGCTCAGCTCACACCACCATTTTCTGAATTGCTTGGTGATGGTTCTCCATTATCTCCTAGAGACTATGGGCATCTTTTAATGAAGTATATGCAACAAAGTTTCTTGACACTGGGGTTATACAAAAAAAAAAAAAGCTATCCATAATATGTAATAATTAAAATATGAAAATAATATGTAATCTTAGAAGGAAACTAAGGGTCCTATGCTTTCATTTCTGACCATCCATGCACCAGTGAGTGTCCTCTAGGTTAAAGCAGAGGAAAAGGCAGACAAGGAAAATGCTTGGCCTAAAAGAGAAATCCTGTGTGTTCTTTGCTGTGTGATAGACGAAGAGGAGAAGCAGCAGTCAGGAAAGGAAATCTAAGTTCCTCTCAAACTGGAGGTGAGAATAATCAGCTGCTAAATCTGGGACATAAACAAGAAGTCTAAAGTGTAAACAGAGGGAGTCTGAGTGTTGAAAACACGTTATTACATGTGGGGAGTTACCATGACTCGTGGCCACTAGATGGTCATCCTTGAAATCATAAGATGCTACAATAATCTTCTACAATAACATGTCTATTATTACAAAATACTTAAAAATATTATTCTGTTGTTGAATCAAAAAGTTATATGTTACTTTGTATTATGATAATCCTTCCCAAATACTGCTATGTAACAAATATTTGGGAACAACTATGATAAGGATCGACGTTGATTTGAATCCCCAGGAAACCTGCGGATATTCCACAGTCTGCATTATCACAAACACTGATTTCTTCATCTCGCATGGTTTACCTTTCTTGGATTTGGCACCAATCTTCAGTTTTGATGGCCAAGCAATCTGAGTATTTGTTTCCTCCATGATCTGCAGCAAAAGTTTAGAGAAAAATATTGATTTGATTAAGAACTTGCATTTACAGGTAAGATTTTTTTTCCCAGAAAAAAAAAAATTATTTTCAAGTCCTTAGCATCATGTTGTTGCAACAAAATGACCTCTTTTTAAAACAATTCAAAAACAAAACAAAACCTTGGCACGGTTGGGGGTGGGGAGGGGAGATGCATTTTTATAAGCCTTTAATCTATTAGAAATAGTCAAGTATATTTGTTACTCCCAGCATTCCTCTCTGTGATGCTCCAGAATTTTAACTTGTGGCCAAACCACCCGAGATGCTTGTGCTGAGTAAAATTCCCCCATGACAATCACCAGCGGATTGCAACACATCAAACACGATCCTTGTAATGCAAAACGACGTGGGATAGGCCTTACAAAATGAAGTGGGTTTTTTTTTCCTGGAGAAAATAAAATAAACTTGCTTTGGGCACATTTGTGTTTCATTAAAACTGATGAAAAGCCTCTAAACAGGACATCACGTCATAAGGCTGCATTTCCCATCATCTTTTGCCTGATCTGAGATGGCATTTTTGCCACAGTTCTTTCCCACTTCCCAGGCAGAATATTGGCCAGAAGGACTGGAGACCCACTGTGGCAAAAGCCCAAGGACAAGTGACGCAGGCAAGGTGTGCAGAGCAAAGGAAGTCCACGGTAAATGAGAGACGAGTGAATCACCAAGAAATGCCCATCCTTTCTATTATCACACAAATTAGCCTAGGTTATTGTTGACTTTCATACCATGAATATAAAATTCACTCAACAAATGAATAAAGCCAACAACTGACCAAATTCATAGGCAAATGACAGCAACTACCCCTCGTAAGTCACTTGAGTGGGATAATATTTAATTTTTCATATGGATTTAGAGGTAACTAAACAAATTAATGCCAAAGACAATGAAATGCATGAACAATGTAGTTAATAAAAAGTCCCTCTTCTCCCTCTGTATTGGCTATGTTCTGGGCATAAGGCTAAATGGTTTACATGATAGCATGCATCATTCTTCATTTAATCCCCTTTATCACAGCAGCAAAGGGCTTGCAGCAGATGTTTCAGCCTGGCATCCCACAGAGGCATGTTGTCCACCGACTATAAGGGTTTTCTAAAATCTGAGCCAACATTTTTTTTCCCCCCAACATTTTTTTTATTTAATTTTATTTTATTTTTAAACTTTACATAATTGTATTCGTTTTGCCAAATATCAAAATGAATCCCCCAACATTTTTAAATCTGGGAATTTCACATAGACATTCAGGTTTCTGCTTCTCTGGAAAATGTGGCAGAGTTAGCCTCCGGAGCCCACACCCCAAAGTGGCAACGCTCGGCTGGCCCTGAGGACCAGATGCCCCCTTTACCCAGTGTCAGGAGACCCTGGGCTGTCCCCCCCTGACCAACTCCCCCTGGGTCTCCCACAATGAGATCCCAAGCCACTTGCCCTTCTTGTCACTGTGTATTACCCACTTGCCATTTATCACGGTGTTTGCACTTCTATACCCGTGTCTCTACTGAAAACTGAAAAACAAAACTAAAGTCACGCTGTCTTCTCAAAGTCGAGGGGCTGCCCTGGCCCTGCAGGTGGGCAAGCCCATTGCCCCAGCTCTCCAGATCTGGCCCCTGCCTCCACTCCTCCTATCTATGCTGTCCTATTCATGGGTTTCATTGTCTTCTCCAAGGAATAAGAGAACTTATTTCTAAACAAGTTAGAAATAAGAACTTATTAATTTCTAAACTTAACTCTAAACCCATATTTTTAAAAAATTTTTATTGGAGTTGATGTGCAATGTTGTGTTAGTGTCAAGTGTACAGCAAAGTGAATCAGTTACACATATATCTACTCTGTTTTCGATTGTTTTCCCATATAGGTCATTACAGAGTATCGAGTAGAATTCCCCGTGTTGTGCAATAGGTCCTCAGTAGTTATCTATAACTTCTAAAAGACAAATATCATATGATAACACTTCAGGGCCCTGCGCACCCCCTCCCCAGCTTCCCCCCAGCCCCGACTCAGGCACCACCCCAACCACCTCTCTCTGTTTATCTTCCTCCTAACCCTTATCACGATCTGAGATTCTATTTTCTGTGTTTACTTGTTTATAGTTTGTCTCTGCAAAATAAAAGCTCTCTAAACCCTGCACACAGCAAGCACAGATTTATCTGGATAAATGAATCTTCCTAACACCCTTGGGAAGTAGATTTCTTTATTCCTCAAATAGCTGGGATGGAACAGAGTAGGGATAAAAACTTTAGACAGCTGACAAAGACTGGCCTTTTAACCACCGTACTATACGCAATATAGGACCTCTCTCTTTTAAAAACTGTGTATAACACATTTGAAAATATGCTTTAGAATTTATGCAGACTGACTGGTTTTAACAACCTGCAAATATTTATCAAAAACCTACTTCAGTGCCATAATTATAATACTTAATAAAGAAGCTGCTCATCAAAGACAGTTGGAAGATGTAACTTTCTGAAACTTTCATCATTTGGAGAGTTTCCCAGAAATTACATGGCATGTGATCATCTCTTTTTATTAAACACCAATAAATGCTCCATAAAGAAAATAATTTGCCATAGAAAATATCTTAATAGCAGGTAACAGCTATTGAGCTGAAATGCCTTCTTTACACACACTTCCTCTAAACCTCACACCAGTCCATTGTCTCTACAGTGCAGTGAAGTGCAAGGACCCAGAGCAATGAATAAGGAACAATTCTGGTGTTCACAAGTTTACAGTCAAGTTCAGGGACACAGACAGACCATCAGAGGCAGTGGGCTGGGCGCTGGCACAGGGCCACTCACAAGGGTGGCTCTGGCTCCTATTGTGAAAGGTTGGGGCTGGAGGTAAAGTTAGTAAAGGGCTCCCCAAAATATAGCCTGCAAAGTCACTCAAGTCCTGACAGCCCAGTAAAAGCCAATTTATGAATGAACTTATCAGTCACTAAATGAGGGCAGGAAGGCCCAATCAGGAGGGCTTTCTTATGGGTCATGTTTTATCACCTATTAGTTCCAGCTACTGTACACGTATCTTCAAAGTGACTAAAATTAGATAGAACATTTTCCTCTAAGATAGCTTAAGAGAGAAAATGGGAAATTAAGATCTTACTATCATATTGGTGGGGAAGCAGAAAGAGAATAATCTATATACTTTTGTAAATTTGGCTGTGTAATCCAGTAAATTATATCAGGTGCCATAATTAAAATACTTAATAAAGAAGTTTCCTTGTCAAAGATGGTTGAAAGACATAACTTTCTAACATTTTAATCATTCGGAGAGCATC
Source organism: Bubalus bubalis (assembly GCF_019923935.1). Lineage (NCBI taxonomy): Eukaryota > Metazoa > Chordata > Mammalia > Artiodactyla > Bovidae > Bubalus > Bubalus bubalis. Next base: position 133,544,857 of record NC_059160.1, on the reverse strand, counting down.
CTAGAAAGCATCCTGAGTTTAGAGGCAGAATTACAGCACTAAGCAAGTCTGAGGCTCTGTTACTAGCATGTTTGGCTTAAAAAGATGCCCTAAGTGGTCGTCAGAACAAGTAGATAGGAGAACTGGCAAAGATGAGCTCAGGAAGCTTGTGGCTGAAATCAAAGTAGCCACAAAACCTCTGAGAAGAAAATGACTATGTTATATCTCAAGAAAAAAGGGGGGAAAAATCCTAAAGTGAGTTTCCGCTAGTTCTTTCTTTTTAATCTTATTATGGCCCTTGTTTCCACTTTCACAAAACCAAAGCTCAAAGAAGAAACTACTAATTTTGAATCATGTTCTACAGACATTAAATCACACCTTAACTATTTTAAAGACTTGTTTTAACCCGTAATTCTGGATGCTGTAACCTTAACAAAGCAGCTAATGAATGGAGGTCAGAGATAAAGTGAAAATTTCAGCTAGAGGCAAAAATAAGACCTAGAAAGTTTACAGGTGAATTCCACACTTTTTTAAAAAGATGTTCCAGGGCTACCAGATAAGCTCTGACCTAAGGGCTTATCTTCCTTTTCACAGAGGCCACGTCCTCGAGTTGAACAGCTTGGGTGTAGACACAAATGATGTCAAAGTCGCTGAGGAGGCTGGGCCGTGGATGCGACAAGCTCCTAGCGCATCTGAAGGGTCAGCACGCAGGGAAAGGAGATGAAAGGAGCAACTATCACAGGAGCTACAGGCAATCTCTCACCATCTTCACAAAATCCAGACATGTCTAATAGAGAACCACAGAACTAAAGTGACATTTTTTTTTAAAAAACAGGAAAGAACTCTGGAGCAGTTCATTCTGTGAATTTTATAACATATGAAAACACTGACATCTTTCAAGAAAATGTATTTTCTACAAATGAATTAATTCCTGCAAAACTTCACAAAGAAATCAATTCCCAGAAAACCATGATATGCCCTAATTTTTTTAATTGTTTTTAATTAATTTTTAAAGAATTTGTGCCTGCACCCTGTGGCATATGGGATCTTCGTTCCCTGCTGCTGCTGCTAAATCACTTCAGTCGTGTCCGACTCTGTGCGACCCCATAGACGGCAGCCACCAGGCTCCCCCGTCCCTGGGATTCTCCAGGCAAGAACACTGGAGTGGGTTGCCATTTCCTTCTCCAATGCAGGAAAGTGAAAAGCGAAAGTGAAGTTGCTCAGTCGTGTCCGACTCTTCGTGACCCCGTGGACTGCAGCCTACCAGGCTCCTCCGTCCATGGGATTTTCCAGGCAAGAGTACTGGAGTGGGGTGCCATTGCCTTCTCCCTGACCAGGGCTCAAACCCACACTCCCTGCATTTAGAAGGCGGAGTCTTAACCACTGGACTGCCAGGGTCCCTAAATGCCCTAATTTTTAAGCAAATCAGGATGATATCCAAAAACTTTCGTTTGCATTCAAGGAATAATTTCAATTAAATGGCCAACTCCTGACCAACCTCTTTACAAAATATAAGTTGTTGATGTCCCCCAGTTGTGTGAAATTTGAACTGAAAGCTGGGAAACCTGCCTAAAATCACTACTGCTTCCATGTGAAACTAAATCTATAAATACTCTGATGTCAGTTAAGCCAGGAATGCCTGGGTATGCAAAACCACAGAACCTTTGAGAAGAAAGTGACTATCTTCTGTCTCAGGAAAAAAAAAATCCTAAAATGAATTCCAGCTAGTTTTTCCCCCACCAACTGTATTACTGTTCTGGTTTCCACCTTCACAAAATCAGACCTTGAAGAACAAATATCTGATGTTAAGTCATTTTCAATAAATATTAAGTGACACCTCAAATATTTTAAAGACTTGTTCTAACCCATAATTCTGGATGCTTCATGTTTATACCATCTCAACTAGGTCAGTGTTATATCTTCATTCTCACAAGAATTTCTTCTCAATTCTACTAATTTCTGCCAGGTTATATATAATAGGCAACAATTCTATATGTCATAAAGAGAGAGAAGATTTTGGAGGAGTTGATCTAAAAATGCAATTATTTGAAAAATAACTCTTAAATTTCTGTCATTAGGCTTGTACTGACTACTAACAGGGAATTAATCATTAAAATGTAACTTAATTCTTATGCTAATCTCAGTTGTGATGAATTCCAAATATTTACAGTAAAAAATGGAGGAAGAAATGGCGATTCACTCCAGCATCTGCCTGGAGAATTCCATGGAGAGAGGAGTCTAACAGGCTACAGTCCATGGGGTCGCAAAGACTCGAACACGACTAAGTGAATGAGCACACGCAGTAACAAGAGTATCTGACCTAATACAAATTTTTAAATATATGAAGCAATTAAAATTAAGATGATTGATATTAGAAACAACACCTATTTCATCTTCAAAGGTTACTTCTTCATCATGAAAAATCTGTTGAAAATAGAATGCCATATGCAGTTATGGCTGATTTTGAGGTGTTGGACGGCAGAAACCAACACAACATTGTAAGGCAATTATCCTCTGATGGGAAAAAAAAAAACAGAAAACTATGGATAGATAACAGTTTTGGAAGCTAAAGAGCCATCTGAAAGTTCTAATTCACATTTGCTTTTCACAAACAGGGAGTAATTTCCCTGATCAAAGAGTAACAGCACTGCTTCTTATATTAAAAAGGTACCTAATAAAAATGGAATCATATATTCTTACTTTGGTTTTAGTTTTGGGGGAATAAGGGAAAGAAAGGAAGGTAACATTTATATAAGCTGGAATACGGAAGCTTTTTTTGATTGGAAGAAAGTTCTATCAGCTATTGAAAAAATGTCATCACAGATGTACATGGAAGCATTGAAATAATCTCACTTTCCTTAAATAACTTGACAAAACTAGAATAAAATAAACAAGATCACCTAATCAAATTCTATAAGTAGCTTCATTTATGATAAAAATAATCTCCATGTAGATTCTTCAATAACAAGTCAAAGATTTTTTTTCCCTCTGCAACAAATTCCACATTAGTACACCATGTAAAAAGAGAACATGTCTACAAATGCTCACTATACTACACATTCTGAAAGTCTGAAGCAATTATAGGATAATATCTTACAGATGAAGGAAACTTTTGCTAAACCAGCAACATTCTACTAATGTGCTTATTTCACCAAATTCTTCAATCCAGACGTAAAGCTAAAAATCCACAGGTAAGTAATCAGCATCTCAGATCAACCCAAGACAAATCTATTTATGCTGACTTTACTTGAGATATTTATTTTTGAGCCAGGAAAAGAATGCTTGACATTTATACTCTAAGCTATTGAAAATTCGTCCTTCAAAATGGCTACCAGCTGGGCGCCACCTGCAGCCTGCTTCTCTACGAGACCAGCTCCTGTGTGCTCTATCTTTCCTGTGTTAATATCAATGGAGAAATAAGGTCCACCGTCACGGAGGAGGCTGTCTGAAGTCACTTCATGTACTGACGGGTTATGAGCCAATTTGCTGAACTTCACCATGAAGGGAGCTAAGTGAGAAAAGAGCAACTAGAAGCCACTGAAAGATGGAGCTGGGAAACCAGTGAAGTCTCACATGAGGGCGTGTCTACAAGCTGAGGCGGGGACTTCCTGGTTAAGACTCTTGCGCTCCACTGCAGGGGATACAAGTTCAATCCCTGGCTGGGGACCTAAGATCCTTGCATGCCATGTGGTGCGTCAAAATAAAACAAAAGCTGGGGATATTGATTTTGCTGAGACATTAGAGATCTTTGTTATATTTCATTTTAAATCCAAGAAATGTTATCTCAATGATTCAGTTATTCATCATCCCCAGAACACCTGCTCACATTTGCCTTATGTTAACATACACTTTCCATGTACTCAAGATAATCTTATAAATCAGGTACGTGAAACCTTTTTTTTTTTTTTTTTTTTAATTAACAGATGAGGAAAGCAGGATTCAAAGAGGTTAAGCAGCAGATAGGCATATGGCAAAGCCCAGCTTGACAATAAGTGACTGACTCCCCAAGCAAGGGTGATTTCTGCTCACCTGGCTTATGAAGAAAGGGAAGGCACCACATTCTCAGGGAGGTTGCTGTCAGAACCCTGCTGTGAACACAGAAGTGGTCGCCAGCGGCAGCCCGGCTGCCCCTCGCATTCTGGTTAATGACACAGTGACCCAGAAGTGGCCCCAGAACGGTTCAACCCAGGGAGGAATCCCCACCCCACACGTGTATGGAGAATGTGAGAAGAAATTTGGTTGTCACAGTGACAAAAATGAGGGTCACACTAGCACTCAGCTGAACCTCCCACGAAGAGCAGGAATAGCCCGTCAAGATACCCACAGAGAGGGATGTCCCTGGTGGTTCTGTGATTAAGACTCCACACTTCCAGTGCAAGGCACACAGGTTCAATCCCTAGTCTGGGAACTAAGACCTAACACGCCACACAGCCAAAAAAAAAAAAACAGATATCCACAGAGACAGTCCTGGCTTTGCACTGTTTTGATACATGGATTTTAGTTATCACAGTTCAGTTAGTGGTGCTGGGGAAGACTCTTGAGAGCTCCCTGAAAAGCAAGGAGATCAAAGCAGTCTATCCTAAAGGAAATCAACCTGAATATTCATTGGAAGGACTGATGCTGAAGCCCCAATACCTTGGCCACCTGATGTGAAGAGTCTACTCACTGGAAAAGATCCTGATGCTGGGAATGACTGAAGGCAGGAGGAGAAGGGGATGACAGAGGACAAGACGCTCCAGGAGATGGTGAAGGACAGGGAAGCCTGGAGTGCTGCAGTTCAACACCACCAAACCCGCAACAGTTATCAAAGTCTATTCACTGTGATTTTGAGTAGCTGCATCAAATATAAATTCCCCTGCCAGCTCTTCAGTACACAGATCACTACATATGTAACAGATGTTCAGCTTGATCAGTGACCAGTCACGCTGCTTCTTTCCAAGTCTGTCTGTGGTTACTCACAAGACATCTGTAATCAGTTCACGTACAGACAGCAAAGCAAGGAATGGTGCTGACTTTCTGTCTTCCAGTGATAAAATCAAAGGACATGAAAATGGATAACCCAAGGTGAAAATTGGTCAACAAAGATGAAAGTGAAGCAGAAAAGCAAAATATTATACTGCTGGAACTGGAATTTAAATCCAGTATCAATGGGGATAGTATCAATAGCTAACAGTGAGAATTTTGACACTGATGCTGTGTGTGAGACCCTGAATTCACAGCCAGAGGAACTTTGTGAAGACAAAAGTAACAACATCAAAGAATGAACGCAGTCATGACGAAAAGGATGAAGATGTCCCAAAGGAGATGATACCAGCCAAATAACTCACATTAAAAAAAACACTCTGAGAAGGGGTTTCCCTGGTGGCTTAGTGGTAAAGAATCCACTGGAAATACAGGAGACACACATTCGATCCCCGATCTAGAAAGATCCCACATGCCGCAGAGCAACTGAGCCTGTGCACCAGAGCTACTGAGACTGTTCTAGAGCCTGGAAGCGGCAACTCCTGAAGCCCGCAGGCCCAGAGCCCGTGCTCGCAACAAGAGAAGCCACCACAATGAGGAGCCCACGCATAACTAGAGGATGACCCTCGCTCACCACAACTAGAGAAAAGCCTGCGCAGCAATGAAGACTCACCACAAAAATTTATTATTTAAAAAAACTAAGAAATTTCACAACTTTTAAAGTACAAGGATAAGCTGTTGGAATTTGATTCAGACTTAAGACCATGATAATTCAAGGCACAGAAAAGATGCTATCTCAATACTGTAAGTTATGCAATAAAAAAAAAAGCTAGCGCCGTTGCAACTTGACAAGATTTTACAAAGAAATGAAACACAATAATCCTCAGTGTTTCAGTGTTTCTAATGTTTAAATACAATGTCCTGAATAATAATTAATTTTACTATTTCTTCATTTTCCTATAATTTATGATTAATAGGAAGAGATTTTTTTCTAACATTTGACAAAATTTTTTAAAGGTTGCAGATCATTCCATTTTCCCACTGAGTACTAAAAGGGTTTTGCGCAGTTTCAGTTTGCAAGGTTGTTTTTAGGGTCCCACATTATTATACAAGGTGAAGACTACTTTTTAATGCCTCATTGAAAATCACAGATAAGGGGTTTTAAACTATTCACACTATAGGCAAGTTTAAGCTCATTTATTTCAGAAGGTTCAAAGAACTCTTACTTATCAATTAAAACCTAGATGAAATGTGCCCTCCACTGTGAAAACTCCTCCAGCTTTCCCAGGCAAAGTTCAGCTCTCTCTCCCCATCCCTATTCTCACCTTGGTGTGGCAACATTATAGTGCTTATTTCTTTGCTGAGATTACCAATCCCACAAATGAGTTGGGCTCCTGGTAGCCAACAGCTGTATTTTGACCTTTTTCATGGGTGTATGGTCTAGATAACTTTATATTTTTATTTTTATTTTTTTGGATATTTCTTTATTTATTTTTTTTTTTTTTTGCGGGGATACATGTATTATTTTATTATTATTATTTTTTTTACTTTACAATATTGTATTGGTTTTGCTATGCATCAACATGCATCCACCATGGGTGTGAGGAACACGTGTAGATAACTTTATATTTTTAAACTTTTTAAAACTTATTTTTATTGAAGTATAGTTGAAGAACAATGTCAATTACTGCTGTATAGCAAAATGATTCAATTATACACACAGACATTCATTTTCAGGTTCTTTTCCACTATGGTTTACCATAGGATATTGAATATAGTTTCCTGTGTTATACAGTAGGACCTTGTCGTTTATCCATTCTACGTTTGCATCTGCTAACCCCAAACTCCCGATCCAACCCTCTCCCACCCTCCACTCCCTCGGCAACCACCAGATTGTTCTCTGTGTCCCAGATCCTGTTTCAGTTCATAGCTTCATTTGTGTCATATTTTAGACTCCACATGTAAGTGATATCATATGCTGTTAGGATCTCAATAAGCATTGGTAAAGTAATTAGCAGCGATGAGGAAGAAATTATGAAGGGAACAGAAAACGTTCCCTTTATATGAGATTTTCCAAGTAGACAGCGCATGCTCTAGCACAGATAACAGCCGTTTCATCTACAAAGCCTCTTTAACTCATCCAAAATACGGTATTTTTGAGGAGTATGTTTATCAGAATAAATGAACTGAGTGAAAATTCATTAGGTGAAAGTAAATTCTAAATCACTGACAAGATTCATTCTCCCATGGTACAGCTGTATTATAACAGAGAAAAAAACTCTCCAACCAAAATGTCTGGAGCTGTGGGTTAAGTACAGTGAATGGCAAGTTGGGCCAAGTGTAGGCTGTGGAAAGCAGGAAGCCTAACTTCTGTCATTTCTGTTCCAGCCTACGGCTGGCACCAGCTTGGGGAAAGAAGACACACCCCCATTTTAAAAGACAAGCCAAGTTTTCACATTAAATCTGATTTCTAAATGTTAGCACCTGTTTCAGTAATGTAAAAAACATTTTGTGGGGGAAAAAAGCATGGTTCCCACTTCCTGATCTGTGCTCCAAACCAAGGAGAATTTTCATGGGATGCATGCTCAGTCACTTCAGCTGTGTCTGCCTCTGTGTGACCCCATGGACTGTAGCCCACCAGGTTCCTCTGTCCATGGGGATTCTCCAGGCAAAAATACTGGAGTGAGTTGCCATGCCCTCCTCCAGGGGATCTTCTCAACCCAGGAATCAACTTCACGGTTTCTCCAGCATCTTCTGCCTCACAGGCAGATTCTTTACCAATGAGCCACTTGGGAAGCCCTTTCATGGGGTATGAGTCCTTTATTTCTGATGACCTATGTTAGTAAAAACCTGGGACATAAGGACCTATGATTCTTAAGACTATTTCATTCTCCAAGTACCCCTTTATTCCTCAGAAAGATTAACCAAATCTCTATCTGACATCATGAGTAACTCTGAAGAGATTTATTAAACTTGAACTATCAGAGTTAGTTCACTCTAACTGCTGTATAACTTGAGTGTAACAGTACAAAAATGGGATAAAACATAACACTATTGATATATTTAATAAAATCAAGTTACCAAGCTCTGACTGTTAATTTCCTAGCCTCTGATTTTTCACATGCCTGGTTAACTCCAGTTACAAGAATCCACATTATAGGCTTTTTTAGACAATGCCTTTTACCACCCCGCTCATTTTAATCTTTTCAAAGTCAACAATCTTACTTAGCTCAGTAACCTCCAATGGCATTGATGCTGTTAAGGAATAAAAGATCAACATAACACAGCAGCTCTATAATGGTGTCCCTGAGACATCAAACAGATAAAATTCCATGCAGGCTATGCTACTGCAACAACTCTAAATGGAGTGTGTTCAGTGGATGAATATAAAAAAGCTTCATTTCTCTTTCATGTTGAATGGCCTGTGTGAATTGTCAAGGGGCTTGGTTCTACACACTGAGGGACCCGAGCTAAATGGAGGCACTTCCATATTATAGTTGCCCATCTGGAATCCATGGCCTCCTGAGTCTCCCTTTGGGAGAAAAACAGGAAGAACCCTGCATCAATATTTTACTGCCTTGGCGTAAAAGAAAAACACGCTACTTCCCCCACAGCTCATTGACCATGACTATGTGTACATCTCTGCCAAACTCAAAGGGAGCTGGGACATGCAGGAGGCAATTAGAATACTTGGTGGGCACTGCTGTCTCACACTGCCAGATAGTTCTTTAAAAGCTTCATTGTCCCATGGTTGAAGAACTTATTACCAAGTGAAACCTCCCCTTGCTCTTTTTTTTTTATAATCCAGACCCATCACATAGCCTTTTAAGCATATTTCCACCTGGGTATCTCACTAGCTTCTTAGACATGTTTAAACTGAACACAATCTTCTCCATGCAACTTGACACTGTAAGTTGCCTAACCAGGATCCAAATATCAACCCACTTATCTAAGAGTGCTGCCACTCCCATTCCCAGAGGTTAGTTTAAAAACCACCATGTTAAAACCTAACAACAAAAAAAACAAATAACTTCATCCAAAAATGGGCAAAGAACTTCAAAAGACATATCTCTAACAAAGATATATAAATAGTTAATGAGCGTATAAAAAGATGCTCAATATCATTGATCATTCAGTTCAGTTCAGTCGCTCAGTTGTGTCCAGCTCTTTGCAATCCCATGACTCACAGCACGCCAGGTCTCCCTGTCCATCACCAACTCCTGGAGTTCACCCAGACTCACGTCCATCGAGTCAGTGATGCCATCCAGCCATCTCATCCTCTGTCGTCCCCTTCTCCTCCTGCCCCCAATCCCTCCCAGCATCAGAGTCTTTTCCAATGAGTCAGGTCTTCGCATGAGGTGGCCAAAGTACTGGAGCTTCAGCTTTAGCATCAGTCCTTCCAAAGAAATCCCAGGGCTGATCTCCTTCAGAATGGACTGGTTGGATCTCCTTGCAGTCCAAGGGACTCTCAAGAGTCTTCTCCAACACCACAGTTCAAAAGCATCAATTCTTCGGCGCTCAGCTTTCTTCACAGTCCAACTCTCACATCCATACATGACCACTGGAAAAACCACAGCCTTGACTAGACGGACCTTTGTTGGCAAAGTGATGTCTCTGCTTTTGAATATGCTATCTAGGTTGGACATAACTTTCCTTCCAAGGAGTAAGCGTCTTTTAATTTCATGGCTGCAGTCACCATCTGCAGTGATTTTGGAGCCCAGAAAAATAAAGTCTGACACTGTTTCCACTGTTTCCCCATCTATTTCCCATGAAGTGATGGGACCGGATGCCATGATCTTCGTTTTCTGAATGTTGAGCTTTAAGCCAACTTTTTCACTCTCCTCTTTCACTTTCATCAAGAGGCTTTTGAGTTCCTCTTCACCCATAAGGGTGGTGTCATCTGCATATCTGAGGTTATTGATATTTCTCCCAGAAATCTTGATTCCAGCTTGTGTTTCTTCCAGTCCAGCATTTCTCATGATGTACTCTGCATATGAGTTAAATAAGCAGGGTGACAATATACAGCCTTGATGTACTCCTTTTCCTATTTGGAACCAGTCTGTTGTTCCATGTCCAGTTCTAACTGTTGCTTCCTGACCTGCATACAAATTTCTCAAGAGGCAGATCAGGTGGTCTGGTATTCCCATCTCTTTCAGAATTTTCCACAGTTTATTGTGATCCACACAGTCAAAGGCTTTGGCATAGTCAATAAAGCAGAAATAGATGTTTTTCTGGAACTCTCTTGCTTTTTCCATGATCCAACGGATGTTGGCAATTTGATCTCTGGTTCGATCATTAGGGAAGTGCAAATCAAAAGTACTGATATGAGATACCACCTCATACCCATAAGCATAGCTTACTATCAAAACACACACATACAAAAAGTAACAAGTGTTGGTAATGATGTGGATAAAATGAAACCCTTGTGCACTATAGGTGAGAATATAAAATGGCACAGCTGCTGTAGAAAACACTATGATACTTCCTCAAAATAGTAAAAATAGAATTAACATATGATTTAGCACTTCTGGGTATATATCAAAAAGAACTTAAATCAGGGACTCAAAGAGATATTTGTACAATGATCAACCATGTTCATAGTAGCACTATTCAAAGTAGCTAAAATATGGAAGCAACCCTAGTGTCCATCATTGGATGAACAGATAAGCAAAATGTGGTTTATATATACAATGGAATATTATCCAGCCTTAAAAAGGAAGGAAATTCTAACATATACTACAACATGGATAAACCTTGAGGACATTATGCTAGGTGAAATAAGCCAGTCACAAAAATACATATACTCTGTGCTTCCCTTTATATGAGAAATGCAGAGTCAAAATCAGAGAGAGAGAAAGTAGATTGGTGGTTTCCAGGGACTGCGGGGAGAAAGCAATGTGGAGGTATTCCTTTTGTGTGTGTGTGTTCTTTAAGGCCTGCTTAGATGTTGGGCCTTTCTTTCTTTTTTTAATATAAATTTATTTATTTAAATTGAAGGTTAATTACAATACTGTATTGGTTTTGCCATACACTGACATGAATCCGCCATGGGTGTACATGTGTTCCCCATCCTGAACCCCCCTCCCACTTCCCTCCCCATCCCATCCCTCTGGGTCATCCCAGTGCACCAGCCCTGAGCATCCTGTATCATGCATTGAACCTGGACTAGTGATTCGTTTCACATATGATATTATACATGTTTCAATGCCATTGTCCCAAATCATCCCACCCTCGCCCTCTCCCACAGAGTCCAAAAGACTGTTCACTATATCTGTGTCTCTTTTGCTGTCTCGCATACAGGGTTATTGTTACCGTCTTTCTAAATTCCAAATATATGTGTTAGTATACTGTATTGGCGTTTTTCTTTCTGGCTTACTTCACTCTGTGTAATAGGCTCCAGTTTCATCCACCTCATTAGAACTGATTCAAATGTATTCTTTTTAATGGCTGAGTAATATTCCATTGTGTTTATGTTCCACAGCTTTTTTATCCATTCATCTGCTGATGGACATCTAGGTTGCTTCCATGTCCCGGCTATTGTAAACAGTGCTGCGATGAACATTGGGGTACACATGTCTCTTTCAATTCTGGTTTCCTCCATGTGTATGCCCAGCAGTGGGACTGCTGGGTCATATGGCAATTCTATTTCCAGTTTTTTAAAGACTCTCCACACTGGAGAGTCTCCATGGTGGCTGTACTAGTTTGCATTCCTTAACAGGTACAGAGTTGCAGTTTTACTAGATGAAAAGAACTACAGAGACAGATGGTGGTGATGGCTGAACAACATTGTTGCTGTTGTTCAGTCACTAAGTCATGTCTGACTCTCTGCAACTCCATGGACTGCAGCACGCCAGGCTTCACTATCTCCCAGAGTTTGCTGAAACTCGTGGCCATTGAGTAGGTCCAACCATCTCATCCTCTGTCTCCCCCATCTCCTCTCGTCATCAATCTTTCCCAGCATCAGGGTCTTTTCCAATGAGTCAGTTCTTCACATCAGGTGGCCAAAGTATTGGATCCCATGAACAACGTTAATGAATGTACTTAATACCACAGAAAGATACAATTAAAAATGGTTAACATGACATCAGCATCATAGTGGCATGAGACACTCTGTTTCTCCTCTTTTAATCTACAACAGTAAAACTTCCATAACTCAACAAAGGTTTCTCTGCCCCACACACCAGGATGCTGGAGACTTCCACACATCTGCACACCTAAAGGTGGGTGGACTAGAACATGGAGGAGGGAGAAGCAGGGGAAGAGCAGAGGCAGTGCCCGTGACCCGCATCGCCCAGCCATGGCAGCTGAGCCTGCAATTCCAGGGAACCCAGATGCAGGCGGGGAATTGGGGAACGTGGCTCTGGCGTCCCAGCTCCAACAGCACCCCCCGCCAGGGAACTGGGTGGCAGCTGCAGCCGTAACAGTAGGACCTGCAGCACAGTTCCTCCAGCTGCGGTGCCCACGTCTCCGGCCCCTTACTCAGAGCAGCAGTGCCCGTGAACCCAACAACCCTAGCTGTAGCAGAAGCATCCACTCACCTCCGGATCCTTCCCTACCAGCCCCACCACAGCAGCTGCCTGCAACGCAGGGGACTCCAGACATGGTGGAAGTGCCCATCATCCCAGGGTTCCCGGCAGTGACACCAGCAGCAAAGCACCAGCAACCCCAGAGGCACACGCAACGACAACGAAGGCGCCAGGCAACACCTCTGACAGAGCGGCAGCAGAGGAGGCAGAGTGCCCATTCTCTAATGGAGCCAGAGGCACCTCAGGTAAGAGAAACCCAAAACTTGAGATATACCGCCACCTACTGAAAAACAAAAGAAAAGCCTCCACTTACCAACCTGTTGAATTAGAATGGAATGAAAAAAAATCTTTACCTAAAGAAAGGTAAAAAGCACGAGCAGAGGAACAACTCACCAAGCACCACGAAAAAATCATGACACATAGTATCACATACACACAAAAAAAATGACTATTCTCCATAAATCACACTTAAAGTCTGAATACTGAGATCTAAATGACAGAGAATTCAAAATAGCTGTCATGAAGAAACTTAATGAGGTATAAGAAGATTCAGAAAAGCAGTTCAATGAGCTCAGGAATAAATAAATAATGAACAGAAACAATACTTTGCCAAAAAGACTGAAACTCTGAAATTATAAAGAACCAAAAAGAAATTCTGGAGCTGAAGAATTCAATAAATGAGACTTTTTTAATATATTAGAAAGCACTGGAAACAGAACAGACCATATGGGAGACAGAATTAGCGAACTTGAATATAGAAATCTAGACATGACTCAGGTAAGAGAGAGAGTTATGATTTTTTTTAATGAGGAAATTCTAAAAGAACTGTCCATAAGGAAGGGCAAGATGTGTTTAAAGGGCAATATAAGGATAATGGGTATCCCAGAAAGAGAAGAGAGAGAGAAGGGAGCAGAAAGTTTATTTAAACAAATAATTGCTGAGAACTTCCCAAACCTGTGGAAGAAACTGGATATGCAAGTCAATTAAGCCAAAAGAATATCTAATTCTCTTGACGCAAAAAGACCTTCACCAGGACACAGTATATTAAAACTGTCAAAAGTCCACAACAAACAATCAATTTTAAAAGCAACCAGAGAAGAAAAAGCCAGTAGCCTATAAAGAAACCCCATGAGGCTCTCATCAGATTTCTCATCAGGAACTCTACAGGCCAACAGAGTAGAACGACATACTGATTACTCTCATCCAAGAATATCCAGCAAAGTCATCCTCCAGGTTTTTAGGAGAAATAAAGGTTTTCCCAGGAAACATACTTTGAGGGAGTTCGCTACCACCAGACCTGCCTTACAAGAAATGTTGAAAGGAGCTCTTCTACCTGAAATGAAAAGGCAAAAGTACACAAAACTGAGTAAGGTGATGATCTGACAGGAAAAATCAGAAAAATTCAACTTTATATCAAATTAGGTTGTTAAACAATTATAATATAAAGGTTAAAAGGGGAAAGAGCAGTAAAACATATATATATATATATATATATATTCATTTTGGTAACAAACTCACAACATAAAAAGGGATAACTTGTGACAACAAAAACATAAAAGAGGAAAAGGAAGAGAACAGAATACATAAAGGTAAATGAAGACAAGATGCTACCAGCATAAAAACAGCTATTCTAGCTTTGAGACATTTTGTACACATCTCAGTAACCACATAAAAAAAATCCAGCGCAGATAGGGCATCAAAGCCAGTGCACTGGGACAACCCAGAGGGATGGGATGAGAGGGAGGCGGGACGGGGCTTTGAGACGGGGGGACACATGAGCACCGTGGCCGATTCATGTCAATGTACGGCAAAAACCACCACAGTACTGTAAAGTAATTAGCCTCCAAATAAAATATAAATTAATTTTTTTTAATCTAGAGCAAACACGTGAAACATAAGAGAAAAGAGAAAAATTATAGAAAACTGCTAAAGTGGCAGACAGAAACACAAGGAAAAAGAAAAAAGGAAATATAGAGCAACCAGAAAACGATAAAATGGCAGTACTAAGTATTTGTCAATAGTCACCCTAAATATAAAGTGATCGAATTCACCAATGCAAAGTCATGAAGTGACTAGATGGATTAAAAAACAACACTCAGCCACATGTTTCCCCCAGGGTAATCATCTCAGTTCTAAAGACAAACATAGGCTCAAAGTAAAGGCTTGAAAGGTGATAGTCCAACCAAATGACAGCCAAAGAGAGAGAGTAGAGTCATACTCATGTCAGATAAAATGGACTTCAAGCCAAAAAGGGCATCAAGAGACAAAGCTGGATGAAAATGATGACAATCCATCAAAAACACATAAAGTTTTTAATATATATGAACCTGAGCTCTAAAATATATAAAGCAATTATTTACAGACCTACAGGGGGGAATTGAAAGCAATGCAATAATAGTAGGGTACTTTAATACTACACTTACATCAAGGGATAGATCAAGACAGAAAGTCAACACAGAAACAGCAGCCTTACATAAAACATTAGACTAAATGGATTTAATAGAATTATATAGAACATTTCAAATGCAGAACATGATTCAGAACATTCATATAGAATATATCCAAATGCAGCAGAATGTACAGTCTTCTCAAGTGCATATTCTCAATGACAGACCATATCTTCGAACACAAAACAATTCTTAATAAATTTTGAAGAGTGAAATCATATCAAGCATCTTTTCCAGTCACAATGGTATGAAACCAGAAATCAACTATGAGAAGAAAGCTGGAAAAATTACAAATGTGTGGAGACTAAACCACTGAGCAAATATGGGGTCAATTAAGAAGCCAAAGGAAAAATTTTTAAATGCCAGAAGACATCTGTTCAAAACTTTATCCCCTCCACTCCTCCGTCCCTGCTGCCCATCCCCTACACACTACCCTCTCCAACAAGCTGCATGAACCTAGTTAATTCTCTCTCCAAATCTGCATCCAGAATCTAAGATAAGCTTCCATCCAAATCACGGTCCCCGGGAACATTTCCACAAAATGGGTTCCACACTATGGGTTTCACCACTGGTGAGAGCACTTCCAGTCTTCTCCCATTCAAGTCACAGGCTCTAAGATGTCTCTCTTGTAATTCAAAAGTCAGCCAGTGTTTATTCATTATCCTTTAATTTAGGCATAAACTTCGTGGCCTAAGATTTAAGACTGTCCAAAACCAGGCCTTACCCACCTTTTTTAATTTTACTTTTCCTCAAACTCCTCTACTTTCATCAACCTCTCTAGCCACTGTGCTATCCACACCTGACGCTTACAATTCTTTTCTTTTAATCACACTGTTAGACAGTCTCACTGTCTCTGGTTGCTGACTTTCTACCCGTTGTTCAACACAAAACATAAAAGCAACATCAAGATTCCATCAACCAGATGTAATCTTTCCCTCCTCAGAGCTGCTATACTGTCTCTCTGAAAAATGAGAGTGAAAGTCACTCAATCATGTCTGTCTCTTTGCGACCCCATGGACTATACAGTCCATGGAATTCTCTAGGCCAGAATACTAGAGTGGGTAGCCTTTTCCTTCTCCAGGGAATCTTCCCAACCCAGGGATCGAACCCAGGTCTCCTGCATTGCAGGCAGATTCTGTCTCTCTGAGGCCAATTATATGACAGTACTATTTTTAAATGGCCCAATCTCCCTTTTAGAATATAAAATCCTCAGGGCAAAGTCTGTTCTACTTATAACAAACTTGCCAATTCCTATAAGGTCTAATTATTTGGAAAGCCAGTAAAAGCTACCCTCTTGACAAGTCATCGAGAGGATATCTGGAGGTTTCATTCCAAGAGATCTGTAAGCTTCTAGAAAATCAAAATACTGATCTTTGAGGGACCCAAAGGTGGACTCACTTTCTTTTTATAGAACCAGACATCTAATCAAGAGTCCCTAACTCATTTGTTTTCAGAAGTCAGGCACGAAACTTTTAAAAATGAATAAGCATATTGCAAGCTTTTAATTCAAATATACATTCCACAAAAGAAAAGAAGAGATGAAAGTTATTTGTTTCCCCAAATATACCTCCTCTCATTTTCTTGGAATTCACTGTCCCCCTCTCATTCACATTTCCCCTTGATTGCCCACAATACAAAAACTATTTTATCCTATCATGAGAAAATCCACAGAACAACAAGGAAAAGTGGTAACTGACACCTGACCTCAGTGTCAGGGAAATAACAGGGAGCTGCAGCGGGAGGGAGTCCCAAGCAGGAGACCACTGTCCTGCCCAAGGTGGCTGCGCGCTAACACCAGCCTCCATCAGCATGCAAGAGCTGGCCCAAAGCGGCCAGTCTTTCAGGTTTTTCAAGAAAAGCTACCAAACCAGACTGCTATGTAAAATCTTTTAATTTTAAAATGTTGGCAGACACATAATTCATATCAAAATCACTTTTTGAAGAAATACAATATGGCCTAAACACGCCTGTATGTTATATACAACCAGGAAGCTATCCATTCATTTTCTGTTTATCTGAAATGGGTTACAGAAAAACTGTCAGGAACGTGGAAATACTGAAAAGAGTGAGTAAATGGTGCTTCTACCAGAATCACGAAAGCTAGTGCCCCACGCATTTTATGACTAGCTGTGCTTTGACTGTAGAAAGAAGGAATGAACAGACAGCTTTACAGCCCAACACCTGACTTTTGGTCAAGGGTACACAGTGGGGAGGTGGCCCAGGGCTAAAAGCTGCTGAGAAACTGAGGCCAATTAACACAAGCTGAATCCCCTTGAACATGGTAGGATTTTTAAAACCAGAAAACTTTCCTGAAGTAATGTTGGAAATCATTTCTTCCAAGAAGATGCCAGAAAAAGTGTTACTCATTGAATTTGTACATCATGGTAGAAAATATCTACTGTACTCCAAATGTATTTTTCTGCAAAAGTAATTTTAAATCTGTCTCATATAGGAAAATGTGTGGAGCCCATAAAAAGTTATGAGTAATATTCAAAGAATTTACACATTTCAAAAATGAATTTAATTGATTATGAAATTTTCCAAAGGGCCGTCTCTGGAGGCTTAAGTTCACTAATGATGTCACAAGGGAGACTTGGAAAGACAAACATGCAGATGGACGAGGATTTCATTAATCCTCAACAGCACAGAATTGCATTTGGCATTATCTCAGATGTCTTCATGTGATTTTTAGAGTGAAATTTTCAAAACAGTTTTTCCCTTCAAAATTTTAGGTTCTTAACATCTGAGGAGAATCCAGTTAAAGAAAAAAATCACTCAGTTTTCCAAAGGCTGCTTTCAAGAAATTATGATTCTCTCCATTTATCCTCAACCTCCAACACCTAGTCCCATCTGATTAAACAGCATATAACTATCATACTGTGAAATGTCAACCAGTTGGTGAGGTATATTTTCACCACTATAAACTCATTTGTGAAACAAAGTGAGTGTGGAGCGAGATGTTCATTAATAGGGAACAATGACTGATGCCAACCGCCAAGCCGCTGCTGGCATGAGGCTGACAGTGGTCCAGGAAACAACCAGCCAAACAACCCTGCTCAATGCAACACAGGAGGCAAAAACGTTCACAAAAGGAACTGAAAAGCTGCAGTGATACCATCTGATAGACACATGCCACATAGTCTATCCATCAGGAAAAGCAACCTTCACCAAAGGAGTCACAATCTGAAGCATGGTAACACATACCATCCAGATCACACAAGGCAGGTAACACAAACCATGCCAGGGAGAGGGATCAGCTTTTACTCACACACAAGTACGCACCGCCTGGCCAAACATGTGCCAGTCGCTGTGTTAAACACCAGGTATGTCATAGGGAACAGAATTTCAACAGTCCCTCATCACATTTACAATCTACTGGGGAAAAGCAACACATTTTCAAAATAATAATAAAATAAATATACTGGGGTAAATGAAGGAAGAGTGGGGGGAAAACATCATCGTTTAACATAGGGGAGGGGTTAAAAAGAACAAGATGCTCTGAATCAGAACAGTAAGAGGGTTTGTACTTTATAAAGGCTAGGACCATCTCTCTGGGTCTCTAAAGGGTCACTGAACCCAAGACCTGAAGGATGTTAATATATACAGGACTTCCCTGGTGGTCTCGTGGTTAAGAATCCACCTGCCAATGCAGGAGACAGAGGATTGATCTTGGCCTGGGAAGACTTCACATACCGCAGGGCAACCAAGCCCGTGTACCACAACTAATGAGCCAGCACGCCTTAGAGCCTGCGGCCCCAACAAGAGAAGCCTCACAATGAGAAGCTCACACACCGCAACCACCGAGTCACCCCCGCTCACTGCAACCAAAGAAAACCCATGTGCAGCAATGAAGACTCGGCGCAGCCATAAATGAATAAATTTTTTTTAAAAAAAGAATACAGAACACCGCAGGCAGAGAGTACAAGACAAGCATGAAAGCCCTGAAGCAGTGGGAACTCAGTGTTAAAGGAACTTCCAGACTGGAAGCAGAAAATGACATATGACATGGAGAGAGCAGTAAGGGCCAACTTATACAAAGCCAGGAAAGCCACGGTAAGGAGTTCAGATCTTAGATTCTAAGCATATTAGGAAGGCGATGAAGGGGTTTAAGCATTAGAGCAACACGGCTTTATGTGTGTTTAAAAGAACACATTAAAGGGAGCAGGACCGGGAGCACAGAGACAAGTTAGAGAGATGAGTTAGGACAACACGGCGATTGTCAGGCAAGAGATGATGGGAACATGGAGAAGGTTATGGAAGACAGAATGAAGAAAAGTGAAACACATAACATGTACTGAGGGTAGAACTCACAAGACCACTGACAGAACTGATCGAGGTATGAGGGAAAGAAGTTATGAAATAATCACACATGTCTCTGGTATAAATAACTGGGTGGCTGGTGTCATCACTGAGCTTGGAAGAAAGGAGAAGAACAAATGAGACTGAGAAAGTAAGAGTTAAGGTTTAGGGACTTCCTTGGTGGTTCAGTGGTTAAGACTCCATGCTTCCAATGCAGGGGGTACAGGTTCCATCCCTGACTGGGGCACTAAGATCCCACCTGCTGCCTGACATGGCCAAACAATAAAAAAAAATATACCAATGCAGTTATAATATATATTTTTTAAAAATACTTAAAGTTTAGACAGGTTATATTTTTAAAGTCTATAAACCATTGAAGTAGATTTCCATCCAAGTGGTAATATCAAGCTAAAGTTACAAGGATCTAGTGATCAAAGGAAAAAATCTAATCACAAATATAAATTTGGATTTCTATAGATGATATTTAAGGTCATGGAAACTGAGGCTCCCACATAGGAAGAACACAAGGAAGAGATAAAAGTTTTCCTGATTTAGGTGCCAAACCAGCCTTAAGAACTCAAGGAGACAAAGCAGAAAGGTAGTCATAAGGACCTGGGGGTGTGGGAAATGGGTAGTTATTGCTCAAAGGTTATAGAAGTTCATTTTGGGAAGTTGAAAAAGTACTGCCTGTGGATGGTGATGATGGTTGCACAGAATGTGTATGTACTTAGCGCCACGTTCAACTGGTAAAATTTTATGATTAATTTTATGCTATGTATCTTTCACTATAATTAAAAAAAAAAAAAAAAAAAAAAACTAAACCTTGAAAAATTCCAGCATTCAGTCATTGGGTAGAATAGGAGATGCTGAAAAAATAGGAGGACAAGGAGCTTCCAGGAAGATGGCGAATGACAAAGTCACAGAAGATGAATGAAAAATTTAAGATTTATCTGCCAACAGGAGAGTCCCTCAAGGGAAAAAGAACTGAGAGCTACTGAGGGGGTAAGACTTTGACACATTCCTTATACTCTTGAAACATGGAGACCACAGGTAATCTTGACACAACCAACTACGTGGAAGGCTGAGTACAAGAGATGTGGTGAGTTGAGAAGAGAAGGGATTTTGAAGGATAGCATTATTAATAGAAAACTCTTTCAAGTTTTAATTCTAAAAAGCAGCAGAAAAGCAAAACAGTGGCTGGAATGGAGTATAGGCTCAAGGGAGATACAGCAGTTGCTAATAGCCTCACCCAATGTCCACTTTCTCCCAAACAGAACCTCCAATTTTTAACTGGGCACATGGACACCTAAAATAAGTACTCTGCCTTCCTTGAAGCATTGGTATGGTCAGGTAACTCGGTTCTGCCCAGGGAAATGTTAGCAGATTCTGAGAAATGGATGACCTTTGTCTGTCTTCCATCCTGCTCTTTGGACTGTGATGTCTAACGCTCCAACTTGGATCATGAAGATAAACGCCATCGTCTACGAGCAGGGAACTGTACAGGCAGAATTGACATGGTTTACTGCGGTCTTGAGGGAGGACTGGTGCCTCCCAGACTTGCACTGCCCTGCTATACAATTATTTAAGGGGAAATAACTGGAAGAAACACAAGCTGGAATCAAGATTGCCGGGAGAAATATCAATAACCTCACATATGCAGATGACACCACCCTTATGGCAGAAAGTGAAGAGGAACTAAAAAGCCTCCTGATGAAGGTGAAAGAGGAGAGTGAAAAAGTTGGCTTTAAGCTCAACATTAAGAAAACGAAGATCATGGCATCCGGTCCCATCACTTCATGGGAAATAGATGGGGAAACAGTGCAAACAGTGTCAGACTTTATTTTTCTGGGCTCCAAAATCACTACAGATGGTGACTGCAGCCATGAAATTAAAAGACACTTACTCCTTGGAAGGAAAGTTATGACCAACCTAGATAGCATATTCAAAAGCAGAGACATTACTTTGCCAACAAAGGTTCGTCTAGTCAAGGCTATGGTTTTTCCTGTGGTCATGTATGGATGTGAGAGTTGGACTGTGAAGAAAGCTGAGCGCCAAAGAATTGATGCTTTTAACTGTGGTGTTGGAGAAGACTCTTGAGAGTCCCTTGGACTGCAAGGAGATCCAACCAGTCCATTCTGAAGGAGATCAGCCCTGGGATTTCTTTGGAGGGAATGATGCTAAAGCTGAAACTCCAGTACTTTGGCCACCTCATGCGAAGAGCTGACTCATTGGAAAAGACTCTAATGCTGGGAGGGATTGGGGGCAGGAGGAGAAGGGGACGACAGAGGATGAGATGGCTGGATGGCAGGACTGACTCAATGGACGTGAGTCTGGGTGAACTCCGGGAGTTGGTGATGGACAGGGAGGCCTGGCGTGCTGCGATTCATGGGGTCGCAAAGAGTTGGACACGACTGAGCGACTGAACTGAACTGAACTGAATCTTCCATCTTATCTTAAAAAACATATCACTCATTTTGCTTTCTGTTTATTTTCTGTTTCTACAGACAATTCTAATTCCAACTAATATAGGCAGTTTTTGTCTGTCTTTAAAATGGGAGACACTAATTGATGAGAGTGTAAATTGATACAGTCACTATGGAGAAGAGTATAGAGATTCCTTAGAAATCAAACACAGAACTACCATACAACCTAGCAATTCTACCACTGGGCATATATCCAGAGAAAACCATAATTCAAAAAGATACATGCACTCCAATGTACACTGCAGCACTATTTACAACAGCCAGGACATGGAAGCATTGTAGGTGTCCATCAACAGAGTAACGGATAAAAAAAGATGCGGTATCTATATATAATGGAATATTAATCAGCCATAAAAATGAATGAAATCTGGTCATTTGTAGAGAAATGGATGGATGTACAGAGTGTCATACATTATGAAGTAAGAAAAAAACAAGTATTATATATTAACACATATATGTGGAATCTAGGAAAATGATATATAGGATCTTATTTGTAAAGCAGAAACAGAGACACAAATGTAGAGAACAAATATATGGATATCAAGAGGGAAAAAGGGTGGTGGTGGAAGGAATTGGGAGATTGGGATGGACACATATATATTATTGCTTGTTGTTGTCATTCAGTCGCTCAGTCATGTCTGACTCTTTGCAACCCCATGGACTGTAGCACACCAGCTCCTCTGTCCTCCACTATCTCCTGGAGTTTGCTCAAATTCATGTCCAGTGAGTCAGTGGTGCTATCTAACCATCTCATCCTGTGCTGCCCTCTTCTCCTTTTGTCTTCAATCTTGCCCAATATCAGGGTCTTCTTCAATGAGTTTGCTCTTTGCATCAGGTGGCCAAAGTATTGGAGCTTCAGTTTCAGCAACTATTCTTCCAATGACTAGTGTAGTGACTAGTGTAAGCAGATACACTACTGATACTATAAATAAGATAAAAAAAAACTAGTGAGAATATAGTATATGGCCCAGGAACTCTACTTAATGCACTGCAGTGACCTGAATGGGAAAGAAGCCCAAAAGGGAGGGGATACATGTATATGTATAGCTGATTGATTCATTGTGCTGTACAGCAGAAACTAACACAACACCGCAAAACTACACTCCAATAAAAATTGATTAAAAAAAATGAAAAAATAAAATGAGACACTAGAACACAACTGTGTGTCAATGGGAGTAATCCAATTAGAGAGACTGACTCAAGACAGAAGAGGATAAAGTCTAAGCATGAAGCATGTGGGACATGCAAACCCAGTGTGGTTAGAAAGATGAGAACCAGGAGAAAGTCAAATCATGCAGAACCTTGAAAACTATGGTAAGGATTTTCCTTTTTTTACCTAAAAGCAATGGGAAACAACTAGACATCTTTTATTTATTTTTTTTTAATTTTATTTTTAAACTTTACATAATTGTATTAGTTTTGCCAAATATCAAAATGAATCCGCCACAGGTATACATGTGTTCCCCATCCTGAACCCTCTTCCCTCCTCCCTCCCCATACCATCCCTCTGGGTCATCCCAGTGCACCAGCCCCAAGCATCCAGTATCGTGCATCGAACCTGGACTGGCAACTCGTTTCATACATGATATTTTACATGTTTCAATGCCATTCTCCCAAATCTTCCCACCCTCTCCCTCTCTCACAGAGTCCATAAGACTGTTCTATACATCAGTGTCTCTTTTGCTGTCTTTTAACAGGTAAGTAGTATACTTAATGTGTATTTTTTCAAAGATCCCTGACAGTGGTCTGGAAAAGGTAATAGAGAGAGAGAGCCAAGAGAGGGAGCAAGGAGACCAATTAGATGGTTATTTTAGAAATCCAGATGAAAATGGTGTTGGCTTCGAACAGGATCATGATTAGGCACTACAGCAAAGTGATTGAATGTGATGAAGACAGTACTGGCAGGACTCTGTATCTGATGATGTGTGAGAGCTCAGGGACGGGGAGCAGTCAAGGTCATGACTTGGACAGCACTCTAAATGGTGCTGCCATTCACTGACACAGGGACTTGGGGAGAATACACAGCTGGGTGAGCTCAGTTTTGAACATACTAGGGAACTTCCCTGGTGGTCCAGTGGCTAAGACTCCATGCTCCCAATGCAGAGGTCCAGGTTTGATCCCTGTTTAAGGAACTAGATCTCAGACACCATAAGATTTCACATGCCACAGAGAAGATCAAAGTACCCATGTGCCATAACTAAGATCCAGCACAGCAAAAAAAAATGTTTAAAGAAAATTTTTGAACATACTCATTTTTAAGCTCCTGAGTTAATCAAATGGAAGTACCCAGCAAGTAACTGGCTTGTTTTCAGCAGCTTTACTCATAATAACCCAAAACGGGAAACAGTCAAGAAATAGATAAATCATGGTAGGTTTCATATAATGTAACATAACTCATTAACAAAGAGGAATGAATTACTGATATGTGTAACAATATGGATGAAACCCAAAAACACTATGCTGAGTGAAAAAACTCTTATACCAAAGTATATATCATATGTTTCAACATATATAATATTCTAAAACACAAAATACTAATCTTTGATTTAAAAAAGAAAACTCAGAAGAGTGGTTACTTCTGAGTTTAGGGAGATTCAAGAGGGCCTAGGGGAAGGGATGGGAGGAAATTTTTCCAAGTTATAGTCTGTATAATCATTACAGTTTGAGTTTCATGGATGTATATTATACATTTGACAAGACAGAGAATGCTACATTGATTTTAACAACAACAAAACACTATGGATAAATTTGGTATGCATGGTGAAGGGCTGAAGTGTGCTGTCTACACATCAGCCTGGAATGCATCAAAAAGCCGGATTCGTGAAAAAATAGAAGGATGGATAGATGATCCATGTGTGATGAAGCAAATACTTTTAAAGTAATTGTAGAATATACGTAGAGGGTATAGGGCATCCCTTGCATAATCCTTTGAACTTTTCTGTATTTTTATAACAACATGGTAGAAAAGCCTTATGTAACCAAACTGCATTTCTTTAAAAGCAATAACTAAGATTTTACAAAAATACAGACAAGCAAATTCTTCCTTTCTTTTCTTCGTATCTTCACTCTGATTGTGAATCCATGAATGTTTACTACTAAGGAATTTGTAACCAATTCAATCACCAAGAAAATTATTATGTTATGCCATCTGAAATCATTATCAAGGACCCAAAATACAGACGTTGCAGACGAAGAGTTAAGTAGAATATTCTAATGCATTTTAAGCAATGAAACCATGATAATTTGTGGGGGGAGGGACGAAAAGTTCCAATTAAAACAGGCAAAATGATGGTCATTCTGATTTATGCAACATTTTAACGGATAATGTTTTCTTATTTTCATGCCCTGGAAGGTCTTTAGGACCTATTTAACAAGTAAGTAACTATTACTGGCATACCAAATGTCATATTATGTTACTCATTAATGTATTTTTTCCATGTTTCCCTAGGAATCCTGCTTATATCCTTAATTTCCACCACCGAACACAAGTGTTTTACTTAAAGAAAACTCCTCGTCACTCTTTGCAAAAAATATCAACTATAAAATTATTAATGGCTTAAACTATACTAAAAATTTATCTTCCAAAAATAAAGTCGAATGTCCCCCTTTCTCCCCTTGCAAAGAAAACTCCTCGGTCACTCTTTGCAAAAAATATCAACTATAAAATTATTAATGGCTTAGTTAAACTATACTAAAAATTTATCTTCAAAAAATAAAGTCGAATTTCCCCCTTTCTCCCCATGCAAAAGGGTTTACTGAGGATGATTCAACCAAAATAGTAACACCAGGAACTGGAATCCTGAGGATCCAGACAGAGCTCAAGGGCTGGCTGAGGGGAGCTGATTGCATTCAGGAGCAAGGACATGACTTTTTGAGGGCCCAGGGAATGATGCAGGGCTGGTCTGAAACTGTGTAGAAGGTCTGCATTAAAAACAAGACGGCTGGTGGCTGGGCTCTGGATGGGCATGAGAGCCTGACCAGTTTTGGGGTTTGTACTTAGACATCTGCCAAGGTGTTCCAGAGGATGGTGGCCATGATGATAGAGGAGGACAAGAAGAGCAGTAGAGGTGGAAGAGCAGACACCCATCGTGTGGTTCAACAGAACCCACCAGCCCACAAAGTGCTGCTTCTGGGTCTCAGGTTCCTACTGGCCCTTGTTGATGCAGGGCATCCATTTAACTCTGCCTCTCTGGTACCTGGCACCTTCCCCACCAAATTCAATGGCTCCTTCAGGCCAGGCAGATGAGTGGAGGTAAGACCTAGACCCTTCTTTCCTTTCTGGGGTGCAGTGGGGCAGCATTTCCTTAGGTCAGTACAGTGCAAAAGCAGAGAATGGAGCCACCAAGGCGTGAGTGGGAGCCAGGTAGAGCAAACAGGTGATGCACGTGGTCTCCAGGAGGCTGACCTGCACCATCAGAGGCAGTACGGGCCAAGGAGACACTGAGAGCGGGGTGCCAGTGGCCAGGAATAAGTCCATCATCATGAGCAGGAAGATGTGTAGCCCAAGAGAAGTGCCCTCTTTCTGCTGGCAGGAAGAAGCTGAAGGTACTAATGACCAACAGAAAGCCATCGGGGACCAAAGGACGCATCACGCAAAGCCTGGACCTGCGCCTGGTGGCCACCTGTTTAGATGAAAGGGCCTCGGATGAGTGTGAAATTCTGTTCATCAAAGGGGAAAGAGAAGACGTCCAGGTTACAGATGCAGAACACTTGTGGTGGCTGCTCACTTCTGGACCTTCACTGCTGACATGAGTCCTGAGACCTGCAGGTGCCTGGTCCACACGCATGAACTCCTCAATAAAGATATCTGAAAGCCACAGGCTCTCAGCTGCCATGCTGAGCTTCCTGTTGTCCCCATATGCCTCTGGGTTCTGCCTGGTGGATACATTGTATGAGGTCATATTTAGCCACAGGAATGATGTCCTCAGCTGAAGCTGTGCATCCACTTCCAGGACAATAGACAGGGTGAAGGAGAGGCTGATGTGAGTGGGATGCTGTAGAGCATGACTGGACAGAAAACTTTCTGTCAAACGACAGCATCTACCTCCATGCTGGGCAAAGTCCAAGTGACCAAAAGAGTGTTTCCTCGCACTTGAAGCAGCAGGTAGAGAAGGAGGCAAACTCCTCTCCATGGAGTCAACCTCTTTCCATTGTCCCCTCCTAGGCTCTTCTCTGGAGACTCAGTGATGATATTGACATGAACAGACTATAGGCCACACCTTGAGCCCTACCTCGAATTATCTTCTTAATTAAAATTTTTCATTAAACCATTTTCAAAGTCAGCAAAAAATTAAAATGCTCAAGGTCAACTCTCATTTATTCAACCAGTCCTTATGAAGAGCTTATTATGCGGCAAGGACTACTGTTGACACTATATATATGAAAAAGTTTTCATTTAGTAACATAAATACTTAATTATATACTTAATTATACAATTATATTTAATTATACATTCACTGCTTGGGAAACTATAATTTATTGCTTATTTCAATAGTGAAGTTTTTAACCTATATTCTGGTGAATTTAGTAAGACAAGTATCTTCCTTACTGTACATGCTATTCATTTGAACCTTTCCTGTATAAAACTTTTTATAATTCTTTTAATTTTTTTGTAAATGTATTTATTTTAATTGGAGGCTAATTACTTTACAGTATTGTAGTGGTTTTGCCATACATTGACATGAATCAGCCATGGGTGTACACATGTTCCCCATCCTGAAACCCCTCTCCCTTTTCCCTCCCCATCCCATCCCTCAGGGTCATCCCAGTGCACCAGCCCTGAGCACCCTGTCTCATGCATCGAGCCTGGACTGGCGATCTGTTTCACATATGGTAATATACATGTTTCAATGCTATTCTCTCAAATCATCCCACCCTCGCCTTTTCCCACAGAGTCCAAAAGTCTGTTCTTTACATCTGTGTCTCTTTTGCTGTCTCATATATAGGGCCATCGTTACCATCTTTCTAAACTCCATACATATGCGTTAATATATTATATTGATGTTTTTCTGACTTACTTCACTCTGTATAATAGGCTCCAGTTTCATCTACTTCATTAGAACTGATTCAAATGCATTCTTTTTAATGGCTGAATAATATTCCATTGTGTATATGTACCACAGCTTTCTTATCCATTCGTCTGCCGATGGACGTCTAGGTTGCTTCCGTGTCCTGGCTATTGTAAACAGTGCTGCGATGAACACTGGGGTACACATGTCTCTTTCAATTCTGGTTTCCTCGGTGTGTATGCTCAGCAGTGGGATTTCTGGGTCATGTGAAAGTTCTATTTCCAGTTTTTTAAGGAATCTCCACATAATTCTTTTTAAATTCCCAAAGAAAGGCTTATTAATCCATCAAGTAAATATCTACTTAGAGCCCATTGTTAAAGGAAAGAGAAATAGCTAAGTGAGCACAAGGTTGGTCCCAAGTCCTCAGTTTCTAAATTCTTCTTTGGTCTGAATCAGGAAAAAAATAATTTTGGGGGGCCACATTTGTGGGATCTTAGTTCCACGCTGGGGACTGAACCCAAGGCCACAGCAGAGAAAGCACTGAGTGCTATCCACTGGACCACCAGGGAAGTCCCAGAAAAAATAATGAACGAGATCCACCACCACCACCACCACCACCACCCCACCCCAGTTTTAGAGAGGGAAGAGAAATCTTGTTTTACAGGTTGATGGGTCCTGGTTTGCAAACTGTAACGGGCCCGAAGCAAAGTGCTTTCAATAAATGTGGTAAACAAACAGCAGAACTCAATGACATCAATAAAACTGCGCTTTCCCAAATAACTGTATGTTGGAGTCACACACACTCTCCATTTAAACTGATGCAATGTTTGGGATGTGTGTTCATTAAAAGGGCAAGTGAAGTAGCGTAAAGCTCCAATATGACCACTGGGATACAGAATGTTGTGCCAAAGAAAAATTTTGACAATTTTTTTCAACAAGAGTCAGACCTAAAAGGCTACGAATTCATCTGGGAAAAAAAAAAAAAACTAAGTGGAAAGTTTACATTTTAAACTTTATTGATATTTTCCCTCTCTTTTATAAGGTCATTCGGTGAAGATCAAAAGCTCACAAGAGGAATTCATGGAATAAAAGGCAAGGAAAAGTCGTTATGACTACTTTTTGTATAAATTGGTGTACCTGACCCAAGGCAATAATATGCACTGACTGAAATCAGAGCATCTAAAGATTATATAAAACTCCATTTTCTCAAGCCAAATGATTACGGGAATCTTCCAAAAGAAGTTTGACTCCAGTCTTCACCGTGCATTTAGTTATAAAGTAGAAGACCACAAAATATTTAATTCGGTGCTCACTGCCAATTTTCTACTTATTATGTTCACACACAAAAGTCATTTACAGTAAGTCAAGATGAGACAAAAGCTCCTGGTATACATCAGCACTTCATAAACACACACACGCATGAGCTCCACTTCATCCACGCAAACTTACAAAGCAGGCACAATCCCCTTTAACACTTGAAAAGGAAGTTTAGAGAGATTAAAGAGTTTGCTTGGATCATGTAGCTCTGAGTCAGGAGCATCGTTCAGTTCTGGCTTTGCCATTAACTAGCTATAAATCCTATATATTTGTAAGTCACCTCTCTGACACCCTATTCTCTCATATGCAAAATAAAACTGAACATTTCTATTATTTTAAAAGGTTAATTTGGGTTTTTAGGGACTGATGATGGATGCCCAGACTTCTTGCTTGCACTCTTCCCCTCTATCCTGTCTTCCTTGTCTTGGTCTAATTTCACTCTTCTTCACCCACTCCACAAGAAAGTTGTAAAAGGAACAGCTCTCCTACCCCAAAAGAGTACTTAAAAAGTTTTGATAGTTGACAACACTTCTGATTTTTTTTTTTAATTTTATTTTATTTTTAAACTTTACATAACTGTATTAGATTTGCCAAATATCAAAATGAATCCGCCACAGGTTTACATGTGTTCCCCATCCTGAACCCTCCTCCCTTCTCCCTCCCCATTCCATCCCTCTGGGTCGTCCCAGTGCACCAGCCAACACTTCTGATTTTTAAAGGAAAAAAACTGAACAGAGAAAACTACTTCCTAAAAATAGACTGTTCATGACTTTCATTTTATACTACAGTTTTTTCATGATTACAGTGAATGAATGAGAAGTGACTTCATAAAATTCCCTCAAATGCCTCACATCTTCACTACAAAAAATAAATAAATCATTGTGGTGATCTCACAATAACAAGTTTGATAGACATGGAAGCAACTTAAATGTCCATCAACAGAGGAGCAGATAAAGAAGATGTGGTACACATATAAGATGGAATAGTACTCAGCCATAAAAAAGAATGAGATCATGCCCTTTGAAGCAACATGGATGGATCTAGAGATTGCCATTCCGAGTGAAGTTAGTCGGAAAGAGAAAGACAAATATCATATGGTGTCACTTACCTGTGAAATCTTTAAAAAGGGTACAAATGAACTTATCTACAAAACAAAGAGTTATAGATGTAGAAAACAAAATTATGATTACCAGGGGATGGGGAAGGTAAGTTTGGAGACTGGAACTGACATATACACACTGCTATATATAAATTAAGTAACTAACAAGTACCTACTGTATAGCACAGAGAACCCTACTCACTATTCTATAACGGCCCATAAGGGAAAAGAGTGGCTATGTATACAACTGATTCACTTTGCTACACACCTGAAACCAACACAACATTGTAAATCGATGTAAATTGCAAATCAATCTAATAAAAAAAATTTTTCTTAAGTTTGGTAAAGAAGCATCATCAATTGCAAGTGAGAAATTGTATATCTAGGCTATATTTAAACGTCATTCTTTGTAAGTTAACTCTGAAAGAGAAGGCCAAGGGAAATAAATGAGTAGTTTTGTCTGAATCCTGTTTATAATCTACAGAGGTACAAAACTTATGGTAGTTAAGTAGAAAACAAAATCTTAGTTTGGTAAGTAGTCATCTGTGCCTTTTGTGAAACTTCTGAGCTGCACTGAATTGAGATTTTTCCATCCAGCCTAATTGTGAACCTCTCTTTCTAGTTCATTATTGAAAAGACAGAATAAGCTATCACTTCCAATGTATCTGTCAAAGGAGCTTAAATATTAAATAGAGAAAGCAGGTTAAATAGCACCAAATGGCTGAGATATGTGTATTTGAAATTCCTTGCAGACGGGAACTCAAGAGAAAAACAAGTGTACACTGAATAATTCAGTGGGTATTTGAGAGGAAGCATGATATTAACATTTGAATGCCTACTACAGGGACATGCCAAGCAGGAGGTTTTCTGTAGGTTGATTCATTTAATCAAGTCTTTAATCCTCTAAAAGGTAGGCATTACTATCCCATTTAACAGATGAAGAAAGAAACTAGGTAATTTGCCCCAGGTCACACAGCTAATAAATACTGATGATCTATTTCCAGCTCAAATACACTTGAATATAAATGGCATGAAAAGTCTTTATACTTCCTCCTCCCACCTTTTCCATGCTTGGCTAGGGATTCAAAAATACACGATATATAGAGCCCACACTCCTCAACAAGAGAAGCCACCACAGTGAGAAGCCTGAGCACAATTAGAGAGCAGCCCCTGCCTGCAGCAAGGCCCTGCACAGCCAAAAATAAACAGCTTAAAAAACACACATGGTTATAGATTTCTACTGCTCATCTCTTACTACTGAGTATGAATCCGTACATGACAACCTGAAACTGAACAGAAACCATACCAAACGTATTTAATATCTCAATAAGGAAATAAGATCCAGTGTACCAAACTGCTATCTTCAGGTTTTTTTTGAAATTTTCACTTAATTCTGCTAATAAAAAAAAAAAAAACTTTTATACAGAAGCTAAAAATCTGAAAAATGAAAAATAATTTCTAAACTACATGATTATGACAATTTATCAACTTCTACAGCAAGAGAGATGAGAAGATAGCATAAGATAGTGCAAGACAGAACTTGTACTTCCAGCAGCAGGGTAAACTGCATAATCAGATAAAGCCATTTAAGTAGAAAATATCTTAAAAAATAAAAAGGTATTTTAGAACATACGGAAATTCTTCAGAGATCAGAAATGATAAAAGAGATAAGTGAAGAATCAGCAAATGCCATAGAAATGTCTATTATTTAACCTGGTAGCCTTTAGTCTGGATTTAAACACCATGACCAGAGAATGGAAAATAAAGTTCACATCAAAAACACTCACATAAAGCTACAGAGGTCAAAACAAATAAAACTGCCCCTTACTGATGGATCATGGCAATGAGTGCCTTGCTTTTCCATGGCGAAATGAGGGGAAAGAGAGGAAGTCTCTCCTGAGAATTTTTTTTAATTAAAAAAAAATGTATTGAAGTATAATTGATTTACAATAATGTGCTAATTTCTGCTGTACAGTAAAGTGACTCAGTTATACATATATTCTTTTTCATATTATTTTCCATTATGATTTATCACAGGATACTGAATCTAGCTCCCTATGCTATACTGCAGGACCTTACTATTTATCCATCCTATATATTCTAGTCCGCATCTAAAGCAGCATTTCCTTTCATCTAAGCCCAAGGCCGCTGGGGGTTTTAAGCTCATGGTTCTGTCTGTATGACTAGCAGAGTTGAGAACTGAGAACCGCAGTGCGCCTGGGAACTCCCTCGAAACAGCACACTCCCCACCACCACCCAGCACACAGATACAACACCAAAGTACAACAAACATTATCAACAGGGTTTTTACTGTCTTGAGTGTATTCATTCAGCAGTTCAAATTCATTTTTCAAGTTTCCTATGAGCGGTTTCTCTGTTAAATCTAACTCCTCAGACCTCACATGAACTCTTCACTCTTTTTCCTTCCCTAGTAAACTACATCTGTTTTGGCGATGATTTTGATTAAATTTTGTTTCCTCTGAAAGAATAAAGCAGTGTTCACACTTTTTTTGATGTACATTTGAGTTACAATGTTGTATTAATTTCTGCTGTAAAGTGATTTGTTATATATGTGTATAAATTTAAATATTCTTTTCCATTATGGATTATCATAGGATATTGAACATAGTTTCCCTGTGCTATATAGTAGGACCTTGTTGTTTATCTATGAGATATATAAAAGCTGCTGCTGCTGCTGCTAAGTCGTGTCAGTCGTGTCCGACTCTGTGCGACCCCATAGACGGCAGCCCACCAGGCTCCTCCGTCCCTGGGATTCTCCAGGCAAGAACACTGGAGTGGGTTGCCATTTCCTTCCCCAATGCACAAAAGTGAAAAGTGAAAGTGAAGTCGCTCAGTCGTGTCTGACTCCTAGCGACCCCATGGACTGCAGCCCACCAGGCTCCTCCATCCATGGGATTTTCCAATCTGCTAATCTCAAACTCCCAATCCACTCCTTCCCTATCCCCTAAGAATTCTCAAACCCAAGTCTATATTAGTGCACCCTTGGTAACAGGATCCACAAACAAAACAAATTCATTTGGAATAGCCTTAGGCTAAGGCTGTGCTCTCAGGCAGAGAGACAAATACTGTCTGGAGCAAAGGACTTTAAACACAGTCTTCAAAGAAATCTCATGGTTAAAAACCCAATGATTATGATAAGCTCACAATCAAAAACATCACTAAAGATATTCGAGGAAAAGCTATGACTAGTGAAAAATAACAGACTACAAAAAAAGACCACCAAAATAATAACAGAAGCTACAGAAAAATACCACCAAAATAATGCAGATATTACAGTAATTGACATAGACTATTTATGCTTATAAAAATTTATCAAAAGTATGTTGAAGGAACAAGATACCATCAAAACTAATCATGCAGATTTCAAAAATAATCATGAGTGGGCAGGACCACTGAGAAAGCCCCTTTCCTAAGGCTCAGGCACAGAGAGCTTGCCTAACACTGAGGCTTGGGGGAGAAGGGAGACTATCAACTCACCCTCTACCCCACCATGAACCTTGCATCAAGTAACAAGCAACAACAGTCTACTGGCAAGGGAAGAGGTGGGAACACGGGGTGCCCTGGGGCCCAGGTATGCAGCAATGACCTGAAAACCGAGGTGGACACTGAGAAAACCTTCCTGCCCACCCAAGGCCTCATACTAAGCTCAAGGTAGCAGCAGACCACCACTGAGGAAATTTAATCCTGTATTGTACTCACAATAAATATAAATATAGGAAAAGCAAAATTTAAATTCAGCTTAACTGCTGACAATAGTAACAGTTATATATATCAAGAGCCTGAAGGAAAAAGAGAAATTACCACTTCAGTGCAGTTCAGTTGCTCAGTCGTGTCTGACTCTCTGCGACCCCATGAATCGCAGCATGCCAGGCCTCCCTGTCCATCACCAATTCCTGAATTTCACTCAAACTCATGTGCATCAAGTCAGTGATGCCATCCAGCCATCTCATCCTCTGTCGTCCCCTTCTCCCCCTGCCCCCAATCCCTCCCAGCATCAGAGCTTACTGATACACTATTCACCCCAGTTTCCATTGTTCTTTAGCACATAATACCTGACACAATTTAAAAATCACTAGACACAAAAAGGGAAAAAAAGAGCCATGATTAATAGACAACACCGTCAACAGAACCAGGCTCCAAGATGGCCCAGACTTCCTTAAGTATCAAATAGGATATTTAAAATGATTATAAATATGATAAGGACATAACTGAATAAAATGATCAATGTATGTATATGAGGGAGGCAGATTTACTACAGAGATGAAAACTATATAAAAAGAGTCAAATGAAAATGCTTAAAATTCAGAGCAAAGTCATGGACTGGGGAAAAAACATTTACAAAACATATCTCTGATAAAGGACCTGTGTCCAGAACTCTTACTACTTCAATAAATAACATATTTTAAAAACTAGCAAAGTGTTGACACTGAACAAAAGATGCTATATGAATAGCCAAGAGCACATGAAAAACTGCTCAGCAACACTGGCCATAAGAAAAAAGTAAATACATCTGCAATGAAAAATTACTAAGGTATCCACTAGAATGACTACCATTAAAAAGATGGACAGTATCAAGTGCTGACAAGGACGTGAAAAACGACAACTCTCATGCATTGTTGGTGGGAAGCTAAAATCATACACTTTACAACACATTGGGCAGTGTTTGATAAAGTGAAATATACACGTACATATAAGCCAGCAATTCTACTTGAAGGCACTTACCCAAGAGAAACAAAAACATATGTCTACACAAAGACCTTTATGCGAATTTCACAGAAATTTCATTTATGAATAGCCATAAAATGTGAACAACTCAAATACCTGTGGGTGGGTGAATGAACAACAGCAAAAATGAAGTATATCTATACAACAGATGTCTACTCAGAACCAAAACAATAAATTACCAATACACCTGAACACCTAGATGAATCTCCAAGATTTACTGTAAGTAAAAAGATACAAGAGACTAAATATCCTATGATTCTACTTTTACAACATTCTGAAAAAGGCAAAACTGTAGGGAGAGAAACAGATTGGTGGTAGTCAGATGCTAGAGGCTGAAAGGAAGGAAACTGCTCTTTCATTAAAACTTATAAATTAAATTTTCAAAATCAACTTACAAATAAAATCATTTATTTATTCAACAAACACTAAGTACCTATAGCACAGTAGGCACTGACAAAAAAAGAGGTTCTTTTAGTTGCACAACTCTGAATTTTCAGAAAAGTAACTGATGAGAACAAACAAAATAAAACTCATTTAATCCAAGTTTTCCATATGTGTGGACAAAGTTATCAGTCACAACTCTTAATATTTTCCCCATCTTCTTATAAAACTGTTATAAAATAGCCTGTATTTTACCATGATAATTTATATATTTATTACAGTTGAACCATATGAAACTTCAGTATAATCAACAAAATAGTTCTTTCCTATGTTCCCTCAGACAAGATCTCAACTAAGAAATTTGTTCATCAATGGTCATGTCACACCTTCTCTTTGTAATGCAAAATAATCAACGACTGAATTTCTAGTCAAAACACCTGATATTTTGGGTGAGCTTCTTTTCACTTTTGAGAATTATTCCCAAAATCCAGACTAAAATGTGTTATTCATCTTGCAAATAGAAATGATTGCCATGGAGACTTAGCTGACTTCTGGTTTCTTATTTCTAATGCAAAGACTAAAGGACAACAAAGTTTTTCCCATTTTTAGTCAAAAGTCTTATCTTTAACCTCCTTCTTTACCGTTAGTACAAAACATGTGACAATCCTTCTCAAAAGGTTTATTTCATCAAGGCATTTTAAAGTGGAATATACCTACTTATAAAAAAATATACTTGCCAGAATCAGAAAAACTTAAAAGGAATATCCCTTTGTTGACTAAGCAATATTAGATGGTATAATTTATGCAAATAACTTTAGAAAAAATTTCAATGTTCATGCTTTAACACTATCTTAATATCTTTTTGTAAGTCACTGGGGCATATGTACACTTCTAGTGGATTATTTCCATTAACTGTGTTGACAGTATTTTGGCCTGGAGGAACTACTAATTCTGTGGTCCCCGAAGTCTTCTCTAGGCACCTAAATGACAGTGTCACTCAACAACCACACACCACAAAAATGGAGTTTCAGGACCATGAGTCTCACAAAGAACTTCATCACAGAGAAAACACAATGAACAGAAATTCATTAAACATTAGAGATGAAACTTTTCATCCCTCATTCATAATATTTTTCAGAATTCCAAAATATGAAAGTTCTCCAAGTTAAAAAGTCTAGTTTTCTTTTTCCAATGTTTTTCCTCAAGCCACACTCAAATTTTTCTGCTTTTACTTGCTTGATTTCTTCATCTTTTATAACTGTTTCAAATCTTCAAGTTACGGAATTTAATCTTTAGTCAAATGAATGCTACTAAAAAGCCTAATGTTTTAAAATATAAATTATATCAGATTTGAAACTGGTATAAATTCAATAATACTTAATCCAATTTTTCAAGTAAAAGTGAGATTTTGCAGATTCTCTTACCCTACAACTGACTTCAGATATTTTCCACTATGTAAGAGATTATCTAAAGTAAACTTGTGCTATACAACCTTTGCAGAACCAATGTGTGCCAACAGATGAACAAAACCCGAACACCACATACGTAGGTAACTCTATACCTCGATTTTAATTGTTTAAAACCTAAACACTGTCGATAATAGCAACCAACTTAACAATCTTCAGAGAATGAAAACCAGATGAAAAGTCTTAGATCATCATGAATCACACAGCAACGGAATTTAGCTTTAGATCACCCTTAGGATTCTCCTGACAATAATCAGGTTCGGAGCTTTGATTTTTATAATCTAGGCCACTGGCTCCCAACTACTACTCCCTCCACATTTTCTTCAAAAAAGATGGAGTTAGTTTAGGAGATGTGTTACCTCTTTAAAACCCCATTTTTAAACTCCAGGAAGAAAAGACATGGGATCCTCTTGGTATTAGTGCTTCTGAATTTAGTGAAGCAGCAGAAGCAGAGAGAGGCATGAGAGAACTTCAAGGACTAAAAGAGAAACCCAAGCTCAGTATGCAAGTCCTTGTAAAGTCATGAATGTAAAGAATACACTCCTATATATAATACAGATAACTAATAAGGACCTACTATATAGCATGTGTGCATGCTCAGGCACTTCAGTCGTGTCCAACTCTTTGCAACCCTATGGACTGACTGTAGCCCACCAGGCTCCTCTGTCCATGGGATTCTCCAAGCAAGAACACTGGAGTGGGTAGCCATGCCATCCCCCAGGGGATCTCCCAACCCAGGGATTAAACCTGCATCTCCTGCATTGCATGTGGATTCTTAATTGCTGAGCCACCAGTGAAGTCCCCTATATAGTATGTGAATTTGCTCAGTCATGTCCAACTCTCTGCGACCCCATGGACTGCAGCCTACCAGGCTCCTCCAACCATGGGATTTTCCAGGCAAGAGTACTAGAGTGGGTTGTCATTTACTTCTCCAGGGGATCTTTCCAACCCTGGAATCGAACCCAGGTCTCCTGCATTGCAGGCAGACGCTTTATCATCTAAGCCACCAGGGAAGCCCCCTATATAGTATAGGGAACTCTAATTCTGCAATGGCCTATATGGGAAAAGAGTCTAAAAAAGAGTGGATATAGTTAGTATATGTATAATAGATTCACTTTGCTGTACACCTCAAACTTACCCAACATTGAAAATCAACTATACCCCCATCAAAAAAATTTTTTTAAAAGAAAGTATCTCCCCCTTAAAAACTCTAACAGCACCAGGTTGCTACCAATACACCAGATCAGACCATTTTGGAAAATATCCTACTCACACAAAGGAAATTAAAAACATTAGAATAAAATTCAATTATCGATACCCTGCTGCTGCTGCTGCTGCTAAGTCACTTCAGTCGTGTCCGACTCTGTGCGACCCCCATAGACTGCAGCCTACCAGGCTTCTCCGTCCATGGGATTCTCCAGGCAAGAACACTGGAGTGGGTTGCCATTTCCTTCTCCAATGCATGAAAGTGGAAAGTGAAAGTGAAGTCGCTCAGTCGTGTCTGACTCTTAGCAACCCCATGGACTGCAGCCTACCAGGCTCCTCCATCCATGGGATTTTCTGGGCAACAGTACTGGAGTGGGGTGCCATTGCCTTCTCCCAATACCCTGCTAGAGTCTCACAATTAAAAAGAATTTATCTGTATTTCATGTATGAAAGAACTGGACAAATTATAAAAAGACAAGCTGATAACAAAATGTATCTCCAAAATCTCAACTATTTCATGACAAAAGAATGTTTGGTTTGAAATATTTAAATCAGACATAATGTACATAACACATTAATACAGTGATTTTCAACCTTGGCAGCACTATGAAGTCACCTGAGGTGGAGGGTGGAGGGTCCTCTCTATTCATTCCCTTTTCCTCCCTCCTGGCATGAAGACACTGAGATCCCAGGAAGTGGGACCATGATAGGGACTGAGTGCCGTACAGAGACATTGGCGGCAGCAAGCCGGCTGCCAGAGGGAGAGGAGAATAGGGCAGTACTGCAGTGGCAGAAAAGAAGCTTCCTGTGTGGTTGGAATTAATTAACTAACTGGGCACAGAATTAATAGACTGAGGATAATGGAAGGCAGCCTCCTCAATTTCTAGAGAAGAAGAAAGTCTACAAAGAATACTGAAGAATTAAATTACAAATTGAACTATCAGAATAAACTCATTATTACAGTAAGTTATACAGACAGATTCAGAAATAGTCACAGATGCATATGTGTGGATATCCGTAGACACGTGTACATTTCCTAGTTCTGCCTGCTGAGAGGGCCTAGAAGTAGCAGCACCACTGATACCCCAATCATGATTCTAGTGAGCATCTTCCACTCAAAAGAACAAGGGCGAGAGACTTCCCTGGTGGTCCAGTGGTTAAGACTCTGCGCTTTCACCATAGGGAGCACAGGTTCAATCCCTACCCAGGGAACTAAAGATCCTGCATGTAGCATAATGTGGCCAAAAAAAAATTAATTAATTTAAAGAGAAAGAACACAGGATAGGGCTGGGGCGGGGATAATACAATATAAGCCTGGAACATTTTGTTGTGCCTGAAAGCAGGAAAATGCTGAAGAAAAGATAAGAAATTGTCAAAAGAACACAGGGGTCAATGTGAAAGATTCCAAATCCAGAACAATGTGAGCATCACAATAATGATATTATCAGATTAAAATCTACTAAATAAAATGAGAATTCATAAATACATACTGAAACAAGTTATGAATAAATCAGTTGATCAATCAGGGAGAAAAGACAGCTCTTACAAAATGTCAACTAATAAATATAGGTGGGATATTGAAAATAAACCATCATCATTCAGCAACTATCAAGTAGCAGTCTAAAAAGGTAGGAGCCATGAATGAATGCTAGGGCTTAGAGGTGGAGATCTGATGAAGAATAGGATACAGGCACCATATGGGAATACCTCCTTACCAAACATAATTAAATACAAGGGGGATAATAATAGTGACTTCACAGTGGACAAACTTAGCATTCACCGACCTCATGAAGTGACCGCAGTTAACATCACCAGTGGTTAGACAGATTATTTCTCTTGACGTGATACACCTTAAAGGGCCCGGCATCATTCCTGCCAAGATTGCATGGCCTGAGTCTGGTCCCAGGTAAGGGTTTCCCCTGGCAAGGGCATGAGAAGCAGGGGAGAGACATAGGAATGGGTTCCATACTGAAGAAGACTGGTGGATGTGACAACTAAAGTCCTGTTCACATACACACTCCCAGACCAGAAAGGGAAAGGTCGGCCCTGCTGGGACATCTGATGAAATCTGAACAGAGTATTGGATTGTGTGATGATTTTGTATAGTGTTGATTTCCTGATGGCTGAGAGATCATTTTTCCATTCTTTCCCATCCTCCCTTACTTTCCTTTGTCTCACCATCATGGTAACACAGACATCCAAGGAAGGGGGGGCAGAAAAGGGGACAGGGTGCAAGTCCCCAACAGCCCAGGGAGAGGGGAAGGCAGTGAAGGGGAACCAAGGCAGTGATGGGGGAAGGAGAGTGACCACACAGTGGTCATTACAGATACAGATGGACGTAGGGAAGGGCTCTTCTTGGAGGGAGGCACACACCATAGCATTTAGGGGTGATGGAGCATTATTCTTAAAAAAAGATTACATAGGGACTTCCCTAGTGGTTCAGGGGTTGAGAATCTCCCTTTCAATGCAGGGGACACAGGTTGGATCCCTGGTTGGAGAACTAAGACCCCACATGCCGTGGGGAAAATTAGCCAGCATGCCACAACAACATGCCAAAATAAGCCGTGTGCCACAACTAAGACCTGATGAAGCCAGACAAACAAACTTTTTTTTAAAGGTTACATAGGTTAATATAAAGGAAAAAATTCAGGAAAAGGTTAACAGCTAGGAATCTAGATGACAGGAGTACAAGAGTTCTTGGCAGCATTTTTGTAGATCCAGTATTATTTAAAAAGGAAACTTACCTATTAACAAAGAATCCCCTAGGGAGACTGTTAAAAATCCCAATACCCCAGGTCGCCCCTTTGACAAACTAAATCTTTGGGTGAGGGGAACCCACTGACTTAGCACTCTACAATACACAGGGATTGTTCAATAAATGGTGGATACAGCTATGACCTAGTGGCTCAGTGGTAAAGAATCTGCCTGCCAACACGGGAGATGCAGGTTCGATCTCTGGGTTGGGAAGATTCCCTTGAGGAAGAAATGGCAACCTGTTCCAGTATTCTTGCTGGGAAGTTCCATGGACAGACGACCACGGCAGGCTACAGTCCATGGAGCCAGAAAGAGTCGGACATGACTAAGCATGCACATGTAGCAACTGCTGCTCAGACTATTCTACTTAGCATGACCTCACAGGTCTATACTGGAGGAGGGCAAAGCAACCCACTGCAGTGTTCTTGC
Organism: Bubalus bubalis; assembly: GCF_019923935.1. Classification (NCBI taxonomy): domain Eukaryota; kingdom Metazoa; phylum Chordata; class Mammalia; order Artiodactyla; family Bovidae; genus Bubalus; species Bubalus bubalis. The sequence continues at coordinate 133,503,755 of NC_059160.1, read as the reverse complement.
TTAGAGAATCCGACGGACAGAGGAGCCTGGCGGGCTACAGTCCATAGGGTTGCAAAGAGTCAAACACGGCTGAAGCAACTGCATGCACGCACACAAATGTCTATATGCAGAACATAATCTATATATTGAAAATAACTCTTTAAGACAACAATCCTGAATAACCGTGGCCTATCTTAAGCAGCAAAGTTCCAACATTAGTAATGAGGTTGCTACTATTAGCAGAGACCGCACTAAGAAGACTGTAAGTAAAATATTAATAGTGATGGGAAAACAAGTCTTTAATCTCTAAAATGCTTATTATATCACAAAACAGTTACTGAATTTGATCTCAGATAAGACTATAAATTACAAACATTATTTGCCTATGGAATCCTCAGAAATAAATAAAATATAAACTTCAGTTGGACTAAAAAAGAAGCCTATTTAAGTAATAGCTACTTATGCTAAATGGGTTTTTAAGTAGCTCTTCAAATTTTGTTATTCTGTTCACTAAAAAAAACAATAAAAAAAACAAGCTGTACCTATTCAAATTGTCTCTATGCTCAGAAATCCAAATCAAAACTACAATGAGATATCACCTCACACAGTTCAGAATGGCCATCATCAAAAAATCTACTAACAAAAAATGCTGGAGATGGTGTGGAAAAAAAGGGAACCCTCTTACACTATTGGTGGGAATGTAAATTGGTACAGCCACTACGGAGAACAGCATGCAAGTTCCTTTTGAAACTAAAAATAGAACTACCACATGACCAAGCAATCCCACTCCTGGGCATATACCCAAAGAAAACCATAACTCAAAAAGATACATGCACCAGAATATTCATTGCAACACTTTTAAAACAGCCAAGACATGGAAGCAACTTAAATGTCCATCAACAGAGGAATGGCTAAAGAAAGTGTGGTACATATATACAATGGAATATTACTCGGCCATAAAAAGGAGTGAAACTGTGCTATTTGCAAAGATGCAGATAGACTTAGACACTGGCATACTGTAAATCAGAAAGAGAAAAATCAATATACTATAGTATCACTTATATGTAGAATTTAGCATGAATGATGTAGATGAACTTATTTGCAAAGCAGAAGCAGACACACAGATAGAGAACAAATGTATGGATAACCAAGGTGGGAAGAGACGTGGGATGGAATGGGAGATTGGAATTGACATATTTACACTGTGTGTGTGTGTGTGTCTGTGTGCGTGCGTGTGCACGCGCGTGTGTGTGTGCACTCAGCTGTGTCCAACTCTGCAACCCCTGGACTGCAGCCCACCAGGCTCCTCTGTCTGTGGAATTTTCCAGATAATTTTACAACTGTCCAGATAATTTTTTAAAAATTAATTTTTATTGGAGTATAGTAGCTTCACAATGTTACTTTCTGCTGTTACAAGAACATGAATCAGCTATATGTATGCGTATATATTCACATATCCCATCTGTTTTTTATTTCCTTCCATTTAGGTCACCACAGAGCACTGGTAGAGTTCCTTATGCTATACAGTTTTCATTTTCAGGTTTTCATTAGTTATCTATTTTATACATAGTAATGTATATATGGACTTCCCAGGTGGCAAAGTGGTAAAAAAAATCCACTTGCCAGTGCAGGAGATGCAAGAGATGTGGGTTCGATTCCTGGGTCGGGAAGATCCCCTGGAGAAGGAAATGTTTCCTGGAGAAAACAACCACCCTGCCTATATCTGGACTTAGCACATATGTTACATTGCAATGCAGTGTTATATGCAAACAAAACTCCAAGGGGGAATAGATGGTATGTTCAATTCATTCGTAAGGATCACTGATTTCTTTAAACAGTATGTCAGGTGGCCTTTCAAGAATAATGCATCAATAGGTGAAAAGAGAGATAGAGGGAGCGCATTCATGTAGATGGAATAGCAAGGCTTTGCTGCATCTGGGGAGCAGCTGGCCACCCATTTGGCAGCAGCACGTGATTAGTATGGGCTTCCCTGGTGGCTCAGATGATACAGAATCTGCCTGCAATGCAGGAGACCCGGGTTCAATCCCTGGGGTCAGGAAGATCTCCTGGAGAAGGGAATGGTAACCCACTCCAGTATTTTTGCCTGGAGAATCCCATGGACATGATTAGTACACAAAAGTTGAAATTGAAGACGATGGAAAGTGAGGCTAGTACAGAAGACAGTGGCACTGAAATCACAGGCAAATCCAAGGCCTGGTTAGTATCTAGCTTGTAATAGATGTTCAATAAATGTGTACTACGGTTAAGTCATGGTGGAGACATAGTCAAGATTATAAACTGTCTGTACACTCAGATTCAGTCAGCCACGTGCAATATTCTGAAGGTTAGACGTAGTCCTGGCAGCACATGTGGAGATGTCATTTATTTCCATTCCTTCGGCTGGTTGTCAATACTTGAAGAAATTGCTAGAGTTGTATTCTTAGATCAAGAAACTTGGTAAGAGTTCTGAAAGACAGAACTTACTAGGACTTCTGAGATTTAAGTCAGGGGTCCCCAGCCTCCAGCATCTAAGGCCAAATGATCTGAGGGGCAGCTAATGTAAGAATAGTAGAAATAAAGAGCACAATAAACATGATGTGCTTGAATCATCCTGAAACCACCCTCCCCGCCAGTCCATGGAGAAACAGTCTTCCACGAAACCGGTCCCTGGTGCCAAAAAGGTTGGGCACTGCTGAGTTAAACAACTGTTTTCCTACTGAGGTCACAGCCTACACAGGCTGAACATGTATTTGCTGGCACAAAGTAGGGGCAATGGCACTTGGTAAAGGATACATGGTACCCTGATTCAAACAGACCTGTGGGCTGAACACATGGCAAATGAAGGCAAGACTCCAGCAGCTTTCCATGCTGGACTGTTCTGAGCTCATACTTTGCTGAACTACATTTTCATGGAAATAAAGCCACCCTTCAGAAGAGAACTGCATAGTCTGACACTCAGGAAAGGGGCTTTCAATTTCCGCCCCTGCCCCTGGGGTCCCCCGTGTTTGCATGGGTGTGAATCTCTGAGTGTTTGTCCCAGCAGTAGGGCTCAGTTTCAAAAAGAACTGAAAACCAACCAGATCCATGAAGATGATGCAATAGCACTGGAATTTTGGAAACAACTCTACACATCCCTAAACTATTTCTGGCTACTTGGCCAAACTCAGGGCAGTGTTTGTGTCTGCCCATCCCAGTGAAAACAATCTCTTATGTGAAATATGCCAGCTACCACTAGCAGGACAAACCATCAAAACCATCCACCCTGACTAAATACATACTATACTGCAGAGAGTAACTAGTCATTTCTTTGTGTTTGTGTGTGTGCATGCACGTGTGTTCAGTTCTTGTACCTGACTCTTTGTGACCCCACAGACTGTAGCCCACCAGGCTCCTCTGTCCATGGAATTTTCCAGGCAAAAATACTGGAGTGAGTTGCCATTTCCTACTTCAGGGGATCTTCCCAACCCAGGGATCGAACTCACGTCTCTTGTATCTCCTGCACTGGCAAGACTGACGCCACCTGGGACGCCCTTATTTATTTATTTATGGCCACACCATGTGGCACATAGGATCTTAGTTCCTCAACCAGGAATCGAACCTGTGCCCCCTGCATTGGAGGTGCAGAGTTCTAACCACTGGATCACCAGGGGAGTCCCAAGAAAAACTAACCTTTTAAATACATCAATTACGTTATTAAAAGGACTCGATGATTAGCTCTAAGGCAATAACTATGCATTATTGTGACTAGTCTATTAATCTGTTTCCTGTTTATCTCTTGTGTTACTGGTTAAAATATTTACTGACATGACCCCAATGTTCAAGTGTATGTAACAGGCTGTCAAGGAAACTTGTGCTTGGCCTCCATGTGCACAGATTTCAAATTATGAAGCCTTCCACTAATAGTAAACACTTATTTAAGGAAAGGGGGAAAAAAACTAACAAAGTTCCATCTATGTGCTAGGCACAGTGCTTGTTCTCTTCCACCCAATATACAAAATATGTATAAGAGTTCTGTAATAAATATATAAAAACAAGCTACCTCCTGCCAGACAAGAATCTTATTAAATATACTACTTCCCAAAAGTCACTCAGTTGCAGAGTCAGACATGACTAAGTGACTGAACTGAACTGAAGGTCTCTAAGTTAAAACGTTGTGGCTTTATAAAATGTTTTAAAATGAATTATAAAGTAAGGTAACAAGGTGATATATAACTGACCATTTTTAATGGATAATACTATAAAATTTCAAGTCAAAACAATAAACACTTATTAAATACCTACAATGGATGTATCAAAACGCACCAAGAATACGCCTAAGAGTAAGTAAACTTTCTAGTAACTTATAATCACAGCAGCATGCATGGATGTGTGTACACAGTTATTTTCATTTGTGTTACTCTAAAATTATGAGGAAAACACCTGTATTCTGGGTCTGGAGGCCAATCATTCTGCCAAGAGACTGTAATGAGGGTGTGATGATTAGTATTAACTCAGACACTGCTAAAGGGCCTCAAATCTCAGGACTCCCAGATTTCTACTTAGACACATCATGGGGGTAAATTCTCTTTTCAAGGTTCTAATTTAACTGCATTTGGAAAATCGCAGAATTTTAGAGTTGGCAGAGTAGTTACATTCATTTTGTCTAGTTCCCTCATTTTAGAGACAAGAAGACTAACTTAGAAAAGGGAAAACGGCTTCTCACAGTAACACTGCTAGTTAACAGTTCTGCTGCTTCACAGGATCAACACCTCTAACTCTACCTGCTTCTTCTGAACTGTTAAGTATGTTTACTTGTTTCTGCACTACACAGCTTACAAGATCTCAGTTCCCAGACCAGTCATCGAACCCTCACACCTGGCAGCAAAAGCACAGAGTTCCAACCACTGGAGTGCCAGAGAATTCCCAAGTGTGAATTTTTAATATGCTTTCTGTCCCAATTCATTACTGAATGTGGATGGTTCCTTACAATCTCAAATTCGGTAATTAACATGATCTTTCAATCATCTTCACCCTGCTATCTCAAAAAAAAAAAAAAAAACAAAAAAAACACTTTTATCTTAGTCATACCTACCTACCCTTGCCAAACCTAGAACAAGATTCAAAGGTCTGTAGGAAAGCTGTGGTCTCGCTCTTCCACCACAAATTTGGGGGCATAACTTGCTTTCCACCACAACCACTATAAGGCAGTAGATAAGCAAAGCTAAAGCCTTGAAAACACATGTTATCTTTACTCAGCAATGGCACTCGAGATGTATGTGATTCTCCATGAGGACTGCAGGGATCTTACAAAGCACACAGGAAACCAGAGCATCCCATGAAGAATCAAGAGAATACCAGAAGGAAAATTGGGATGGAAGAAGGTATCTTGAGTTAGAAACCTGATCCCTGCTTCCTTCAAGCAAAGAGAGAAACCACATTTGTACAGTATTCAGTACTGTCCATAAAGCTAAAAAGTAAGCCAATGTTCCAGGGGCAAAAGCACTGAGGTTGCTGGTATGAAGCTCTGCGAGCAATTTCCCCAGAAGTTCCTCATCAAGGGTCAATCTGTGATGTGGTGGATGTCCTCCATAATACTGGTGTGTGCTGGGTCTCTTCTCATAGTTTCTAAATACAGGTTGATGGCCTGGTGCCACGTAAAGGAGAGATGGACGACACATTTCACTGGGAGAGGCGGGTAGGGGGAGGGCAGGAGTACATGCAAAGGAGGTCCAAATCATCTCCCTTAGAGAACCATCTGGCTTCATTCCAGTTCCCAGACCAATGGGTGATTAAGGTCAGAACCTGGTCACAATTATTTTAGCCCATAAAGTGTTGAAGGCAGGCATTCCTCATTGCCTACAAAAGTAATTTGTAAGTTGGGGGTGGGTGAAGAGGGGGCCCAGCAATTTTCTGGTCTCTAAAAAGCATGATTTAACGAACTCTAACAGAAGTTTTGCCATTAACACTTCTACTTCTTAATAAATTTTCAAGGACTAACTGACGTTGGTTTCATCTTTCCCTATTACGACGTTTTTTTCATCTTGACTTATTTTTAACAAAGGGAATTCCAGGTTGACTTTAAAAGTTTATTGAAAGGATATAAAGAGGCTGAGTTTTAATGAAAATAAATTATAAACCGACGAGGAATGAATGAATATGATGTGCTATAAGTGATCAATACAATTATAAAGAAGTCTAAACTAGCAAAATAAACCCTTTCAATAAAATCTGATCTGGATTAGTATTACAAAATACCTTGAAGTCTGAAATTAGCACCTCCAAACCCCCACTTCAGCAGCAAAGAAGAGGATAGCCTATGTTCCACGGAAGACAGGGTCATCCTAAGCAGATTGCAAGCCCCTCACAAAGTCATTTAGACAAAGGCTGATATAACCAGCTCACAAACAAACCATGAATTGGTGGGGCGGAGAGAGGGGAGGGCGGGCAGTAACAAATGACAACCCATTCAAGTATACTTGCCTGGAGAATCCCATGGATAGGGGAGCTTAGTAGGCTACAGTCCTTGGGGTCGCACGAGTTGGACATGACTTAGTGACTAAAGCACCAGTAACATGAACCCCAACATCACTACTTTCAACTGCTCTCTTGAATCCTTCCTTCCCTGTCTTTTACGAGAAACGTAAAAGTGTTAGTCATTCAGTTGCATCCAATTCTTTTCAACCCCATGGACTGTTATCCACCAGCCTCCCCTGTCCATGGAATTCTCCAAAACAGAATACTGGAGTGGGTACCCATTCCCTTCTCTGGGGGAATCTTCCCAACCCCGAGATTGAACCCAGGTCTCCTGCATTGCAGATAGATTCTTTACCATCTGAGCCACCCAAGAATCCATCAACTTCTAGTCATACTGAAAGCAGTATGAGAAACGCAGTCCTGTGAAGGGTAACTCTCCACTCTTATGACCAATTCTGTTAACCCCACTCTCCATGACCACCCAGGTTTACAACTCGGAAAACTCCTGGCAGTGTGGACAGCGGGAGGGGAGGAGAGAGCGACAGAGAGAGATGGCACACAGGGATCGGGTGCTGTGCTTTCCTCCCTTCAAATCTCTTCTGAGCTTCAGAGCTTCAACTCAGGTGGTAGCTAGCATTTTTTTAATGACACAGAAAAAAATCAGGCTATATTACATGTAAATGTTATTCTCATTAAATTTTTTTCCATTTATTTCTATATAGGTGTATACAGGGTCAGGATGTAAAATGTATTTTTTATCGCTAGTGACAGTCAAAAGATTCAAAGTCACGTCTTTTGATCTCAGATGGCACAATAATACGGTGGTTACAGCCACAACCCTGGGAGCTGGACCACCTCACTCCAAATTTCAAACACTAAATCTTTCTATGAAAAATAAATACCGTATGTTAACACATATATGTGGAATCCAGAATAATCATGTAGATGATCTTATTTGCAAAGCAAAAATAGAGACACAGACATAGAGAAAAAACATATTGGACACCAAGAGGGAACAGGGGCAGGGGTGAATTGGAAGATTGAGATTGACATATAAACACCATTGATACTGTGTATAAAACAGACAACCAATGAGAACCTACTGTTTAGCACAGCAAACTCCACATGATGCTCTGTGGTGACCTAAATGGGAAGGAATCCAAAAAAAGAGGAGATATGTATATACATCTAGCTGACTCACTTTGTTGTACAGTATAAATGAGCACATTTTAAAGAAACTATGAGGAAAACCATTAGACCATTCAGGTATGACCTAAATCAAATCCCTTATGATTATACAGTGGAAGTGAGAAATAGATTTAAGGGACTAGATCTTATAGACAGAGTGCCTGATGAACTATGGACAGAGATTCGTGACATTGTACAAGAGACAGGGATCAAGACCATCCCCGTGAAAAAAAAATGCAAAAAAGAAAAATGGCTGTCTGGGGAGGCCTTACAAATAGCTGTGAAAAGAAGAGGAGTGAAAAGCAAAGGAGAAAAGGAAAGATATAAGCATCTGAATGCAGAGTTCCGAAGAACAGCAAGAAGAGATAAGAAAGCCTTCCTCAGCAATCAATCCAAAGAAATAGAGGAAAACAACAGAATGGGAAAGACTAGAGATCTCTTCAAAAAATTAAAGATACCAAGGGAACATTTCATGCAAAGATGGACTCGATAAAGGACAGAAATGGTATGGACCTAACAGAAGCAGAAAATATTAAGAAGAGGTGGCAGGAATACACAGAAGAACTGTACAAAAAAGATCTTCACGACCAAGATAATCACGATGGTGTGATCACTCACCTAGAGCCAGACATCCTGGAATGTGAAGTCAAGTGGGCCTCAGAAAGCATCACTACAAACAAAGCTAGTGGAGGTGATGAATTCCAGTTGAGTTCTTTCAAATACTGAAAGATAATGCTGTGAAAGTGCTGCACTCAACCTGCCAGCAAATTTGGAAAACTCAGCAGTGGCCACAGGACTGGAAAAGGTCAGTTTTCATTCCAATCCCAAAGAAAGGCAATGCCAAAAAATGCTCAAACTACCGCACAATTGCACTCATCTCACAGGCTAGTAAATTAATGCTCAAAATTCTCCAAGCCAGGCTTCAGCAACATGTGAACCATGAACTTCCTGATGTTCAAGCTGGTTTTAGAAAAGGCAGAGGAACCTGAGATCAAATTGCCAACATCCTCTGGATCATCGAAAAAGCAAGAGAGTTCCAGAAAAACGTCTATTTCTGCTTTATTGACTATGCCAAAGCCTTGGACTATGTGGATCACAATAACTGTGGAAAATTCTGAAAGAGATGGAAATACCAGACCACCTGACCTGACACTTGAGAAACCTATAAGCAGGTCAGGAAGCAACAGTTAGAACTGGACATGGAACAACAGACTGGTTCCAAATAGGAAAATGAATACATCAAGGCTGTATATTGTCACCCTGTTTATTTAACTCATATGCAGAGTACATCATGAGAAACGCTGGACTGGAAGAAACACAAGCTGGAATCAAGATTGCCAGGAGAAATATCAATTACCTCAGATATGCAGATGACACCACCCTTATGGCAGAAAGTGAAGAGGAACTAAAAAGCTTCTTGATGAAAGTGAAAGAGGAGAGTGAAAAAGTTGGCTTAAAGCTCAACATTCAGAAAACGAAGATCATGGCATCTGGTCCCATCACTTCATGGGAAAGAGATGGGGAAACAGTGTCAGACTTTATTTTGGGGGGCTCCAAAATCACTTCAGATGGTGACTGCAGCCATGAAATTAAAAGACGCTTACTCCTTGGAAGGAAAGTTAAGACCAATCTAGATAGCATATTCAAAAGCAGAGACGTTACTTTGCCAACAAAGGTCCGTCTAGTCAAGGCTATGGTTTTTCCTGTGGTCATGTATGGATGTGAGAGGTGGACTGTGAAGAAGGCTGAGCACCGAAGAATTGATGCTTTTGAACTACGGTGCTGGAGAAGACTCTTGAGAGTCCCTTGGACTGCAAGGAGATCCAACCAGTCCATTCTGAAGGAGATCGGTCTTGGGTGTTCTTTGGAAGGACTGATGCTAAAGCTGAAACTCCAGTATTTTGGCCACCTCATGCGAAGAGCTGACTCATTGGAAAAGACTCTGATGCTGGGAGGGATTGGGGGCAGGAGGAGAAGGGGACGACAGAGGATGAGATGGCTGGATGGCATTACCGACTCGATGGATGTGAGTTTAAGGGAACTCTGGGAGTTGATGAAGGACAGGGAGGCCTGGCGTGCTGTGATTCATGGGGTCGCAAAGAGTCGGACACAACTGAGCAACTGAACCGAACTGAATCCTCTAATAAAAATTAATTTAAAAAATAAAATATTTCTATGCCTTAGCTTCCTGTGTCTGTAAAACAGGAACAATAAAAGAACCTATATCATAGGGTTGTGTTGGGAGGATTCGATGAATTAACATATGGAAAGCATACAGCATATGCCCGTGGAGATTAGCTATTCAGGAGAAGAAAGGACAGAAGCAGCAGCAAATGCCCCCTCCCTGACCTGGGTGCACCAAGCAATCCCCTCTCTACTGCATTCCAGTGAGTTCTCTGACTAATGCTAACTGGCTGCTGACAGCGTCTCCGGGAAGGATTGCAGGTGTGGCTCTCTTGTGGGGAGTCTGTCCAATTTCCTGAGGCTTCCATGAGGGCTCCACTTCCCTGACATGAGAAAACCAACACCCTCCCACGTCCCCTTCCATGACAGCAGAAGAATATCCAACGGTCTCTAGGTGCTGGGCTCTCTTCACCCAACAGTCAGGCTTCACGGGTGGGTGACCAACGAGACAGCTCTCCAGACCAGCTACCTTCGGTAGTATCCACGTGACCCACACTGAACTATGGGAGAGTTTCTCCCCAGTGCTCTTTTCAAACCTCACACAGGCACAGGAGCACGTCAGCAAGTCTGCTGCTCATACAGTTACGACACCAGGAAACAACACTGGTCTTCCTCCTCCTGCAAACATGCCCAGTGTTGATGAGAGATTTCCTTGGAAAGATCCTTTCTTTTCACAAGACATCTTCTCACTTTTTATGGGGACCACTGCCATTTCCCACCAGTCAAATGTCCCCAGAGATTCACCACCTCTTTCTTCCCACTTCAATCTTCTTATTGGGAAGGGCGTTTGCAGGGAAGAGGGGTGGCTTGTCGTGGTGGCCGTTGGTATGATTCTGCCAACTCTTAATAAATGCGAAGAAGTATACAGACTCAAGTGTTGGCAGTTCTGACACTCTTTTCAGAATGCCAGGACCACACAGCCCTCCACTCTGAGTCCTGGTTGCCAACTGGGGGATAACAGGAAAAGATCCTACTCAAATCTTATGTAGTGGAACTAGCAATAAAGAAAGAAACTCAAAAAGGAGAGAGAGAAGCCAACAGATGGAAAGTTGTCTACAGTAGAGCAAAAGGCAGAAATACCAAGTAGCTTTACACTCAGACAATAGGAAGGATTTCCAACAACACCGAGCTGTCCTGTACCTCAGTGCTCTGGCCGCTAAAGATACAGGATGGGGTGTGGGGGTGTGTGTGTGTGTGTGCGTGTCTGTGTGCACATGTGCTGTTGTGAGACAGAGATAACTGATTTAGAGAATGACACTAGACATGGCATTGTTCTTTCTATACCATAGCCTTTAAAATCCTAGGACATCACTACAGTAATAAACTGAGTCACAGCAAGAGTGGTTAGCACACAAGAGTGTTGTACACACCACAGAATAAAATTCTGTGTATGATAAATACCTTTAATGGCTTGGATTCAAAGGCTTCTCTGACCAAGGGCAAAAAGAAATGGCATTTAAAGTGGGTGAGTAGAAGAAAATGTAGAAGCATCAGGACAATATCAGGACACTGACTCCATGTGCACTGTGATGCATCTGAGACCAACAGCTCACACACCACAATTGCTGGAATATTTTAATATACTGCGAGCATATAAAACCTCCAAGTACCACACAAGTCTCCAGCAGATGACTTTCCCCATGTTCTACGGCAGAGGTTCTCAGTCAAAAGAGCTGACCCTGCCCTCTAAGACAGTCTCGCAGCCTGCTGAATAAGCAAAGTCATTGTTCTTTAATGGAATTCACCATGTCATGTTTATTTCTGAAAACTTTTTCAAATTAAAATAAGGCGTGAAGACACTAGACACAAGTTGAAAAGAACTCAACGTGCCCTAAAGCTGGCGGGGTGAGGGGAATGTTGTGATTTCTGGAAAACACACTGCTGAATGCAGTGTGTGCTCTGAACAGTTAACAACGCTTACAAAATCAGTCAATCAAGGCAAAGTTTGTCAACTTTTCTCTGTAGTTCTGGTCAAAGTGAAGCACCAAAGGGAGCCGGAGAAAACTTTATCAGTTTCATGTTTGCAGAGCTGTGCTTCTCTCCCATGATTACACACACACACTTTTAGAAAGCACTCCCCAAATCCCTCAAGCACACATTCTTGTAATGGTGAAGGATAGTCCTTAATACCCTATCAGTAAATCAAAAAAGTATCTGTGTATAGCCAAAGAGGGTTTTGTGACCTGGAAAAGTCTTAAGTTTCCAAAGTGCTGACAAGCCAAAAGACACAGATTGTGGTGAGGGTGATGGTTTTCAGGAGGGTGGAAAATCACCTTGGGGAAAAGCACTTCTTCCGTCTTTGATACTACAACCACCAGGATGCATCCCTCTGGAGTACTGATAGTGCTTTATGGTATTCAAATACTTCCTACACTCATGAATTATCTGTGAGTTCCTTCAAATTTCTGAACTAAGCTAAAGACCAAGGAGTTCTGATTCTCTAAAGCATCAAAGAGATTTTGACATTCCTGTATTTTATAAACTAAACTCCTTATGGCAGATATTTGGCATCCTCTCTTTCAATGGTTACTACAGACAAACATTCAGTATTTAATGCTAATTTTCTAACTGAACAGAACACTTTCATATTCTAATGAGAAAATTATTAAGTGAGTCCATGATCAAAGAGAATGTTGTAAATCGATATTTATGAACAAGAAAAGGTGATGACTAGAAGAAAAAGAATACAGACTAGTTGGTAGAGTAAATGACATTAAATAAATGTTAAATAAAACATATTTAAATAACACAGTTATATAGACTTAAATAAATAATTATATGTATATAGTTAGAGGCTTATCTATGACAGGAACATAACGAGAGATATTTCTAAAATGTATATAGTATCTTTAGGGAGGAATCTGGCTTTTCTTTAGTTTCTGCTCTGTAATTCTCTGCATCTTTTTTTCAATGAGTACAAAGCTTTTTTGTTGAATAAAAGAAAAAGAAAAGGCTATTTTTCCAAACATAAACTTATGAAAAGGAATATTTTCTGTTGCATTTAAAATTAACATGTAAACTACCTAAAACAGGCAGTAGTTAGTAAAAAAATAAAATAAAATAAATTTTAAAAGTAAATTCAGGAGCAAGAGAGATCCTGTATCTCCCAAAGGCAACACTACCTGTTGCATTTTTCAAAGAAGCGTCTTCTACATCCTAAAATACAAGTGTCAGCTACCATTATTTCTACCGTGAATTTCCTAAGAGGTTCTATGCATGAGGCACACAGGCATCATGCGAGCCTCAATCAAAATGTTCTAGACAAAGGAGACTAAATAAAAGGGGTTATTAGCAATGAGAGTTTATATGCAGAGGGATGTCCATCTTTATAGTACTCATATCTACGTGATGATATCCAAACACATGAAGCAGGCAGCCTGCAAGATCCTTAGTCTTTTGGAAGGATATATGATAGGCATATACCTCACCAGGAAGCATGGGACAGCTAATTCTGTTAATGTATTATGGAGAATTTTAACCCGGTTAAATAATGGGTTATTCATATTCATTTCTTTTACAGATAAATTTCATATTTCACACTCTTATTAATTTCTCAAATGTGCATGTTGAGTCTGTTTGGGAAAGTGGAAAGGACAGTTATATTTATCAGCATCTTGCCCCCAGCATGACTCACACATTTAAAAGGTGTTTTCTTTTAAATATTTAGCTTTCATAACTGGTCTGCATTTTCCAGCTCACAGTAAATAGCACAGTACCATTGTTGGCCCACACAGTACTGCTGTCGGCCCAAAGAGTCAGTGCAAAATAAAAAGAGTAAATGGACAAACCTATGGTTCAGAAATTATTTTTCAAAAGCTTTACACATCTGATCACTAGTCCGAAAAACATGTAGTTCTCCAGTTTCACTGGCATTGCTCCAAATTCATCTAGAAAAGCCACTTAAGTAAAGAACTGAGTGTACCTAGGTATTTGAAAATTTTGTTCATTTGCTGGAAGAAAGAGAAAGGTTTTTTTTTTTAAAGCAAGCATATCTCCAGCAGGAAAATCTAGTCATCAGAAAGGCAAGCACCAAAGGAAAAGGCGGCTGCTCCTGGCAAGATGGAGTTCTTTTCTTTATATAGCTTCTCTTCACCTCTGAGGCCGTTCAAATGACCTGGCCCACACTCTTGGACTGCCTGGCTTTGCTTCAGGTCAGTCACCTGGCCTCCTGGGGAGAAAATTCACTTCACTACCGACTCAAATGCCAAAGCAACTGCTGGCAAAATTGTGTGTTCCAAATTCAACTGGTAACAGAGTTTACTACATTTTGAGCCAGGATCACAAAACTTAAATTGAGAAACCAGTCCGGTTGGACGCTTGGGTAATGTCCTTTGTGTTTGTTGAAGTCTGCCTAGCAACTACTGGCAACTTCTGAAAGCACGTTCACCCTGGAAAAATAAATACCTGCCAAAATGCCAATGCGGTTCTAATTGCATACCTTCTCCCTCTCTAAAACTTATCATCAGCTTCTCCATGTTGACCTAAGGTACCACAAATTGTGGTTATATTGGGGGGGTTGTTGGAGGTGGTCCCTTTCTGTCCATATAAAGCAAATGCTTTGTTTCAACACACATTTGACCGTTTAGACTGTGGGCATAATACTATTCAGTGAACACTGTCATTAAAAATTGACATTCAAAAGTGACTTTGCCTCTGGCTTAAAATATATACAAGCAAATGTTAAGGGTACTTTTCAACATATAATATACTGTCAGAATGATGGAAGGAGAGAACCTATACATTTTTTTTCACTTAAATTTTTAATCACAAGGACATGGTAGAAATATTATCAAATCTCAAGCATCTTTACATGGAAGGTTTTTTCCTCCCCTTCTTGTAAGACTGCCCTTCCTGACATTAGCCAACTTAAATTTAATTATATTTTCAAAGCTTAAGAGCATTTTTAAAAATCAAAGCAAGAAAACACTTGTTCTTATCTAGCTTTTCCAATCACTCTCATTCGCTCTGGAGGCACGATTCAGTCTCAAAGGGAGCCAGCTGTGGAATGCCACAAAGCAGGCATGCGACACACAGGGGGCCCCCAGAAACCAGGGGCGCCCAGGCACGGAGGCGGGGGCGGCGGGGAGAAGTGGGTAGCCGGGGGGCTATCTCCACACATGGGCTAATGAGAAGAAAAGGCTGCTCCCCGGACTGTTTTTAAGATTTGGCTTAAAAGAGCTCAACTGCCCTCTCTCCTCAACTTCTTGGTCTCGGGTAGTGGAATCCGTACAAGGCGCACGGGCCAAGTCAGTCAAATTCTCTGAGCCAATTTCCTTTCCCTCAAGTCAAAATCAAGCTCCTGCAGGGTTTCTGCAAGGATTACGAGATGTCTTCGGCAGCTAGTGCCTTAATGTCTGACACGTTATGGGGACTGTGCAAAGAGTAGCCACATGTTAGGAAATGGTGCTATTGCTAGAATTATTAGTAATGATAAAAATGCATAAGTAGAGACTTCCCTGGTGGTCCAGTGGCTAAGACTCGGCACTCCCAATGCAGCGGGCCGGGGTTCCATCCCTCCTTGGTCAGGGAACCAGATCCCGCATGCTGCCACTAAAGATCCTGCCTGCCACAACTAAGACCTGGTGGAGCCAAATAAATATATTAAAAAAAAAAAAAAAAAAACCTGAATGAGTAATAACAAAAGCTCGATCACCACCTTACCTGACTCAGCTGGGCAAAAAGAATATTCATAGAGGACTGTCTCACAATTGTATAGGTCATCCTAGATATTTTAAATCCCTAATTCTTGTAGAACTGCTTTAACTCACAGTAGCACAAAAGCAACTATTTTTCTATACCGAGAGGTAACTGGAAACAATCACACAGAAGCTAGGGGTGGTTCCTGCTGACAACACAGTCTACTGGCCTCATACTGCATTGTCCCCTTTAGCAAATTCACAAAAGATCTTCTGAGGTTGAGGCTTCCACAGCCATGCGATGTGTGGGGCTTCCCTGGTAGTTCAGTGGGTAAGACTCCATACTCTCAGTGCAAGGGGTTGATTCCCTGTCAGGGAACTAGATCCCACGTGCTACAACCAAGAGCTGGCCCAGCCTAAACAAATAAATATTGGTTTTAAAAAACCTGTGGTTTTCCTGAGCCACTGATACAGTCTTAACCTTCTGAACCTTGTGCTTCTTATAACTGGCCGGCTTTTCAGCTCTGGCAACTGGGGAAGCTCCAATTCCGAGGTATGTGTGGTATACAAACCTTAATGCTCCTCACTTCAGATCATTTTCAAATTCCTATTTTCCCTTCATACCAATTTCCTCTTGCATTTATTTTTTAGTCTCTGTTAATACACGTAGGTTACTAAAAGCCACTCCAAAGCCATTTTTTGGAACAAGAGATAACATACTATATCTTAAAGCTTGACCACTCTGCCATTCAGAACTCACACTGAAAACAGAAGAATGCTGTGTTCGGCCCGGGCCAGCCAAGTTCAGGTCTGGAGGTAATGGAAAGGTTTCTCTGACGGACAGATGGTGACAGATGACTAGGGAGGAAACTGCTTCAAGAAATATCTGGGAAGCTTGACAAAATTAGATGCAAAGGAAGAAGACAGCAAAGAGCTCTGTCATCAAAGGAGGGCACTTTAATCGCTAGACGCAGCCAAATGTTTTTGGATGCGCAAGGTTTTCGTGTAAGTGAGAATATTACCCCTCCCACGAAGGCTCACGTCTGGATCCAAGACTGGCACCATCACAGAGCCTTCAGAAGACAGACCAACCACCGTGATTCCAACTCTCCAGTTTCTAAGCTGAGAAATTCAACTCAGCTTTCCTTTAAGTCATGGGTTAGTTGAGAAAGCCAGACAACACAAAATTTTGTTCAGTGGTGTCTAAGAGAGACTGGTTGACAACCCCATGAGTCAATATCACTTCATAGGCACTTCATAGGTCTAAGAATGACACAAACGGAAGTTTCATATTTTCAGGAACACAGGTGTTTTTGCCAATTTGTCCAATTAAATGATGGGTTGTGCAGTCAACCACACTTTTCCTGCAAGACCACTGGCTGCAGAGAAGACAACAGGTGGACCAGTAAAACAGGAATGGTGATTGCACGGGCCAGATTTGAGGGCAAGGTTTGGCAGATATTCTCAAGTCACCAGAAACTCATTATAGAAGAAGTTCCACAAAGTTCCAGATATGACACCAGCCTAGAACTCCTCTCTCTGACCTACTCCGCTGCCCTTCCAGAGTCACTATTCTCCATCCTGGAACATGACACACACATGGACTTAATAAACATTTCAGGGAAGATGAAATGAGCTCTACATGTGTGTTCTTTTCCACAAGCATCTTTCACAACATGGAGTAAGAAGCCGGGATCAGCAGCTGCTGTGCATTTTCGCTCACCCCTGAAGTGCAGAGTTCCCTTCAGAAAATGCAGAGACCTGTTGTTGTTCAGTCACTAAGTGATATCCAACTCTTTGCAACCCCAAGGACTACAGTACACCAGGTTCCCTGTCCTTCACTATCTCCCGAAATTTACTCAGATTCATATCCCCTGAGTCAGTGATGCTATCTAACCATTTCATGCTCTGCCACCCCTTTCTCCTTTTGCTTTCAATCTTTCCCAGCATCTGGGCTGGACACTGTTCACTGAAATGTGCAAAGCTGACCTCTGAGAGTCCTGGCTACTCCAGGTCAATATGCAGCAAAGCTATTACAATCTCAAATTTTATCTTTCTAGCAAAATATCTTGTTTCTGTGATTCAGTATGAATTTTTTTCCCTATAAACAAGTGGCTATCTCAATGTTAAAATACAATTCAGATGAGTTGCTATTTTTACAGCAAGAATTTAAGTAGTACAAAAACGTGAATGTACTTAATGCCAGTGAACTGTATACGTAAACATGGTTAAAAGGATAAATGTTATGATATGTGTATTTTACCACAATAACAAAAAAACAAAGAATCCCTCACGTGGGGTTTTCTCCATCTAACCATATTAGTAACCACGTAGCCAACTCATCCTTCCTTAGAAAGTAGAGAAACTAATGGCTTCCTAAAACACAGGTGATAAGCTCTACTGTATTATTAGAACTTAAAGTTATAAACGATTCATCTAAGACTAATCGATAGTTGACTAGCTCCCGGCACGAAGACACCACTAGAACATTTCCTTCCATCTGCCGTCACGGCTTGAAACTATTCTTGCAGGGAAAGCGGAAAAAAAACCCAACAACAAAATCAACCTAGATGGCGCCAAATCATCCCCGAACCTAAGGAAAGCAAATATCTTGCCTCTGAATTTGCAACAAGCCCTAGAAAAATTCCGACATGAAGAAAGGGCACGACAGCAAAACCACAATCTGAGTGTTGCCCTGATTTGAAAGGCAAACAAAACCCCAAGTCTTATCCAACACAGAGTAGATAATGAATAGCAGCCATCACATGATAAAGCATCCCTAAATCATTTCCTGAGGATCCAAATGTTTAGCTGGGGTTAAATCAGTCTTTGCTCCCCTCCCTCCCTCCCTTTGGTTGCCCTATAAAAAGAAATTATTTACCAATTGTCTTGACATCACAGGTAATGGAAACACATCAAATGAGATGCTTCGTTATTCCTGCTGAGGCTTAACTCTAAGGAATGTAGTACTGTTTTGGAAGAACTGTAAAAGAATTCCAATAAAGACAAATACAGAAAAGACAATTATATCCTTCATGGGTAAGATTTCTTAGACGTGCTAGTCTAAGTGGGAGGGTAAAGAATTGCTTTTGAAAGCTGAAGCAAATACTTTAAAAAGCTTTTGTCTATTCCAAACAAATGATTAAAATTTAGCTGTCTCCTGAAATTACTTTGTTTAGAAAAACTGAGTTTTCAACTTGATGTGTTCATCCATTTAGTAAGTCTTTCCCCATTTCCATACACTGGATGTTTCTTTCAAAATGGATTATAATCAATCATTATTTTATTTGCTTATATTCTTGTATTCTTTCTATATCCTTCAGTAAAATTTCCATTTGCTCCAAAACGACAGAACTTACATCTAAATTGCTCACCACTGTATGCCCAACACAGCACCTGGCACACATTAAAAAGTCTCTCAAATTTTTTAATGAGTAAATCATTTCATTCACTCGACCAACAAATACGTATTGAATAACTTAATTCCATGGCTGCAACAACCATTTTAAGATTTAGGCAAATGATGCATATGTAAAATTTTGGGGGCTCTGGAATTAAAAACTCACAAGAAGGAAAGAAAGGCAGTCTGAAAGTTCTTTAGAATATAATGACTTAAAACACCTTAAAATTTCACATGTTGGGACTTCCCTGGTGGTCCAGTGGTTAAGACTCCATGCTACCAACACAGGGGGCGCAGGTTCAATCCCTCATCAGGGAACTAAGATTACACATGCCATGCAGTACAGCCAAAAGATTAAAAAAAATTTTTTTAATCTAAAAATCTTTTTCCCCACACAGTGGGGAAAGGAAAGAGTGGGACAAATTGAGAGAGTAGCACTGAAACATATTACATTACCACATACAAAATTAGGTAGCCAGTGGAAATTCGCTATTTATGATGCAGGGAGCTCAAATCAGGAGATCTGAGACAACCTAGAGGGACGGAGTGGGGTGGAAGGGAGGTTCAAGACGGAGGGCACATATGTATCAGTTCAGTTCAGTCACTTAGTCGTGTCCAATTCTTTGCAACCCCATGGACTGCAGCATGCCAGGCCTCCCTGTCCAGCACCAACTCCCGGAGCTTGCTCAAACTCATGTCCATTGAGTTGGTGATGCCATCCAACCATCTCATCCTCTGTCATTCCCTTCTCCTCCTGCCTTCAACCTTTCCTAGCATTAGGGTCTTTACAAATGAGTTAGTTCTTCACATCAGGTGGCCAGAGTATTGGAGTTTCAGCTTCAGCATCAGTCCTTCCAATGAATATTCAGGACTGATTTCCTTTATGATGGATTGGTTGGATCTCCTTCCTGTCCAAGGGACTCTCAAGAGTCTTCCCCAACACCACAGTTCAAAAGAATCAGTGCTCAGCTTTCTTTATAGTCCAACTCTTACACCCATACATGACTACTGGAAAAACCACAGCTTTGACTAGACGGACATTTGTCAGCAAAGTAACGTCTCTGCTTTTTAATATACTGTCTAGGTTGGTCATAACTTTTCTTCCAAGGAGCAAGCATCTTTTAATTTCATGGCTGAAGTCACCATCTGCAGTGATTTTGGAGCCCCCCAAAATAAAATCTGTCACTGTTTCCATTGTTTCCCCATCTATTTGCCAGGAAGTGATGGGACCAAATGCCACGATCTTAGTTTTCTGAATGTTGAGTTTTAAGCCAACTTTTTCACTCTCCTCTTTCATTTTCATCAAGAGGCTCTTTAGATTTTCTTCACTTTCTGCCAGAAGGGTGGTGTCATCTGCATATCTGAGGTTATTGACATTTCGCCCAGCAATCTTGATTCCAGCTTGTGTTTCATCCAGCCCAGCGTTTCTCATGATGTACTCTGCATATAAGTTAAAATAATCAGGATGACAGTATACAGCCTTGATGTACTCCTTTCCTGATTTGGAACCAGTCTGTTGTTCCATGTCCAATTCTAACTGTTGCTTCCTGACCTGCATATAGGTTTCTCAAGAGGCAGGTCAGGTGGTCTGGTATTCCCATCTCTTGAAGAATTTTCCACAGTTTGTTGTGATCCACACAGTCAAAAGCTTTGGCATAGTCAATAAAGCAGAAGTAGATGTTTTTCTGGAACTCTCTTGCTTTTTTAATGAATACCTATGTATACCTATGCACATATGTATACCTATGGCTGATTCACCTATGGCTGATTCATATAGCAGAAGCCAACACAAAATTTTAAGCAATTATTCTCCAATTAAAAATAAGTAAATTTTATTAAAAAATTTAAAAATCTTTTAAAATGTCACATGTAAAGAAGCCACAATTCAGCATTGTTCAGTATGAATAAAAACTAGTTATTAATGAAAGCCCCTACCAGTTTACAAGTAAACATTTTGATATAAGTGCTCTACCATAACTTGCTTCTTTCTACAAAAGCAAAACCTTTCAGTACCCAAATAGTGAACAAAATCTGCAAGGAATGTTGTCACTAAACAAAGGTAAGGCATATGATGTGAACCTGCCACAAAAATAATCCTGTGGATTCAATTCTTTTTCTCACCCAATCAGTTCTGACACACTTAAATTGCTTAGCTTATTATATATTGCCTCCACCAGAAAGGGGAGTACAAAATAATATTTCCTTATGATTAATGAGAAGTTACCATTTCTGTCCAAAATTAACAGTTAACAAGAGCTGGTCATGAGGCTCAGGGCAAATCATAAATCTTTTTTGTGTATGCCCCATTTATCATCACATGGTTTCCAAGAAGATGACCCCGGATGAATTTCGGTGATGAGCTTGCTTATCAAACTTCTTTAACAGTTGAAGACCTTCCTGCTGCCCTATCTTACTGGGGAGTTTAGGAAAATAAAAGCCTTGGCAAATGTAAGAGTGTTGCTAAATCTCCCATGAAGAAGAATAAATATACTCTATGAGCTGCTACTTGGACACTCTCCTGATTTATTGGGAATACTTATAGTATGGATATGGATCTTATTTCTGTATACTAAAAAGCAGAGAATCACAGCTTTAGACCAGATGGTTCTGCCCTCCCTTAATGAATAAGGAACCAGAGACTTAGAAAAGAGATTCAACACTGGGATTAGCTCCCTCTTCTTTCTTTTCATTCAATGCTCTTTTCCCAATAACCAGCTATTAATAAACTGGTACACTCCTTTCTCATTATGATTGTGCCACAAAACCACTGGGGAGGCTGGTGTGACACGCGTGGCCCTCTGGAGGAAGGAACTTTCAGGTCTCTGAACCCTGTGTGACCACCTGTGCATATGTGGCCGTGAGACACTGGCCTGCATCTCAGAAGTGAGTGCAGGAGAGTCAGGGGAGAGGAGCCTGAGACAAGATGACAGCAAAGAAAGCAAGAGCCAAAGAAAATGAAGCTTTTACTGAAGCTTGAGTTATTCCAAATTCAGACCCACATTTCAAAAAGAATACACACAGAGACTTCACTGGTGGTCCAGTGGTTAAAAATCCATGCTTCCACTGCAGGGGGTGTAGGTTCCATTCCTGGTCAGGGAACTAAGATTCCACAAACCGTGTAGGGCACGGCCCCAAAAAAAAAGAATACACATATGCCCCACATTTCCTACTGGATATCTTCTAGTCATTTTTTTTTAATCTCCTTTTTAAAAATTCCATCATTACTTACCATAAAATGTAATGATTATTTTCCATAATGTTAAGAAGTTGGATAAGAAAATTCTCAGTTTATAGGCAATTTTACAGGAACCACCTCACCATTACTGGAACAATGCAAGTGATTCCAAATAAGTCACTATTTCCAGCCCTGATTTCTCAGCTACACGCTATCAAACATCTCCAACTTGGCTTCAACGCATTTCTCCTAAACAACTCTCCTGCTAGATGATACTATGTTCTTTTCATATGAGAAATGTTGAAGTCATCCTTAATTCTTTCCTGTTCTCCTCCATACCACTAGATGCTAGCAAGACTCTTCATTCCCATTTCATATCCATCCCTGTATCTTCCTGTCTCATATCTGTCCAACATTCCTGGTCTTCTTCACCTTACAGGTCCCATTTAAGTGGATCCCCACAGTACTGGTCCATCATGCCTGTACCAACTTAACTGCCAGTTACAACATCCAAACCTATGCGGTGGTGGTGCTCCATCGCTCAGTCGTGTCCAACTCTGCGGTCACATGGACTAGAGCCCGCCAGGCTCCTCTGTCCATGGGATTCTCCAGGCAAGGACACTGGAGCAGGTTGCCATGCCCTCCTCCAGGGGATCTTCCCTCACCCAAGGATCGAACTTATGTCTCCTGCATTGCAGGCAGATTCTTTACCCACTGAGAAGCCCCTATCCAAACCTATACTGATGCCCAAATAAATACCTCCACTCATAATCAGCAACCAACAGACTCTCCCGTCTTGTCACGTTCTTGCAGAGGCCTGAGAGTGCCCCACAGCCAGTGTTCAATAAAAGCTTTCAAAACCATCATGATGCGTGGCTCATACCCCCTACTAACAGGCCAACTGGCTGCAGAACAAGTGGTTTGTGAGTGGTCTTCAAAGGACTCTGATGGGTCAGAGCCAAGAGCCACGAAGCCACAAGCTGAAAGCAGAGCAGGCGTGAGGAGGGAAGACAACGCACACGTGAACCAAAATGGCAAATTCTTGTGGCTGAGACACGAAACATTCCGTGCGCCCAGAGAGAACTGGCAGCTCCTGAATCAAAGAGTTGTCTAGATTTTCTTTTTATCTTCTTCTGCCAAGCAGAACAGAAAGATTTTTGCATCCAAAATGAGACTCTGGTGGGCCCTGATGATTCTTTATTGGTAGCAAACCTCCCCCAGCCACAGCCCATCGTTCCCTGACAATTCTCCACCCTGAAACAATGCGGCATGAGGATTTCTAGTAATAACAGTGAAAACTATCCCACTGCATGAAAACTTGGCACCACCGACACCACCTCAAGGAAACAAAAAGGGGGGAAAAGCCACTGAGGAAGAAAATATTCTTACTGTCAAATACCAAAAAAAAAAAAAAAAAATTAATATATTTCAATAAAAAATAAACAAATGGAATCTTTTCTCCACATAAGAATCCAGAAAGTGGTATTCCCAAATAAAAGTTACTACTACTAATACTAAACTGAAAAAAGTTACCACAAATATTATAGACGTGTATGTGGCTTTTGTTCTCAAGCAATTAAAGATATGGGGACTCTATCCTGGGAACCCCCTGGCGGTCCAGTGGTTAGGACTGCACGCTTTCACTGCTGTGGGCCTTGGTTTGATCTCTGATCGGGGAACCTGCGAGGCACATGGAGCAGCCAGAATATAAAGAAGTAAAGACATGTGGTCCCATCCTGAAACAATAAAGCTCTGCAGGCTTCCCTCAATCTCAAAGACGCAAGCACCCATACAGGAGGATCTCAGAAGAATCCCATTCCGTCTCACATTTTCTCAAAGCTTTTCAATTTCAACCGATTTGGAACTGCTCAGTTTCAACTGACTTTTAACACTAATTCTATGATGAACAGACCCCATTTTTTTAAGTAAGAGCAGTGAGTCTCAACAACCAAATGACTTGCCTAAGATTTCATGGTTTGTGACTTGAACTCAGATCTCATGGCTCCTAGTTTAGTTCTTTACAATATTGACATCTCTCATTTGTTTGATCCACTGGTTGATTCAGAATGAGGGCATGGCATAAATCAGGAAGGGAAGAAGGGATAAGGATAAGCAGGAAGGAACCAGACTGTAATGAACATCCAATGCCAAAGGGTAGACATTTAGCTTTTTCTGGGAGGCAGTGGAGAGATGTTAAAGAAACTGAGCACATTTATCAAAGGGTAATGGTTGTGTTCTAGGCAAAAATCATGTACTTTGAAATGATTTACACTCTCACCCTTATCATAAAGCCCACTGAGGACATATATTTTTTAAGAAAGCCTCCTTTGTTGACACTCACCTGAAACTATCACAGTATTGTTAATCAGCTATGTGAAAGGGAAACTGTTAGTCGCTCAGTCGTGTCCAACTCTGCAACCCCATGGACTGTAGCGCAACAAGTCCTGTATCCATGGAATTCTCCAGGCAAGAATAGTGAAGTGGGTTGCCATGCCCTCCTCCAGGACATCTTTCTGACCCAGGGTTAGAACCCGGGTCTCCTGCACTGCAGGCAGATTCTTTACTGTCTGAGCCACTATACTCCAACATAAAATAAAAAGTTTAAAAAAAAAAGAAAGAAAGCCTCCTTTGTAAGACTGCATTACATCCAGCCCTAACACAAATCTTGGTTGGTGGGGAAAAATGAATTTCTAAATGATTCACTGATAGTCTATAAAATTAAACAATCTTTTCACCCCAAAAAAAATTATGAAATGTTGCATAATATATATTCCTCTAACAAATTCACAAATTAGAAATAACTAACACATTAGTGGCTGCAGGCAGTTCTGCAGGAAAGAACCTGTTTTAATTGTACATAACAGCATTCCTCAAACTTACCTAAACATGGAACGTTTAAAAGTACAATATTTATTAACATAATATAGAACTAGCGTTCCACAGTTATACTCCCTTGGAAATCATACCATGGAGCATTTAGTCCTAAGAGAATGAAACTCATCAGAAAGTGAAACCCATTGTTAATTGACACAAACACACAAAATATATACAATTCCTTCCTTTTAATCAGCATTAGAGACCAAAACAAATTTATAATTTCTCTTTGCGCTTGCCCACATGCCACATCAGCGGCTCCCAACCTTGGCTGCAAATTTAAGTCACTTTGGCAGTTTGGGGGAGGTGGGGGAACACTAATGCTCAAGCTTTACTTCCAGAGCAATTAAACCAGAATCTCTAGTTTAGCCATCAACAGGTTTTAAAAGGTCCTCAGGCAAACCTATACCAATGAGGGTTAAGCACATGGTTATAGATGAAGAGTTTGCCAACTCCAAAATGGTTAATAGTAGAGTCTGGGGAAATGGGAAAGGGAATATGAATTCCACTTAATTCAGTTAGAAACTCTTCATCTGAAAAAAGAATTGGCTATATTTATTTTGCATGTAATACTGGATCTCGAATATTCCTAGCCTTCTCTGTACTTGTTCATCACTGCATAATGGCGGTTTAATGCTATTACTAGAATGTGCTAAATCGTTGATGGCCAACAATTTCTTTAAGAGAAGTTTTCATTTTAAACAAACAGAACCAAATTTTCTAATATTTGCCAAACTGGAATCACTGGTCTCAAGTTTTAGTTTGACTCCCATAAAACACAGCCAGAAGTAAACTGCAAAGCCAAAGCTTTCAACCGTCTTCCTGGAAAATACAGTTTTTAAAACTGCCTATCATAGGAGGTTAGTTAAATGTTATTTATTTTATAGCCATCATTCCAAACTTGGAAATGTTATCATCCAAAATACAATGAAGGTATTACAATAGTTGAAAACCCATGTTTCAAAGCACATTTAAAAGTTAATCTTCCTGGGAATGCATTTCCCCTCCAGGAAAGGAGAGGGAAGAAAAAAGTAATAATAAATCCCTCAACCCAGCACTTACAAAGAAGTCAGAAGCTGCAAAACAAATCAACACAAAATGTCTGGTTATCCTGGCTATCATCTTTAATTCTCATCATCTTTCAATGCACAATGAATACAACAGTATGATTTCCTAAATTTAATCTGAACTTCCAAACCTTCTACTCACCCTCTCAACCTTCCATTTCATTCATATGCTATGCTATGCTAAGTCACTTCAGTTTTGTCCGACTCTGTGCGACCCCATAGACGGCAGCCCACCAGGCTCCCCCATCCCTGGGATTCTCCAGGCAAGAACACTGGAGTGGGTTGCCATTACCTTCTCCAATGCATGAAAGTGAAAACTGAAAGTGAAGTCGCTCAGTCGTGTCCAACTCCTAGCGACCCCATGGACTGCAGCCTACCAGGCTCCTCTGTCCATGGGATTTTCCAGGCAAGAGTACTGGAGTGGGGTGCCATTACATATATATATATATATATATATATATATATATATATATATATATATATATCACTTTTAACTCATTTGCTCTCTAGGTCATAGGACAGAAAAACATTCTCCACTGTCCTTCTCTTCCTACTGTGTAGGGTCCGCGATACTTTGCTCAGGCTTTCTCTAGTCGCAGTATTCGGGTTTACTGAAGGGACTTCTCTGGTGGTGGAGCACGAGCTCTAGAGCACACAGGCTTCAGGAGTTGTGGCACACGGGCTCAGATGTCCCGCAGCACATGAACTTCCCGGACCAGGGATCAAACCCATGTTCCCTGTACTGGCATGCATATTCTTAACCACTGGGCCACCAGGGAAGTCCTCTCTCCACTGTCAGTTATTTTGCCATTGCAAAGGCACTCAGGAGGTCCTTTCCGCAAGGACTGCCTTTCCATCTTGCCTCCATTAAACCATGTAGGTGGTGGAATGGTCTAGAAAACACCTTAATCTAATCTCAACCCTGCTCTCTGCTCAGAAACTCTTCACAAGGCCTGCCCTAATCTTAATCAACATACACCCTTTACCTTTCCTACTCAAACACTTTCTCCTGAGGGCAGCCTTCCCTGACTTTTCTGAGTAGAACAAATCACTCCTTCTGTTTTCTCTATTACTGTCGCCATGCTGGCCTGCACTCCAGTGCCACTTCTCCTTAAGTGTGACCCTTCCGAGGACAAGGGTCAGATGGAAACCTTCTCTTCTCCCACAGTCCTGCACCTGGACAGTATCGAGCTCACAGGGAGGGTGGAAACTGTCTCACAAATGGCCTCCTTGGCATCTTTGTAAGTTCAGTTCAGTTCAGTCACTCAGTCGTGTCCGACTCTTGGAGACCCCAAAAACTGCAGCATGCCAGGCCTCCCTGTCCATCACCAACTCCCAGAGCATACCCAAACTCATGTCCATCGAGCCAGTGATGCCATCCAACCACCTCATTCTGTGTTGTCCCCTTCTCCTCCTACCCTCAATCTTTCCCAGCATCAGGGTCTTTTCAAATGAGTCAGCTCTTCACATTAGGTGGCCAAAGTATTGGAGTTTCAGCTTCAACATCAGTCCTTCCAATGAACACCCAGGACTGATCTCCTTTAGGATGGACTGGTTGGATCTCCTTGCAGTCCAAGGGATTCTCAAGAGCATCTTTATAAAGCCTGTACTTAATCTTTCATTCTAACCTCTTCTTGGGAACATCATTCCCTTCTGCTTGAAGGCTCTCTGAAGGCAGAAATTATTTCTCCTCTAGTATTTCCACTGGAGAAGGAAATAGCAACCCACTCCAGTACTCCTGCCTGGAAAATCCCATGAACAGAGGAGCCTGGTAGACTACAGTCCTTGGGGCCACAAAGAGTCAGACACGACTGAGCAACTTCACTTTTTTCACTTTAGTATGTCCATAAAATCAGAAGGTAACAGAAGAAGTCTCCAGGTTGATAGATTATGAGGTTAACACACTGTATTTTTTAATGTGTGAGAGGGAAGCTAAAGTGAAGTGCTACTCACAAATGAGAAGAAACACACATTCATGTTCCAATTAAATACTGAAATATACTATTTCCTCAACTTTATTAATATTCCCTCTCAATCTACTGGCTGAAACCAGGAAAAATTTAGGCTCTCCCAACCTACCAACCTAGGGACCACACCACAGAGCTTCCCAAACAGCACCTCCTAGCGACTTACACATGGATTTGGGCCATTGTCTTGGAAAATCCCATAGAAAAATATAACAGGAAGATGTTCTATTTAAGAAAACAACTCCAAGCTCACTGAGTTTAAAGTTTTCTTATTCGCATGGGATTCAGGTTTCTTGGTAACTCCAAAGTAAACAGGCACATGGGAATTGAAGATTTTTTTCCCCCCTCTGTCAAAAAACTAATTCATTGTGAACTCAAGAAAGAAAACCGAGAAGGAAACACAGAAGCCTCTGTACATAATATTTGCCTGTAGTTGGTTTCACCTCTGGCTAAATTCCTTCATTCCCAATCATCATCACTTTAACCATTAAGCAGCAGAAAATTTTAGTAAGTAAATGATAATCTAGGGTGACAAATGTACTAAAAGTAATAAATGCTAAGGAAGAAAGGCACGCTTATATACTCCTCCTAGATCACTCTGATTTCACCAAGGGGGAAAAGAGGGAATGAAACCTTTTTTTTTTTTTTTTTTTTTTTTACCACTTACAGTGACAAAAGGCAGCTCCTTTCAAGAAGGAATTTGCCTCCAATGAAATAAAAACCTGCCAAAGAACTAGTTTGGACAAGCCACGACTGCTGAACATACAAAATAAGAGTGTAACATTCGGGATATTTAATAATTTAATTCAAGGATAATGTTACTTAAAGAGGCAAAGAGTAACAACGTGTTCTCCCTAACCACTACTAAGAAACACGGAAAACGTTGGACAGCTGTACTAATCACTCTGCTTGCTGGCTGACTTTAAACTTCCCTCAAAAAGTATAACACTGACTAAAACCATGTTAGTGCCAATGTCCAAGGTGAAGGAGGAAATCCCACAATGTACAGTAAAAGACCACAAGAAAACCATTTTGGAAAATAAGGACAGCACAACCTTTTTCCACCAAAGATATTAACAGCAATGATAACCTTATGATTCTTTAAATAATGCTGGCAACTGGCTACCAAAAAGAAACACCCTGAATAAGAATACTGAAAAGAGAAAGTGAAAGTGAAGTCGCTTAGTCGTGTCCGACTCTTTGAGACCCCATGGACTGTAGCCTACGACACTCCTCCGTCCATGGAATTTTCCAGGC
Source organism: Bubalus bubalis (assembly GCF_019923935.1). Classification (NCBI taxonomy): domain Eukaryota; kingdom Metazoa; phylum Chordata; class Mammalia; order Artiodactyla; family Bovidae; genus Bubalus; species Bubalus bubalis. The sequence continues at coordinate 133,474,575 of NC_059160.1, read as the reverse complement.
AAGAGTACTGGAGTGGGTTGCCATTTCCTTCTCCAGAGGATCTTCCCAACCCAGGGATCGAACCTGGGTCTCCTGCATTGTAGGCAGATGCTTTACCATCTGAGCCACCAGGGAATAAGAATACTATTCATATACAAATACATATATGTATATATATATACACACACACACACACACACACACACACACACATATATATGAATTCTATTCAGAGTGTTCATCATATACTGGTATGGTATATTTTTATACATGAAAACATACCATACCAGTATGTGATGAATGAGCTTCCCTGGTGGCTCAAACGGTAAAGAATCCATCTGCAATGCAGAAAATTGGGGTTCAATCCCTGTGTCAGGAAGATCCCCTGGAGAAGGGAATGGCAACCCACGCCAGTATCCTTACCTGAGAAATCCCACGGACAGAAGAGCTTGGTGGGCTACAGTCCAAGGGGTCACAAGAGTCAGACATGACTTAGCCACTAAACCACAACCACATATGATGAGCACTCTGTCTGAATAGAATTCATGTGTATGTGCTACTATATACATAATTTAATGACCCATTGTGGAAGGATGTCTTATGTCTTATTTAGAGAGCATTGCTCCTTTAAAGATGCAACTTAATTTGAGATATTCATTGAAGGGTTAAACTATTCTACACACACACACACACACACACCAAATTTTGTTAACAAGTACAAGCATAACCTTTTGAGAGGTGGTGGTTTAATCACTAAGCTGTGTCAGACTCTCGCGACCTAATGGACTGTGGCCCACCAGGCTCCTCTGTCCATGCAATTTCCCAGGCAAGAATACTGGAGTGGGTTGCCATGTCCTACTCCAGAGAATCTTCCCAACCAAGGAATCGAACCCTTGTCTCCTGAAAAGCAGGGAGTTTACTGCATTGTAGGCAGATTCTTCACTGCCAATCCACCAGGGATTCCCTTTGAAGAGGATAATTATGAAATTATTCAAGCAATTGAATACCTTTTATACATTTCCATCTGAAACTTAATTACAAGGCCTTCCAGTTTCTCAACCACATCAAGAGAAAGGAAGAAGACTGCAAAGACACCCATTGATTCAAACTTGAGAAATGTCACAAACGGCCAGCTCCCCACCAGAGGCATGAATCACTTCTGGTATATCTGCTTCTCAAGTTGTTTTTGTTTTGTACTGCATTTCCTTCTGTGGACTGGTTTCTTCTGCTGCCTCAGCTTCTCCTTCCTATAACCCCAGAGCTTACCCGTGGCCCATACGGCCACTGCTGGCTTCTCCACGACCCCACCCAGCATCATGACATTTCCCTCCACAGTCCCACAGCCACTCTAGGTCTTAGTTTCCGCAATCTGTTAGGGACAAGTTTTGCTCAGAGTTTTCAAAGCAAGCCACACAGGTCATGGCGGGTATCTATAGAAGGTTCATCTTTGGATCTGGTGCCACATCTAGGCCTGTTGCCTGAGGCTGGAAGAGCCAGAAAACAGGTGATGGCAAAACACAGCCTGCTCCTCTCCTTTCCATGGGAGGGGACATGAAAAGACAGGCATATAATCACATAAATGACAAAGTCCATACACTTAAGAGTACTAACCAGAGACAAAGCAAGATAATAGTTGAATTAGCCAAAGGACAAACCCTAAAGCAATCTATTTAGTCAAAATAAAATGCAAAATGTTAAATACATCAGGTAAAAGGCTGTTCTTTAAGAAACCAGAAAGGATTCCTAAGTTGAAGAAAAGACTGACTCATAAGATGACAATAAGCCATTATTGTATGTCTCCTGGATAAAGTAAAATAGTGAAATAACAGGTGCCAACTTCAGAAGAACCAACCTTAAGATGATCTTGAAACCTGACTGTTCAAACAAAATACAAAGGATTACAAAATCCTTACCATTTATTTTACCATATTAATTTGCCTCCAGCCCTTTGGCAGTCCCTCTAATGCACCACAATGAACCTAATTCAGAGCCCTAGTCAGCAAAACTTACAGCTTTAGCCAGAACTTTTCTCACTATACAGGCACAGTCTACATGCTCAAGAGAGCATGCTAATCAACATTTAAAGAAAATAATTTGTATTTTATTAAAAACAATCAAAGTCCAAAAAGCATCTTCAGGTCCTGGCTGCCACCAACCAGCTGTCTGACCTTGAAAATAAAAAATAAAAAAAAAAAAAAAAAAAAAAAAAACCAATTCAACACTATTCATATCATTATCTAGAAGAAAATGACATCACCATCACACCCAATTTTTCAACATGCCAATTCTTCTATAAACCCATTTATTTTTTTTTGGGGGGGGGGCGGGTGTGGACCATTTTTTTTTCAAATTTAGTAAAAGATAACTATTTTTTTTATTTTTTTATTAATTTATTTTACTTTACAATATTCTATTGGTTTTGCCATACATTGACATGAATCCACCACAGGTGTACATGTGTTCCCCATCCTGAACCCTCCTCCCACCTCTCTCCCCATCCCATCCCTCTGTGTCATCCCAGTGCACCAGCCCTGAGCACCCTGAATCATGCATCAAACCTGGACTGGCAATTCATTTCACATATGATATTTTACATGTTTCACTACCATTCTCCCATATCATTCTGCCCTCACCCTCTCCCACAGGGTCCAAAAGACTGTTCAATACATCTGTGTCTCTTTTGCTGTCTCGCATACAGGGTTATTGTTACCTTCTTTCTAAATTCCATATATATGCGTTAGTATACTGTATTGGTGCGTTTCTTTCTGGCTTACTTCACTCTGTATAAGAGGCTCCAGTTCATCCACCTCATTAGAACTGATTCAAATACATTCTTTTTAAAGGCTGAGTAATACTCCATTATGGATATGTACCACAGCTTTCTTATCCATTCATCTGCTGATGGACATCTAGGTTGCTTCCATGTCCTGGCTATGGTAAACAGTGCTGCAATGAACACTGGGGTACACATGTCTCTTTCAATTCTGGTTTCCTCAGTGTGTATGCCCAGCAGTGGCATTGCTGGGTCATGTGGAAAATTCTTCAAGAGATGGGAATACCAGACCACCTGACCTGCCTCTTCAGAAACCTATATGCAGGTTAGGAAGCAACAGTTAGAACTGGACATGGAACAACAGACTGGTTCCAAATAGGAAAAGGAGTACGTCAAGGCTGTATATTGTCACCCTGCTTATTTAACTCATATGCAGAGTACATCATGAGAAACGCTGGGCTGGAAGAAGCACAAGCTGGAATCAAGATTGCCGGGAGAAATATCAATAACCTCACATATGCAGATGACACCACCCGTATGGCAGAAAGTGAAGGGGAACTAAAAAGCCTCTTGATGAAAGTGAAAGAGGAGAGAAAGTTGGCTTAAAGCTCAACATTCAGAAAACGAAGATCATGGCATCTGGTCCCATCACTTCATGGCAAATAGATGAGGAAACATTGCAAGCAGTGTCAGACTTTATTTTTCTGGGCTCCAAAATCACTGCAGATGGTGACTGCAGCCATGAAATTAAAAGATGCTTACTCCTTGGAAGGAAAGTTATGACCAACCTAGATAGCATATTCAAAAGCAGAGACATTACTTTGCCAACAAAGGTCCATCTAGTCAAGGCTATGGTTTTTCCAGTGGTCATGTATGGATGTGAGAGGTGGACTGTGAAGAAGGCTGAGCGCCGAAGAATTGATGCTTTTGAACTGTGGTGTTGGAGAAGACTCTTGAGAGTCCCTTGGACTGCAAGGAGATCCAACCAGTCCATTCTGAAGGAGATCAGCCCTGGGTGTTCTTTGGAAGGAATGATGCTAAAGCTGAAACTCCAGTACTTTGGCCACCTCATGCGAAGAGCTGACTCATTGGAAAAGACTCTGATGCTGGGAGGGATTGGGGGCAGGAGGAAAAGGGGACGACAGAGGATGAGATGGCTGGATGGCATCACCGACTTGATGGATGTGAGTCTGAGTGAACTCCGGGAGATGGTGATGAACAGGGAGGCCTCGCGTGCTGCGATTCATGGGGTTACAAAGAGTTGGACACGACTGAGCGACTGAACTGAACTGATGACAGTTCTATTTCCAGTTTTTTAAGGAATCTTGGTATGGACCATTTTTAAAGTCTTTATTGAATGTTACAATATTTCTTCTGTTTTATGTTTTTGGCCAGGAGGCCTGTGGGATCTCAGCTCCCCAACTAGGGATCAAACCGATGCCCTATGCATTGGAAGGCAAAGTCTTATCCAGGGAAGTCCCTGTACACCCATTTTAAAGCAGTAAAGTTTAAAGCTCTTTACTAAAGGTCACAGCATTCTCTCAAGTCACATGAAGAGTCACTGCCTTACCCCATTAGGCTGTCATGCTGTGGTCAAGCCCTTTTCTGGGGAACCTTATGGGGGTCCATAATGAAGAAAGAAAATCATGCAGGAGTTCCCATTACACAGAGCCAAGATAGGTGAACTCTTTCAAAGGGATGCTCCCCACATTTGCGTGTTCTGGCCACCTTAACTGCCATGTGATCTCCAAGCCCAAGGTCAGGTCAGATTACAGTGACAGAGCACGTGAGCGATTTCTAAGTGGGCTTACCTGCCAGTCAGAAACCCAGTATCCTTAATTTCATATGATGTACCTAGCAATGACAATATGAGGCAAACATTCCTCTTTATTTGGGTGAAGAATAGCAAAAAAAAAAAAAAAAAAGCCAACTCAGTGCCTGAAGATTACATAGCCTTTAGCTAATTCTGGATCATATCTATACTACGGATATTATGGCCTCTCTATACAGTCAGCAAAAACAAGACCAGGAGCTGACTGTGGCTCAGACCATGAACTTCTTATTGCCAAATTCAGACTTAAATTGAAGAAAGTAGGGAAAACCACTAGACCATTCAGGTGGAAGTGAGAAATAGATTTAAGGGCCTAGATCTGATAGATAGAGTGCCTGATGAACTATGGAATGAGGTTCGTGACATTGTACAGGAGACAGGGATCAAGACCATTCCCATAGAAAAGAAATGCAAAAAAGCAAAATGGCTGTCTGGGGAGGCCTTACAAATAGCTGTGAAAAGAAGAGAAGTGAAAAGCAAAGGAGAAAAGGAAAGATATAAACATCTGAATGCAGAGTTCCAAAGAATAGCAAGAAGAGATAAGAAAGCCTTCCTCAGCGATAATGCAAAGAAATAGAGGAAAAAAACAGAATGGGAAAGACTAGGGATCTCTTCAAGAAAATTAGAGCTATCAAAGGAACATTTCATGCAAAGGTGAGCTCGATAAAGGACAGAAATGGTATGGACCTAACTGAAGCAGAAGATATTAAGAAGAGATGGCAAGAATACACAGAAGAACTGTACAAAAAAGATCTTCACGACCAAGATAATCACGATGGTGTGATCACTGACCTAGGGCAGACATCCTGGAATGTGAAGCCAAGTGGGCCTTAGAAAGCATCACTACCAACAAAGCTAGTGGAGGTGATGGAATTCCAGTTGAGCTATTCCAAATCCTGAAAGACGATGCTGTGAAAGTGCTGCACTCAATATGCCAACAAATTTGGAAAACTCAGCAGTGGCCACAGGACTGGAAAAGGTCAGTTTTCATTCCAGTCCCAAAGAAAGGCAATGCCAAAGAATGTTCAAACTACCGCACAATTGCACTCATCTCACACCCTAGTAAAGTAATGCTCAAAATTCTCCAAGCCAGGCTTCAGCAATATGTGAACTGTGAACTTCCTGATGTTCAAGCTGGTTTTAGAAAAGGCAGAGGAACCAGAGATCAAATTGCCAACATCCGCTGGATCATGGAAAAAGCAAGAGAGTTCCAGAAAAACATCTATTTCTGCTTTATTGACTATGCCAAAGCCTTTGACTGTGTGAATCACAATAAACTGTGGAAAATTCTGAAAGAGATGGGAATACCAGACCACCTGATCTGCCTCTTGAGAAATCTGTATGCAGGTCAGGAAGCAACAGTTAGAACAGGACATGGAACAACAGACTGGTTCCAAATTGGGAAAGGAGTACGTCAAGGCGGTATATTGTCACCCTGCTTATTTAACTTATATGCAGAGTATATCATGAGAAACGCTGGACTGGAAGAAACACAAACTGGAATCAAGATTGCCGGGAGAAATATCAATTACCTCAGATATGCAGATGACACCACCCTTATGGCAGAAAGTGAAGAGGAACTCAAAAGCCTCTTGATGAAAGTGAAAGACGAGAGTGAGAAAGTTGGCTTAAAGCTCAACATTCAGAAAACGAAGATCATGGCATCCGGTCCCACCACTTCATGGGAAATAGATGGGGAAACAGTGGAAACAGTGTCAGACTTTATTTTTCTGGGCTCCAAAATCACTGCAGATGGTGACTGCAGCCATGAAATTAAAAGATGCTTACTCCTTAGAAGGAAAGTTATGACCAACCTAGATAGCATATTCAAAAGCAGAGACATTACTTTGCCAACAAAGGTTCGTCTAGTCAAGGCTAGGGTTTTTCCCGTGGTCATGTACGGATGTGAGAGTTGGACTGTGAAGAAGGGTGAGCACCGAAGAATTGAGGCTTTTGAACTGGGGTGTTGGAGAAGACTCTTGAGAGTCCCTTGGACTGCAAGGAGATCCAACCAGTCCATTCTAAAGATCAGTCCTGGGATTTCTTTGGAAGGAATGATGCTAAAGCTGAAACTCCAGTACTTCGGCCACCTCATGCGAAGAGTTGACTCATTGGAAAAGACTCTGATGCTGGGAGGGATTGGGGGCAGGAGGAGAAGGGGACGACAGAGGATGAGATGGCTGGATGGCATCAGTGACTCAATGGACGTGAGTCTCAGTGAACTCCGGGAGTTGGTGATGGACAGGGAGGCCTGGCATGCTGTGATTCATGGGGTCGCAAAGAGTTGGACACGACTGAGCGACTGATCTGATCTGATAACTGTACTCATCAGCCTATACTCAAAATACTGTACAGATATTGTTGCCACATTAACATACAACACTGATCCTGCTTCTAAAAGAGAATAGAATGGTAAGTGGTATGAAAATTAAGGCATATGATAAATAAAATTTAAGTTATCTTTAGTCTGAAGACATAAAGATGTTATTTTAAAAAATCTTCCAAAAAATTTTTATACCTCCAAATGGCAAAACAAGAAGAGCACGTGGATGAAAGAAAGGTGGAAACTTTCTGAAAATCAGCACTTACTAAAAATTATTTGCCTTGTATACATATGTGAGACCTGTACGGTCTTTATACCTGCTGTAGGTGATACAGAAGGAACTTCAGTACTTCATGGGAGGCAGAATCAAATGACCTTTGACACTTCTCTCAACAAAATGTTGTGTGTTCTACAAATTGGCAATAATTTATGTATTCATGGACAACCTCAACCTAGATCAGCCATTATGATCTGTTTTTCTCCATGAGGTGGTGGCAGTGGTGATTAATCTTGATTTTAAAAATAACACGGGTTCAATCCATAAAAAGTATAAAGAATACAAATCAATCATATTCTCACCATTGAGACAGAACTTAACATTTTACAATAATTTCTTAGTAATCTTTCAAGGCCCAAATATATATAACAAAATTTGAGTCAACCTATTTATATGCCTTTTGTCCTGATTTTTGCATTGATATGATAATCCATTTCCCAAGTCACTAAATACTGATGACAAAAGCATGATTTTTAAGGCCTACATAATAATCCAATCATAAACTCAATTTGATTTTCTACAGCATCCAATCCTTTGAGTCTGGATTTAGGAAGAGAGAAGGACATTTTCACCAGTTACAACTAAACTTTCATACGGTATTGCTTTAAATAATACTTAACTATTATTTAGCTATTAAATAATTATTTAACTTCTAATTATTTAATAACTTAAAAATTATTTTAAATAACTTTTAAGTTTTTTATTTGATAACTTAATTTATTTAGTTATATAACTTTATTTAATAACTTTTTAATAATTATTTAAATAACTTTTAATTATTTTTAATAATAGTTAACTAATATTATTTAACTATATTTTAAATAACTTTTAATAGTTTTTTATTTGATAACTTTATTTAGTTATATAACTTTATTTAATAACTTTTTTAATAATTATTTAAATAACTTTTAATTATTTTTAATAATAGTTAACTAATATTATTTAACTATTAAATAAATAATAGTTAACTATTATTTAACAAGGCTTCCCAGGTGACTCAGCTGGTAAAGAATCTGCCTGCAATGAGGGAGACCTAGGTTCAACCCCTGGGTTGGGAAGATCCCCTGGAGATGCAAAAGGCTACCCACTCTAGTATTCTGGCCTGAAGAATTCCATGTACTCTATAGTCCATGCGGTCACAAAGAGTCAGACATGACTAAGCAACTTTCACTTTTCACATTCACTATTATTAGTCACTTTAAAAAATCATAGTAGCAATTAGGGTATATTCGTGGCCATCAAACACCCAGTTTAAAGGAATCTCAATTGCATCCCCTATTTCCATTTCTGCAGAGAGAGGAATAAAAGAGCAAATGCGGTTCTCATAAAGCAGTGTAAAATGACTGCCAAAGAAAACTGGACACGATGACAGAACTCAACAGGTAACTGTACAACATGCTCAAGAACACAGGCTTGACACCAGGCTCATCTTGTTCAAATCAACACAAAGACAGAACTTAGAGGACACTAAGAACAGAGAATGAGCAAATCACACGCTGCTGCTGCTGCTGCTGCTGCTGCTAAGTCACTTCAGCCGTGTCCGACTCTGTGCAACCCCATAGACGGCAGCCCACCAGGCTCCGCCTTCCCTGGGATTCTCCAGGCAAGAACACTAGAGTGGGTTGTCATTTCCTTCTCCAATGCATGAAAGTGAAAAGTGAAAGTGAAGTCGCTCAGTCGTGTCTGACTCTTCGTGACCCCATGGACTGCAGCCCACCAGGCTCCTCCATCCATGGGATTCTCCAGGCAAGAGTACTGGAGTGGGGTGCCATTGCCTTCTCCGAGCAAATCACATAAGATGGTCTTTTTTCCGAATCTTTTCTCAATAACCCTTAACTGCTAGACTCTCCTAGAAGACAGAAAGCAAATTAAAAGATACAAAAACAGGACAGGTTCTTACCTTTAACAACTTTCTAAAAGATGACCATATGCAAAAAGAATCTAAAAAAGAGTGAATCAGCATAACTGATTCACTTTGCTGTACACATGAAACCAGCACAACACTGTAAATCAACTATACTCCAATAAAAATTTTTAAAAATAAATAAGCACGCAAAAGATGACCACATAATCTGTTTGGGGGGGGGGGGTGGTGTTTCTTTTTTCCAAGTCGTATATGTGCCACTCACCTCTATGTAGTCAGTTGTAGAAGAGAAGAGGGATAGATTCTCTCAATGAAACTTACACTCAGGGTCACAAGGCTGTCATCAGGACTAAGAACTCAGGGTCCCTGAATGTTAGCTGCAAGGCCTAACTATCCGTTTGTGGTGACATCCATTGGTGACCACCTTTAAGTCTGGAATCGAAATCAACCCTGTCGTTCTGCAGGCTTGTCCGCCCATTTTCACAACCGTGACATCAAATACTCCACTGTACATACATCTTTTGGGAATGTTTGAAATGCAAAACACGTGAATATATTCCCTACTGAAACACATACTGAGATTAAAATGTCAAATATCCTAATTTTATTTAAATCAAGTTTGATTTTACATGTTTAAGCAAAAAGTCTCAGTGTCAGAGAAAGCATACCATAAGCTACAGTTAAGTGAATGCACTTTTAAATAATTAAATCAAAAGTTATTTCTATGACCAGAGGACTATGAGCTATCCAAACTAAACAAATTAATGGCCGGTGGAGAAAGAAGAAATTGTAGTTAGACATTTCTGTCTCCCTTCCAATAAAAATATTTAAGTAGTCCTCATCTAAGACCACCTAATGTACTTGTTTTGAGATACAAAGGGAGCCAGCTATTCCTCCAAGCAATTTACCCCAGAAGACAACATTTGCTACTTTTCAGTCTCAAAATGACAAAAGTAATCTATTTGCCTAAAAAGATGAACCTGAGGGTAGTAAAAATATACCGCATAAACCATCAGACAGTTTCTTATTTATACTGGCCTTAGTGATAAGCCCTTTTGAAAAACCATAGTTTACAGATCAGTTTTCTAACTGACGTATTTTAATGATATAAAATACCCCACATTTAAAACATGCGATGTGTACTTTGTGGAAAAATTATGTATATAACCCAATGTAACAGAAAATCTGGTTTCATCAATTACAACACTCACTGGGTTTTCCCCTCTTCAGCCAACAGGATTCAAGATTCCTAAAGCATTTTGCTTTGATGAATCACATTTGCAATACAATCACTTTACTCATCCCCACCTAATACAGTGTAACACATTTTCCCCTCCAAGATCTCGCCATAGTCATTTCACAAGAGAAATGTAAAAAAGAACTGATTAAAGGAAACAGGACAGACAGTGAGTAAGCCATGAACAACTGCCCATAGAACTGTAAAACTCCTGGCAGATCATTTCCATGTGTTTCAATTAAAGTTGCCATGACAAGTGGACAAAAACTAGACAGAAAGCGATAAAAGTTGAATCCATTCCCTCCTTTTGTAAGTATAGTTAGAGTCAAAGAATAAAAAACACAATTACTGAAGAATGTGCAAAATTCTAATATAGAAAAACATCTGGGATGTATCCAATATGGTCTAATTTGTAATCTCATCAGCCAATTAAAGAATATTAAAAAGCATTTTATATACATTTTTAATATATAGAAAAAAGGACTGAAGTATATAAACAACAGTGCTGGAGAAGACTCTTGAGAGTCCCTTGGACAGCAAGAAGATCAAACCAGTCAATCATAGAGGAAATCAACTCTGAATATTCATCGGAAGGACTGATGCTGAAGCTGAAGCTGCAATACTTAGGCTACCTGATGCAAAGAGCCAACTCATTGGAAAAGATGGCAATACTGGGAAAGATTGAAGGCAAGAGGAGAAGGGGGTGACACAAGATGAGAAGGTTGGATGGTATCAACGACTCAATGGACATAAGTTTGAGCAAACTCCAGGAGATACTGGGAAGCCAGGCATGCTGCAGTCCAAGAGGTCACAAAGAGTCAGACACAACTTAGGGACTGTCAACAAATGTATAAACAGTAGTTTTCTTTCAAAGGTAGGATGACTAAGTAGACTTTTTTTTCTTTTTCTTGCATGTTAATTATGTATTTGTTATAAACAGCTTAAAAATGACTTGCTATATTGCTTCTCGGCCTTTTGGCTAAGATCAAGTGTAAAAATGACTTGCTATAAGGAAAGAAAAAGATTTAGTATCAGTGAAAGTGAAGTCACTCGGTTGTGTCCGACTCTTTGCGACCCCATGGACTGTAGTCTACCAGGCTCTTCCGTCCATGGGATTTTCCAGGCAAGAATACTGGAGTGGGTTATCATTTCCTTCTCCAGGAGATCTTCCCAACCCGGGTCTCCCACATTGTAGGCTTTACCGCTTTACCATCTGAGCCACCAGGGAAGTCTCTAGTATAAGTGACTAGGAAATTAAAATCTATAAATCAAACTGAGTATCAAAATGTGATAACATTTACAGTTTTACCAAATTTTTCTGACTATAGTAAATTTTATACAAAATCATTTCATCCATTAAAAGATATTATAGGTTGAGCCATATCCCCCAAAATTCATAATGTTGAAATCCTAACCACCAGTAAGAACTGACTGGAAACAGGGTCACTGCAGATGTAATTATTGAGATAAGATCACTAGACTGAGCCCTAATCCAATAGGGCTATTGTCCTTATAAAAAGGAGATATGTGGACACAGACAGATACACACGGGGAGAACTCCACATGCAGACATCAGGTTGAAGCTTCTAGAAGCCAGGAACACCAAAGATGGTGAGCACATCTCCAGGAGCCAGGAGAGAGGCGTGGACCAGATTCTCTCTCAGCACTCAGAAGGCAGAGCCCTGCTCACACCTTGACCCTAAATTTCCAGCCTCCAGAACTGTGAGACAATCCATTTTATTGTGTAAATCACTCAATCTGTGGTACACTTTTACAGCAGCCCTCAAGATAATACAAAAGGTTTCAAAGCATAATACAGAGACATTACCCTCTTGACCACATTATTTCTCCCTGACAATCTGCCTTTTGTTAGGCAGCACTTGCAAAATCACTATTTCCTCCAGACACTCCTCCTCCCACCCCTATGACTACAGTTACATAAGGCCACATACATGAGTTTTCTCCTACAGAATGTGAGAACGAGTGACATACGACAGACCCAGACCTGGACCTGAAGACCAGGGCATCTTCCACCTCCTCATCAGCTCACATGTGGCCATGGTAATGACCCAGCTTCAACCATATAGATGAGATACATGCCTTAAGGAACAATCAGTCATAGAAGAGATGTGGGTCTGTCACTGACAGCATGAGACAGCACTACCCACCAAGCTAGCATACTCTCCTTGGAATGTTACATCAAAGTAAAATAAAGAACTGTTCTTTAAGGCATGATATTGCTGGATGTATCTGCTATACCCAGTTAGTCTTTTATCCCAATAGAGTATCAATGGAAATAAAACATTGTGTGTGTGCATGCTAAGTTGTTTAAGTCGTGTCCAACTCTTTGTGACCCTATGGACTTAGCCCACCAGGCTCCTCTGTCCATGGGATTCTCCAGGCAAGAATACTGGAGTCGGTTGCCATGCTCTCCTCCAGGGGATCTTCCTGGCAATACACAGACAACAAAACAATCTACAGAAAACCAGGAAGCCCTTTGAAATTAAGTAGTAGCTGTGACTCCAGAGGAGAATTTTAAGTGTAGAGTCAACTAAACAACTATACATTATGGCTCCAAATTTGACACAATGGATCTGATGATCCCAGCAGTTGTTAAACTATGATTTCAATCCTTTGTGGAAATCTAACCATTTTTACTCTTAAAGGTATTTAAAGTTTTATTTTTTCATTTTTGAAAATCATTAATGAAAATAGTTAATATAATCATATTGTTATAGTTTTACATATATTTTGACAAAAAAAACAAAATAATATATAAAAGTCTCGTCCTCCTCTTCCAACCCTCTCATCAGGAAGTGTGCATGCTCAGTCGCTTCAGTCATGTCCAACTCTTTGCTACCCTATGGACTGTAGCCTGCCAGGCTCCTCTGTCCATGGGATTCTCCAGACAGGAATACTGGAGTGGGTTGCCATGCCCTCCCCTCCAGGGAATCTTCCTGACCCAAGGATCGAATTCACAGCGTCTCCTGTATCTTCTGCATCACAGGTGGATTCTTTACCACTGAGACATCCAGAAAGCCCATCAGGGAGAGCTAGTATGAATTCACGAGTTATACTTCCAGGCTTAGATCTTTTTAAAATCAGGATAAAAAAAAAAAAAAAAAATGAGGGGCGGGGATAGTCCAATTTTAAACTAAGCTCAAAGAGAGATTTTAATGTCAATGTCAGTTTGTGATACATACCCCCGAGTCAAAATCCAAAAGACATCCTAAAAATAAGCATATATAACCTTCATATTTGCATTTCCCTGAAAGAAAAAAAGCGTTTTTTCAAAGATGCTCACAACCAGCAATGTGGTTTATTTTTTGTTCCTAAATGTTTCCCCAAATGCTATTATTTTTAAATGGGAGATATGCAACTAAAAGAAAGTTCCTGGAGGACAATTCAATACTCCTCCTTTCCTTCATTCTAATGTAGACTGTAATTTATTCTTCTCTCTGGTCAAAACACTAAAAACTGCTTTTCTGACATTTGAGCTGTTCCACTTTTATTAAGTTATAGGAGCTTTTTCCCATGGTAAGTATCCAAATCCCACACGGACCCTTGTTGTTCAGGAAGACACTCTTTATTGAGCTCAAGAAGAAAATGAGATTAAAAAGTACTCCATTTAGTTACTCAGAGACCTCATTAACCTGTGATCAAGAATGGAATCGATGATTCCAACTCATGGTTTGTGGGATGCACATATGTTCCTGGATTCAGACATGTGTTTCCATTTAAACTGCTGGAATGTATACATAGCTCTGTAAAGAGTGATAAATATTAGCAAATCTTCTAAGAATGAAGGTCCTTTATGACCACATACACTGTGTTTTGATTGTTTTTAAAATGTGAGTCATATAAAGCTGAACGGTCTGTTTTTTATATCTCTTCAAAAGTTAAAGAACTAAAAAAAAAAAAATCCTTCCATAGATTGCATCTATTTGTATCATCACAGACAAACCAAGGCAACTCTGTGATTTCTATTTGTCTTCTCTTTTCTTTGCCTTGTGGCAAGCCTACCTCAGCCAAAAGCAGAGATTCTGAATTGCCCAAGCATTGAGTACAAGCTGTACATGAACCAATGTCAGATAATACCAAGTAAGGGGGCTTCAGACATAGTACACAAATTTCAACAGCAGGAGCCTAAAAAGCAGGGGTAGAAAACCGTGGTCTGGCATATTCTGTTTGGCCAGCACAGCAAATTTTTAATTAAATCCCTTTAGGAATGCACCCCCACCCCCATACAAAGAAGGTACTTCATCATATAGGACAGTAAACCTCACCTGCACTATGGACCTCTCGGATGATGCTTTGAAATGTGAACGCCGCATGACTTGCTCCACATTGGAGCTTTTCTCCATTCTGTTTCTTCACTCAGAATGCTCTTTCTACCCACCCAAGCCTATCCCTCCACTTGGCTAATTTCCACCCTTCAAAAGATCTCAAGAAGTCCTTTTTAATCTCCTCAAGTCCCAGTCAAGAGCTTAATCCTCTCTGGCCCAGACTCCCCTGCTATTTAGGCAGCTATATAATCAAACACCAGACTAATTCCTTTAGGGCGGGGACTACGCCTTGCTCATTTTGGTCTTTCCAGTGTGTTGCACACAGCAGGTGGTAAACAAATATTTTCAGAATGAAGAAAGGGCAAGACCAGTATCAGCTCTGAAAATATTCGCTTTTTATATCCTTAAGAAAATGCAGATGAATAATGAACTTGACAAAAAAAAGATCAGATCACACAGAAAGCAAGAGAGTAAAGAAGCTTACTTGTAAAAGCCACATCTGGTCACACAGGTATTTTCCAAAAGCTCGATGACCTACCACAGCGATATTTAACCACATCCAATGGCACCCCACTCCAGTACTCTTGCCTGGAAAATCCCATGGACGGAGGAGCCTGGTAGGCTGCAGTCCATGAGGTCGCTGAGGGTCGGACACGACTGAGCAACTTCACCTTCACTTTTCACTTTCATGCATTGGAGAAGGGAATGGCAAGCCACTCCAGTGTTCTTGCCTGGAGAATCCCAGGGACGGGGGAGCCTGGTGGGCTGCTGTCTATGGGGTGGCATAGAGTCGGACACGACTGAAGCGACTTAGCAGCAGCAGCAGCATAATTGCTACTGTGTGTCACTCTGAGACAAACTGTATATTTGTTCCTACATACATGCTTTCTGGATACCAACAACAAACACAAATATCAATATAATAAACTCAAATGAACAAAAGAAAGAAGGATGGGACTTCAGTCAACTTCTTGGCAAAGACAGACATCTTCCCTTACATAAAACACTTACTTTAAAACAGAGCTAACCAGAAAGTAATCAACTGCTCTCGACAGGATCTCAAATCCCTTGCCATCAGTTTTACTCCTGTCTCCCTTTATGACTGGCCAGGCTGACTTCACTGAAGGTCAGCACTTACAGAGGGCCGCCAGGGACACAACAGACAAGGTTACCAGTCGTGAGCAGAGAGCTCACGTAAGCATCAGTCCTACGCATCAGATGCTTACGAGTCGTAAGCATCTCCTGTCTATTTTATCACCCCACCCATGGTCCTGCTTACCAGAAATGAAGCCTCTGACATGGGGTGAGGGGAGGAGAGGGTGAGATGTATGAAGACAGTAACATGGAGACTTTCATTACCATATGTAAAATAGATAGCTGCTGCTGCTGCTAAGTCGCTTCAGTCGTGTCCGACTCTGTGCAACCCCATAGACGGCAGCCCACCAGGCTCCCCCATCCCTGGGATTCTCCAGGCAAGAACACTGGAGTGGGTTGCCATTTCCTCCTCCAATGCATGAAAGTGAAAAGTGAAAGTGAAGCCGCTCAGTCGCGTCCGACTCTTAGCGACCCCATGGACTGCAGCCTACCAGGCTCCTCCGTCCATGGGATTTTCCAGGCAAGAGTACTGGAGTGGGGTGCCATTGCCTTCTCCGAAAATAGATAGCTACCATATGTACAACAGACAGGAAACGGGAATCTGCTGGATGTCTCAGGAAACTCAAACAGGGGCTCTGCATCAACCTGAGGGGTGGGATGGGGAGGGAGATGGGAGGGAGGTTCAAAAGGGAGGGGATATATGTATACCTATGGCTGATTCATGTTGAGGTTTGACAGAAAACAACAAAATTCTGCAAAGCAATTATCCTTCTATTTAAAAATAATTTAAAAAAAAAAGAAAGAAATGAAGCCTCTGTAAGGGACTCCTCTCCAACTCCCTAGGGCAGGTATGTGTTTAAGCAAGGAGGAAACAGGTAAAGAAGATAATCTGGTAGGAGATCTGGCAGTCCTCATGGCCTCAATGGAAAACTTCATTAAGTTTGCCCAGAGGGAGCTGCCTTTGAAGGGTTAAGTCCCAAACAGCCTACCACCCTTTTCTTGCCCCGAGCATCTTCAGCTATAAACCTAGTCCCCTTCACAGAGAAGGGGAGCTTTCAGGGGCTTCCGGTGTAGCTGCTGAGACAGGTACATTTCTCTTAATTATCGCCAAGACAGGAGTAAAAAGTCACTTACCTTCTGAAAAAAGTCTTCCCCACTTTTGCCTTTTCCTTCGGCAGCAGCTGTAAATAAAAATGTATACATTTAAAATAGTTTCATTTTCCAATCTATGTATTCAAAACACTCTCAAGTATCAGCCACAAGAACACAAGAGGTAAACAAGATGCCAGCCACACTTTCCCCAAGCTCAGTCCCTGTTCACAGGCCTCATCTGTGATATGAACGGAAAATAAAACACTAATCCCATCAATCAGACATCTTTAGATACCTTCGCACTCCGTTTTCTGTCTGAAACCCTCACAAGTCTCTATTTTCACACACAGATGAAAGTAATCTTGTTTTTTTCATAGTTAAGGAGCTACACATAAGAACAAATGGAACTACCAATAGAATCATCTGTACTGCTGTGAGTACTTCCTGTCTGGAATCAGTTCCAAGCAAGAGATTGCCTTTTCAAGTGATGGCTCATCTGACAAGGCCTCCTCGGAGCTATTTCAGGTTTATGCTTTGCACTGACTATATAATCTACTTGGATTTCAGCTGGCATCATACATGACTTTAATTCACTCCTTTAGTCACATTTACTAAGAGAGAGACAGAAAAACAAGAGAATTACAAAGTCATGGTCAAGGTCCCAGACAACAAAATTTCACCTGAGATTAATTTAAAGGTCGTTGTATTTGAACATTTTTGTGTCTAAATGGTAACCTACAAATAAAGGACAAGCCCAGTTTTATATGCGCAAAAGTTTTAAGGTGTGGACATTTTCTTTTCAATCTTCAGAGAGAGGAGAACAAAGAGCTGATGGCATCTTGCTTACAACAGCCTCAAATCACATCTTTCAGAATGTAAACACTAGGTCTCGGATTCAGGCAGGGGTAAAGAGTGGTTAACAGAAAAAGCCACCCCCTGGCCAGGACAGAGAAATGAGCTGGAGCAAGAACTTCTCTAAGTTGAAATCTGGAAGACTGGTACCCCAAACACCTAATAGGCAGTACCATCAAGGGACCCTACCTGTACGTGTGTGTGTGTGTGTGCACGCGCGTGCAAGCACGCCTGTATGTCTGTGTGTGTGTGTGTGTAACAAGTGCACTCGCTAAAGTTCCTGAAAACTCAAGAATTGTGGCCAATCAGTCCATTAAGTAGAGAATTCAAAATTCAAAGAAACCTTCTCTGCCCTGGAAAAACAGTATTAAAGTCTAAATTCTTTTGTCACCAACTTTAATTTCACAGTTAAATGTAAGATATTTTCTACTATTTTGTAAAACTGTGTATTTTTATTGACATGTTTTCATCTAAAAAGCAGAGCACAGAGTACACATTTCTGTGATTTTCAAAGAGAGTTTGGGAAATGTATAAAACAAGAGCTAAACAGAAATAATAAATTTAAAACTATATTCTAATATGTGGCAGCTAAATAGTCCCTCAAAGATGTCATGTTCTCATCCCTGGAAACTGTAAGTCACCTTATATATGCTAAAGGGATTTTGTGGGTGTGATTAAATTAAGACCTTGAGATGGGAGGTATATCCTGAATTATGCAGGTGGACCCACTGTAATCACAAGGAGCCCTTTTAAGAAGGGAGAAGGAAGGTCAGAGTCCGAGAAGGCAATGCGACAAAAGATCAGACGGAGAGAAGGGCATTGACTGCAAAGGAGCGAGTCAGAGCAGAGAAACGTACAGAGATGCTATACTGTTGGCTTTGAATGTGGAGGAGGGGCCACAAGCCAAGTAATACAGGCGCCCTCTACAAGTTGGGAAAGGCAAGGATCTGGATTTTCCTCCAGGGTCTTTGGAGGACGTGCAGCCTGGACAATACCTTAGGATAGCCCAAATAAAACACATTTCTGACTTCTGAACACCAGAACTGTAAGATAATAAATTTATTTGTTACAGCAGAAAAGGAAACAAATACATAATTTCAATGCCATCTTAACTTCACTTTTTGCACAAACACATCATCAACAGGACAAACTGAGCACAGACACTGATGTGAGCATTTGAATCACACATTTGCACAGATTTTATATTCTGGCTGCACCTTGTGGCATGTGGGATCTTAGTTCCCTGACCAGAGATCTAACTGCAACCCTTGTATTGAAAGTGGGGAGTATTAACCACTGGACCACCAGGGAAGTCACACAAATAAATTGTTTGCAGTTAACTCTACAAATTATGATTTTTTCACTCTAACTAGGGAACATACCAATAGTGAATTCTTGAAAAAACATAAAGAAGCAATTTTGAACAAAAAAAAAAAAAAAGAGAGAGAAAGAGAGAGAGAGAAAAGAAGGTGAACACAGTTGGTCCTAGCCAGAGGGCCAGAAAGATAAAAGATCAGCACCCAAACCTAATGACAGAAATGCCCTGGGGACACCTCAACTCAGCTACCTCTTGGGCTGGCTTTATCTCTACAGCTTAAAATAGTTTAAAGTCACTCCTGCTCCATGATACAAGTGTGTGGCAATGAAAACTGCATACCAGGCCACAAAGATTAGACAAAAATTTTAGTGACATCAAGGGAACTCTTCTTTTAAAAAGAAATTTTAGGATCAAAGGTATATTCAAAAGCCTATCAAGCAGGACAGATAAACGCTTTCACCCACAGGGGACTCCTTCACAACTTAAAATTCATCGGTTTAAATTTCATGATACAATGATGTTTTATTACAGAAACCAGAAACTTCCTTTAAGAAACTTACTTTGCTCATGACAAACGCATTATGTCACAACCTTGAAATGCCCCTCCATGCCAAGTCCAGTTAAACAGACTTTACAGACCGGCCTTTCAATCCCTGGATGAATTAAAAGCCGAGGCGGGGGGAGGGGTGGAATTTCCTTAGTTACACACAAATTATAATTACGCTCCCAGGAAAACATCTAAAATTTAACCAGAAACCTGCACCTTCAGCAACCTTATGATTTGAGGGGCATCAAGAGAGGAGGGGAGCTGGAAATGGCACAATCGGTGCCATCAAAAATCTCTGGCTTTTTTCATTCCAGAATGTTTATGTACAAGAAACTCCAAATCTGAGCCTGAATCTCCCCTAAATCCTACGACAGTCCACTTCCTAAGCCCACAAGGACCTGGGACAAGCTTCCGGTTGGATTCGTGGGTGGTCACGGTCTCTGGTACAAACCAAGGTGAGTCCCAATCGTCGGCCCTTTGCCGGGAGCATCCTTACCTCACCCCCAGGTTGCTGGGTCTCCTGCACTTCTACTGAGTCCACACAAGCAAAGCTGCCAAGACCAGAGAAGTCAATCAAGGGAGAGCAACATTTCCCCCAAGTATTCTCTCCCCTCCCTAAGCAGGGATCCTTCTGTGCTCAAATTTGAGAATTCCGTACTCTAAACTCCTCAGGATTAAAATATCAACTCCTCTTGAATAAACGGAGAGACCGAGAAGGCGGAGGTTTGTGGAGTATTTCTTAGGTACATAAGATGTTCTTTCTATAGAAAGAAAAGTTCACTCTTTCTTTCCACAAGTACGTAAGTCTCATGCTGGTGACTCAACATAGGCCGGGCCCTGCCTTCATTCAGCTTACAACCTTGACCCATATATTCAAACCACCCAATGAGTGAGGTCCAAGGGAAAATTAAAACTCAGTCCTAGGGACAAGGGTCCCAAAGATCTTTTCACAGCCACCACTCCATCCAAATTAAACTTATTAGAAATCTTAGCTACTCTTATTCTGGACAATGCACTAAAAAGCCAGTCATTTTACTCTTAACACTAGGACTGGGTAGCTACTGTTAGGACTCAAAATTAAAGGGTTCTTCCAGGGAGACCACTTGAGAGCTAGGTTGCAAGAAAAAATAGGAGGTATGATAATATCTTGACGCAATGATTTTTTTCTTTGTGTTTCGAGGGGAAAACATCACCCTGTGAAATGAGCCAACCCAGACTTGATGTCATGGAGCTCCGTGACCTTTGAAAAGTCTGACTGTATTCTGTGGTACAACAGTTCCATCAAGCCTCACATTCTTATACACTGATACAGCCTCATCTTTTTCATTCACAGCAACATGAAAACACACATAATGATTTAGCAGGCTTTTTCTAACTGTCCTTACAAAACAATTTCTGCCTGCCTGATGTTCCAAAAGTTAATCATTTGATGGTTAAAAAACCTTTGGTATCTTCCTGCCAATGAAAGCAATTGTCTTTATTTTCATGACACAGAATTCCAGGAATAAATTACTTCACTACTACTGAAACATGGCTTCATGGATTGTGCAGGTAAAGCATTTCACATTTTAAGCTGAACAATTCATTTTTTATGTTTATTATAATTTCTCCAATGCTTTGGCCTATTTTATTTCATATTTTTGCTTCATAAGAAATATGGGATGGCAAAAGCCACAGCCAATAAAAACAGCCAAAGTTGAGACAGGTGTAAACTATTACAATCCCCCAAACTACAGGGAAAGTCTAGTTAATTACTGAATTAAAGGTGAGGGTTCGATTTTCAATTCTTCGCAGGGCATATGGAAACTTATTCAAATACCCTTTTCATTCTGAAACACTTTTCCATAACATCTGATGCTTTATACAGCCAAATCTAAAAACATAAGGGCCAGGGGTCATGTATTTTATATTTAAAATACAGTATGGAATAAAGTACTGGTTTTCTTCACCCTTGTGGAACCTGAGCAAGAAAAAACCAAATTCAAATTACAAAAAAATAACTGAGAAATACTTCTTTAAATCTGTTAAGATTCAGGACATTCCCCACTGTTTCCCCAACTGTAGCAGATCTGCAACTAAGAAGGCTGCTGTATTTCAAGTTCACCTGAAAGACAACTATAACTGTTTAGCTAGTCTGATTCTCTTGCAAAAATATTTTACTAAGAATTTTTAAAACATTCACTTACTGTGTCTATTTAATCCATATGCTGAAAGAACTATACCATATATTTTATTCAGATATTACTCTTTTCAGAAAACTTGCCTACTATTTGGCTGATTCTGCTGAAAGAGGAATCAGCAACAGATGTCCAAGACGCAGTTTCTGTACACTCCCTTTTAAAAGGGAGTTTTAAAAGAACCTTTTAGAGAACCTTTTAAAGTTCTCCTTTAGTGAGAACTAAACCTTTCTCCAGTGGGAATCTTTTAAAAATGCTTTTTTATTTGTTTGTTTGGCTGTGCCAGGTCATGTAGGATCCGCTTCCCTGACCAGGGATTGAACCCAGGCCCCCTGCGTTGGGAGTGCAGAGTCTTGGCCAATGGACAACCAGGGAAGTCTTTAGAGAACTTTTTATGTTCAGTTACCATATCTAACAGTCTAGACTGGCATGCAAAGCTCTGACAATTGACTGAAGTAATAGCAGACATTGAGTCAGTTTTTAAAGTTTCTTCAGTTCTCAATCGAAGTCTCTCAAATACTCCAGCCAGCTAAAGAACATCTCCCAGTTTAAACTCCAGCAGTAAGAAGTGTCATTTGAAGGTAGTATATCATAGTTAAGTGGGAGGATGTTCAGACCTCATCTTTCCTAAAACTCCTTACCTGCTTCCTAAGTCCACTGAGAACAAATCAAATTCACTCACCCTGAAAAAACAAAAAAATCATGTAGGCCTACCAAAAAAATTCAAGAAACAGACAAAAATTAAAATAAATTTTATCTTAAGAGCGGCTGGGTATTTAAGGATGGTTTCTTCGGCTTTGGGTTTATCCTTAAGGTATTGTTTCATTATTGTAGTTTAAAATTTTTTCCATGTTCAAAAATGCAATAAATTGTTTAAGGGGATTGGGATTATAAAACAAGACATACAACATGGTCAATTCTATACTTAAGTATACATGTATGTACATACATATAATGTATATGCTAGAGGGAAAAAAAAGAGGATAAACATCAAAATATGAACAAGTGCTGAGTGGTTGAATTACTGGGTTATTTATCACATCCTTCTTTGCATTTTTCAGAATGCCTTTAAATAGCTTAAAT
The DNA here is from genome assembly GCF_019923935.1 of Bubalus bubalis. Taxonomy (NCBI): domain Eukaryota; kingdom Metazoa; phylum Chordata; class Mammalia; order Artiodactyla; family Bovidae; genus Bubalus; species Bubalus bubalis. Next base: position 133,451,841 of record NC_059160.1, on the reverse strand, counting down.
AAATAGGTTTCAATAGCCTTCAATTAGGGGGAAAAAATCGGGTTAACAGTCATTTAAACGCTTTTTGAGAGAACCAAGATTTTACCATCACTGGAGCCACATTTCCAGCCCAACATGTAGAACAGAATCTGATAAACATCTAAGTCAAATGTGCATATAAGCTACCTAAGGAGACAAATGACTAACGGACTAATGTAATAGGACAGTTAACAGCCCACAAAACCACGCCTGGCACTGAACGTCACAGGCCTTAATTAACCTAGCACTTTCTAGACTGAAATACTGATTTATGTGCAACTGATTCTGAGTAAAAAAGTTTAAACAATGCCTAGAGTTCACAACTTCACAACTGAGAACACTTCAACAATCCAATATTGGGAAAACCTCTGAGTCACATCCAAATATAACAGCTAAACAAAAGACAGAAAGAGATGCTCTCTAAAATGCATGAACCAGGGGAGAACTTATTTATTATGTCTCTCATTTTATATATAAGTTATACTTTAAAAGAAGGCCATTTTTGGTGATGGAAGGTAACTAGAAGAAAAGGAAGGCCATTTTTTTTATTGAAAGGGCATATCAAATAAAATATGAGCTAAAACAGGTAATACCTGTTATATTTATGTTATATTTAGATTTACCACATTCTAAAAGGGTTCAGTGGCTAAGAGTTTGAAAGACAAGAGGTGGAAAATCTATGATAACTGGGCTAAGAACGTGGGCCATTACCTGAATGATACCTACACCAAAAACCCAAGACATCCGTTGAGGCTATTTTTTTCATTTCCCACCCAACTTTCAACAGAACTAACAGGGATGCCAAATATTATGATGGGGGTGAGAAGTCCTTCTATCTCTTCTATTAATGGTGGGCCACAGATGCCTCTTTCAAGTTAATACCTGCTAACTCAAACAATTAAGTCCTTTGCAGACTACACATCTCAACATTCAGATTTCAGGGAAATTTTTTTTCACATTCAATCTCTCAGGGCAATAAAGCTCTGTCAATATTTCAGAGCTGAGGACAAGCTAAGGCAGTGGAGGCCCTGCCACACACAGGGCAGTCTAGGAGTCTTGGGCATAGGCCAGTGTTCTATCATATACGGGCTATAGTTTCAGAAAGTATCCATTGCCGTCAAACATAAGAAAATAAATATTCACCAACATTTACATTATATTATTCATTGCTTCAAACACACTTGAACTCTTCAAGAAACTTGGCTAAGAGTTTATTCAGACTTCAAATTTATTGGCCTGACAATGAAGACTTCCTTGAGGGCTGATGACCCTAACATACATTAATGGACTCTGAGTCCAGTTGATTAACAGAAACTTTGGTCATGTCAAATGTCTTGCATTCACACCCTATTCCTTCTTACATAAGCAATCTCTGAAGCATCATTTTTAGTCTGGCCTGTGGTCACAAACACTATTTGATGACTTGAGTATTTACACAATATTTTTTTTAAGCAACACTCTTCTAGCTTTATCAGACCCTAAAGGACGTTTGTGGCCTTTATAGAGCTCACAAGGACTCTGCCACAGAGCTGTGCTATGGCTACTGAGTGCTTGAAATGTGGCTCGTGCGAACCCAGATGTGCTGAAAGAATTAAAAACACAGTGGGTTTCAAAGACAATGCAAAAGAAAGCAAAAACCTCATTAACTGATTATATGTTGAAAGTGTACCATATTTATATACTGGGTTAAAGGAAACAATATTAAAATTTACTGCACTTGTTTTATGGAGAAGGCAATGGCACTCCACTCCAATACTCTTGCCTGGAAAATCCCATGGATGGAGGAGCCTGGTGGGCTGCAGTCCGTGGGGTCGCTAAGAGTCAGACACGACCTAGAGACTTCACTTTCACTTTTCACTTTCCTGCATTGGAGAAGGAAATGGCAACCCACTCCAGTGTTCTTGCCTGGAGAATCCCAGGGACGGGGGAGCCTGGTGGGCTGCCGTCTATGGGGTCGCACAGAGTCAGACACGACTGAAGCGACTTAGCAGCAGCAGCAGCAGCAGCAGCACTTGTTTTATTTTTCATGTCATTAGAAAATTTTAAATTACATTGTGGTTCATATCCCATTTCCATGTCACAATGCTCCTACAGTGGACAATAACTCTGCTACTACCCACAGAGGATTAAAAAGATTCAAGCAGAGATCACAGTTCAGGTCTGAAGGACCGAAAACAATGAATATTTCCAAACAGGAGTCCTCGGCAGCTTGAAATCCAAGCTGTATCTGTCTTAACCCCCTAGGAACATTTTAAAGGAAAAAGCAAAAGGTTACCTGGTGTTGGTGGAGGTGGTGGGAGGGGTAAGGAATTAGAGTAGTTTGAATAAAATACGTAACATTAATAACCATTTCCTTAATGCCCAGCTTTGGCCCAACCCAAAACTATTTAAGAGTTTATGTAGATGGTTATTTCACGAATGAAGTTTATATTTCTTTTGTGTTTGTAGTAACATGGCAATGAGCACGCCAACTGGTTTTAAATAAGAACCAAATGTGTTTCAGGCATGTTTAAAGTTCAGGTTATCTGCAGAAATCTGTGGGTGATCTATTTGCTATTCTCCCCTCCAAAATGGGCACATGGGTGGAAGGGTATAGAGATGTGCTTCCCTTCATCAGGGCTTCTTCAATTCATTTTAACTCTGGAAGACTCATTCATTGATTCATTTAGACAATTCTTATTTAGCACCTGAGGAATATACAGAGGGATCAAAATTATGGAGTCAGAGAAAACTGGGTTCACCTCTAGGTTTGCCGTTGACTGTAACTCCAAGTGACTTAGTCTCCCAAAGGCTCTATTTTCACCTTCAAAAATGTAAATACACACTCCATAAGAATTTTAAAAATGGTAACCTGCAACTTTGACCTCAAAGAACCTACATCTTACCTGTAAATTCTTTGAGGTCAGTAATTTAAAATGCCAAGAGTACTCTAAAAGGTTGGACATTACGTAGGAGTCATAGATTACAAGAATTCAAAGTACGGATGTAGTAGGGAGCTTCTAAGCTGCCTGTTTAACATGGGAAAGGACTGAGACACATCTCACAAGGGGAGATGTGGAAAGTGAAATCTGGGCAGAGAAAATGCAGTGGCTACCCATGCCTGTTTATCAAAAGCTTCAGCTTCCCTTTTATGTGCTTCAGAGCACTTAAAATAGAACCTCTGGACTTCTCTGGGAGTCCAGGGATTAGGACTCTTCACTTTCAATGCAGAGGGCAGGGATTCAATCCCTGGTCAGGGAACTAAGGTCTCACATGCTGCACAGCATGGCCAAAAACTAATAATAAGTACTAGCAAGGCTTGGGGTTCTGCTGTCCCACCTCCCCACAGTGGGAATCGGTAGCACCACACTAGGAATTCCGGGGACAACAGTGGCATTAAGGGAATGACTTATGGGGCAACAGACTTCAGGAGCCCTTTTGCTTTTAAGTCTTCTTGGCAGTACAGAATCCAATGGGAAGACAAACAGAAAAAGGTGAGACAGTGGAAAGGCAGTGGTACAGACGATGCCTGCAGCAGTCCAAAAGGAAGACAAGCCTTTGCACAAAACAGACAGATCTGAACCTATCTGAAGGTCATTAAGAAAAACTCCACATACAGCAACATTGGTGATGCTACATACCACTGCACTTACGCACTAAATCCAGTACTAAACGAGTGTCTAGCTGTCCACTCTTCTGTGACTTTAGAAATTGTACCAACAGAATGTTATTGACCTGCCACTCCTAACAACTCTTATGCAAGACTGTAATTCTCACTGCAAGGAGAACTCCACCTCTGGCAATGTACCCTCTCTACACTTTCACTTTCTCCACAAAAGTAACCTATTCCAGGCAGATTCTTTACGATCTGAGCCACTTGAGAAGCCCAGTGAACTACCACATGGACAAGGAATTCACACGGCCTTTCCATACTCTTTTACGTTGTCAATACATTTAACTGCATCACAAAATTTATCTTGTTTCACTGGATGCTCCCACTGGCACGAAGAAGGGAGATCTACTGAAGCAAAAAAAAACCAACTGGACCAGGGCCTTCTCAGGTTCCAGGGGACTGGGGTTACAGCAACTTGGAAGACATACTGGAGGAGAAGAGTGCTCATTAAAAACTGCCCTCCGATCCCACAGAATCTTAATTACTGTGGTATCCTAGGAATACGCATTTTTATAAACATGCTGGGTAATTCTCACATGCAGTTACGTCTCAAGCACTGTGACATTGCCAAAATTATGTGGTGACGCCAGTGCTTTCCTTTCCAAACTATCAAGCTGGTTTTCTATCATCCTAGCTAAGTTGCCCATGACCATCCACTGCACTTTTCACCGGAACCCCAGGACTACAGAGAAATACAATTATTCTGAGGCAGGTAAAGGGTTTAAATCTGACAACCTCAGTCATTCTTGGCACTGAGGCCATCCCAATGCTCTGAATGTTCAGCCTAATTCTTTACGGCCCAGAGAAGTTTTCAGGACTCATTAACAGATCGTAGAAGTGGTCACAGACCTAACTTTCATTAAAACTGCTTCCAGCCCTTTCTAAACCTGCTCTACTCAAGGTCTGTTGAGTGAACACTGCCTCACATTGCATCTCATTAGAAGAGATCTCTAGGGCTAATAATAATCAGCACGTGTCCAGAGGCCTGGAGGACGTTTTCCCACACTCAAGAGGACCGGCTTATCATCTACAAGTTTATGAAAGAGCTCAGAAAGGCCAAAGCAAGACAGCAAAGGTAGTCATTCAGAGAGAATCTAACCTACAACCCCACAGGTCCTGCTGCCCCTGCCAGCTGCACACTTCCACCTTCTGTAAAACGTGGCTGTGTATAATCAAGTTACTACAGATCCCGGCATCCTCATTCAGAACACCTAGGAAAACATTTAAAGGAGCTCTTATTTCTTAAACTCAGCACTTTGCTGCCGATAAATCACAAGCGTGCTTTTAGGAAATTAAGCCGATCCCCTCCTCCCAAAACACTGGGTTTGAAGAAAGATCAAACTCTTTGAGGGCTAAGCCATCAATTCTCATCTCTGAAAAGAATCATTTGTTTTTGTTAAAACTGATCGAAATCTAACATCTGATTATAATTTGTTCCATTTAAAGGCCTTGGTTGGTTAACATGAATTCATTTTTCATCAGTAGGCAGGAAACCACCTTTAAATGTGGTTTTCATCTCAAACAATGCTTGAGGAGTAATTTTAAGGTAATAGTCTTTGGCCTTGGATAAAAGTTATAACCGATATCATTACCTCTATTTCCTTTCATAAAATATGTGTGTATATTTATGATGCAAACATGGTGGTCATATTCTAACCCATAGCTTTATTCTTCTTCCCAGAATTGTAACTTTGGTTAAGGATCACATTCTATCTCAATTAAAATGAATCTTCTGTAACAGCATCATGGGTCTGGATGTATTCATTTTCTTAAGCAGTTCTATCTTCTCAGGAGCTTTTTGTACTCTATTTACTTTGGAGAGTTTAAACTCATTTTTCTTAAGTTCAAGTTCAAGGAACTAAATGTCTCAGGCTTTGGTTATTCACCAGTCTCAAAATACTCCAGCTTTTCCAGAGAGGCTCTGTCAAGCTCTGGGTGTTCATAGTTAAAAAGCACCTCTCCCAAAACAAAGTGTAAAATACTCTAGATTATCTTTCTGATTTTGCTAAATCTGTTCAGGTTAATTTCAGAATGGTGTGAAAATAAACTCTTGATTACATAAGAGGTCAGATACAATACCTCAACCCATCCTCTTTTTAAATGGTGTATTTTTCCTGATAATTTATAAAGATTTTATCTCAAGTAAAGGTTTTATAATTTATAAAACTATGTTACAATTACCACAAAATTCAGAAATACCACAGCACCAATAAGGATATAGTGCTTGCACAGTAAGTATAAATTCATGTAATCATCTTGGAAAATAACTGGGTTTACACAAAGAATAACTGTAATTCTATTTCTGGGAGCCCAGGTCCTAAGAATACAATCCAAAACATGAAATAAAGAGGAAAAACTATCAGCACAAATGAGTTCACTTTAGTAACGTTTAAAATAAGCAAAACGCATGGAGAAAGCAAGAGGAGAATTAAGAAAATTTAGACATAGGCACTTATTCAATTTTTTTAAAGTTATATGAAAAGATGGGTTTGATGATTTGCAAAAGATGAAGCAGTCAGGAAAAAGTGATTACAATACACTATTCAGTAAAAAAAATTAATAAGCATGATTTTTAAATGGATCATAAAACTGTATGTGAAATATGATTACAACTATTAAGTTAAATATTCTTTAAGTGAAAGTGTTAGTCACTGGGTCACGTCTGACTCTTTGCAACCTCATGGACTGTAGCTGGGCAGGCTCCTCTGTCCATGGAATTCTCCAGGCAAGAATACTGGAGTGGGTAGCCATTTCCTTCTCTAAGGGATCTTCCCGATCCAGGGATCGAACCTGGGTCTTCTGCACTGCAGGCAGATTCTTTAGGGTCTGAGCCACCAGTGAAGCCCCATTATTCATTAAACATACACACAAAAACTAGGGACACTCATTAAAAGATCAAAATGTGTATGCCATGAAAGAATATGATTCCTTCATTATTTTATAGTGTTATAAACTGTTTTCATTTCCCAATTTTTCTTGGGATATAGCTGCAGTACTCTGAAAATGAGCCCCAAAGAGTACAGACGCACATATCCATGAAGGTAAGCCACTTAAGAGTTTTTATCATAAGTCGAATCATTTTTTAATTATCTCGAGAAAATAAGGACTTTATGGATTTGTATTTACTCATCTATCTAACTAAACTCAGTCAACTCTGGATTTCCAAAGGCTATTTTAAGATTAACAAAATCAAGGGGAGGGATGGATAAATTGGGAGATTGGGACTGACATATACACACTACTATATATATATATAATAGATAACTAATAAGAACCTACTGTATATCATAGGGAACTCTACTCAATAATCTGTAAAAACCTAAATGGGAAAAGAATCTAAAAAAGAATAGATGTATGTAGAAGTGAATCACTTGGCTGTATACCTGAAATGAATACAACATTGTAAATCAACCATACTCCAATTAAAAAAAAAAAAAGGAAGATTGAAGTTAAAACAAATTTTGTACTGCAAAACAGTACAAAATCTACCCAAGGCAGGATGCTCACCTTCAAGTAATTCATGCCAAGCTCCTCCCACTACTGTGAGTTAGAGACAGCCTCCACTTTCCCACTGCCTGGCCCTCTCCCCTGTACAAGGCAGTCAGCTTAATTGTACCTACTCAGCGGCTATAAACAGAACACTACAGCTGCGGCACTTCCAAATAAGCACTTGACGAATGCAGTCAGGAGCCAACAAAATGAATTTGAAAAACGGGGTGCTATGTTACATGCCTGTCATAGCTGCAAGGGCTGCGAGTCAACTTCTCAAAATAGCGCTGCTGCTCACACCCCCGAGAAACTCCCCCTCACACTCACAAGCAGAGACAAGGGGGTCAAGGGAAGAGCAGAGAGTTCACCTCTAGCACTGAAGAAAGAACATCTTGAGCTTCTGCGGATGTATCTTAAAGTAATTCGCCAAGTAATCTTAGCCCAAATTAAGTTCCAAAATGTAAGGAATCACAAAACAAGACTCACAGGTGTTCCCTCCCACCCGTTCTACCAGATTTTGCAAAAGGCGATCGTAATGGCATTGCCTCAAGTAAGATGCTGTCTGGAAGCCACTCAAATGGCGACAGTTTATGAAGAAATTCCCATCTGAAAAAAGGTCTCCTGGACTCACCACTGTCCTGCCCCTGAGATGGAGGGAAGCTAGTCTCAGATTTTTTTAAACGAGATGCTCCTTGGGCAGGCAATCCACATTGATCTGCTACTGTGTCCATCCCTCATCAAGGTGGAGGTGATGGGAAAGGAAGAGAACAGATGAGCAAAAGAAAATTTAGAAGAATTGTCTAAAATCATTTGAAGGACTTACAGTTTGGAAGAAAATCAACAGCAGACCCTTCTCTAAAGATAGGGACTCAAAATCTAACTGCTCCCTACTTTATCCACTACCATCTTCCTCCCAAAGAAGAAAAATGAACAATGGCAAAAGAGATGGCAAAGAATATTATCCTGATTTGAACCCAAAACTAGTAGTCAGCCATACGTGGAATACTGCATGTATTTCTCATCATGACACCTGAAGAAAGGACTGTGTCTGAAGAAAGCCAATTCATAAAATGAACAAGATATTTATTAGAGGATATTTTTCCTCTCACAAAGTTTTCTGTGGAAACTTTCATTCTAGGAAGGAAAAATTGAGTGCACCATACAAATGCATTGGTAACACTATAAAAAGTATGAAGAGAGACAAAGGTCTGTCATATTCTGGGAAACACACTCTGTGTATTGTAGAAAAACAATCACCACCTCCTCCTCCTGAGAAATACTGCTAAGTGCTACTTTATATGCGGTGAGCACCTAGGAAAACTGGTGGCAGAGCCTAGAAACAGAACCAGGAGCAAGAACAACTCAGAGCAATTCATGCACACCATGGTCCACCAGGAGGGCCTGTTTTTGGACAAGCTGGGTGTCCGTGGGGTTAAAGAGCACACAGCTCAACTCCTGAGGACACGTCAGCCTTTTGGAGACAACTCTAGGTGCCAAATGTTCAGAACACGGGAACAATACCATCTTCTCGCTGCCTCTTACGACCTCCCCACCGGTTCAGTTTCCCTTCCTGTTCTTTCCACTCAGCAACGAGGTGTAAAAGGAATCTGCTCCTCAGTCTCTTGACAAAAGAAAGTGAAAATGAAAGTGAAGTAGCTCAGTCGTGTCCGACTTTTTGCGATCCCATGGACTACAGCCTACCACACTCCTCCGTCCATGGGATTCTCCAGGCAAGAGTACTGGAGTGGGTTGCCATTTCCTTCTCCAGAGGATCTTCCTGACCCAGGGATCGAACCCAGGTCTCCCACATTGTAGGCAGACACTTTACTATCTGAGCCACCAGGGAAGCCAAGAGACCCTCAAGCCCCACCCACCCTGGGTTTAAACTTTCCCAGCTTTTCTTAGGGCTTCCCAGGTGGTGCTGTGGTCAAGAAACCGCCCGCCAATGCAGGAGACTTAAGAGACACGGGTTCAATCCCTGGGTTGGGAAGATCCCATGGAGAAGGGCATGGCAACCCACTCCAGTATTCTTGCCTGGAGAATCCCACAAACACTCAGACACAACTGAAGCAACTTGGCACGCACACAGCATTTCCTATCTTCCTCCGACTCAGCAGCACCTAAAGCAATGTGAAGCGGCACATGTGTGTGTGGCAACTTCAGAGGACAGGATGCGAAACAGATGTGAACCTGGGAAACACAGAGCCAAACGTGATGAATTAAAGCGTATTTCCCAACGCCAGGGACAGGGAGTGTGTATTTAGATCTTTGAAGGAAGACAGACGCACACCAGTAGAAAGGATTAGTAGACTGGAGAGAGAAAGCAAGCACTCATGGTCAAAGGTCAGTTTCTCAAAAGCAAAAAAAAAAAAAAATGTAACATTTATTTGGCTGAGTCAGGTCTTAGCTGTGGCAGGCAGGATCTTCCCTGAGTCTTGCAGCACATAGACTCTCTAGCTGTGGCACATGGGCTGAGCTGATCCAAGGCATGTGGGATCTTAGTTCCCCGACCAGGGATCGAACTTGTGTCTCCTGCATTGCAAGGCAGGTTCTTGACCACTAGGGAACTAGGGAAGTCCCACAAAATTCTTGTCTTTTTTCAACTAAGGTATTTTCCACTGATTCCTCAACACGGGCATTCGTTCTACTCTGCTTCTGCATAAACTCATTTTATTTCCGTGGATCATCCGGCCGGCAGTGCCTTTTTTTCAATGGATAACCTAAGGCACCGACAAAATGATGAAGGATTGAGAACAAGGGGAAGGACACGTAAATGCTCAGAGAAGGGAGTCACTTTTATTAGAGAAACTTGGAACACTTTCAGTTAGGCTGCAGATTTGCCATGAAAGGAGTTTTAAGTCTGGGTATAATTCCCAAGCCTCTCCCTTTCACATAAGAGGGAAATAAACTCATTTCGCAAAGCATCCGTCTTCGCGAGAAATTCAAGTACCGTAACTATCACAGCTTTCGTCAGTGCACACGATGCTTCCTGGCAGCAACTGCAACTGAAAGCAAAATTCTTTGATTAAAGAGAAGTTTTAAGAGACGCTCTACAACAGGGAGAGATTTGTTTTTAACAGACTTCCTTATAATGAGTCATTTCATAGATAGAAGGCTCAAGGATGAGAGCCAAGAAACAGCAGACACAACTGCTCAGCACAAGCAGGCCGTTTACATCCAACCCGGTCAGAGATGTCAAAGTCCTGCTTCCAGCCAAGGCCAGGCTGAGCATCGCTAGGGCAAAGGATCAGCACTGCGTCCTTAGTCAGCAGCTCCCTAGTTTGGGAAACAGTGTATGAAAGATGAATTTCTCCTTAGTCCAAACAGCTCCAAACTCCTCTATGAGGAGTTTTCTGCTGCATGTGCAACTCTCTGACATCAAGCATAGCAGAGACAAAAGAACATACCACCCATCAACCCACTGGACTGATGCTCGCTTATTGGTAATTTCACAGGAATAAATAAACTTTTACATTCTCTAGAAATAATGGCCAACAGGCAAGGATGGAAACAAAAGCCGCACATGATGTCGTAATGAAAAGCTCATCACTGGTTCAACAGTGCACCCACTGGATGACTTAATCTCCCTCATCTGAAAAGGGGGCAAAAACAGTCCTTAGTCCTATGTTTTTTTTAATTGGATTCTCCCAAGAAGTAGACTCTGTGACAAGTATTTGAGTGAAAGTCATTAATGCAGGAACTGACCCCAGAGATCACTGGAATGGAGGAGGGAAGGTAAAATAAGAAGACAGCAAAGAGGAAGTGGTCCAGGTATGTGAGTGGGACCCCCTGCTGGCCTCAGGGCCAGTTCTGCAGGGGACCTCTCAGAGTTGCCTCTCGAGGGGCTCAGAAGTGGACACACATCCTCCCGCAATTCTAGCCTGTCACTGCTAAAGGGCAGCTTCCGCTCCAAGCAAAGTCTTCGGGCTGCAGGGCCCTCGGGCATGAGTCACAGGCCAGACCCCTGTAACTAACTCATCAATGGGTTCTAGCGCTGAAAGGCCAAGCTCCCAAGAAAACCGTCAGACCCAGGCAAACTAAGACAACTGGCCACACAACCCGGTGCTAGGGTGGTGAGGGGCTGGGGCAGGGCACTGCCAGCGTCTGCTCAGCCCTCCAGGGTCACAACGATCAGGGGCGCTCCTCCAGGCAGAGTGCTCAGCCCCGAGTGCAGCACTCTGAGTGGGATGTCAGCTCTTCCTGTGTATTCAAAACAGCCTAAGAGTGGGATCTGCTCTTCCATACAGGACACACCCTCTGGGGCTGGGTCCACTCGCACCACCACTCAAGCTGCCACTCCCAGTCAGCCCAGGGGGCTCCAGAATGGCACAAAGGAGAGCTTCCAATTGGAGAAATGTCTTCCTTTACCTGCTCCGTCACTGATTTGGAGCAGTTCTCTGCTCAGCTTGAAATTCAAGTTACACATAAAAGAGAACTGAAGGTGTCAAAACAGAAGCAGCTCTCCTACTCAACCTCCACATCACTGACGCCCTCCCTGCCCTCCTGCAGTATGAAGCGACACGAACACAAGAGGACCCTAAACTCCCAAGGCTGGCAAGACACCTCTGCTCCCCCATCAGCAGTGCCCTTTGTTTACCTAGAGTCGGCTATACGTGTTCCCACATGTCTGCCAAATAATCCTAAAAATCGTGACCATTTCTAATCCTTCACGTTCAGAAGAGGCCTTGGGCCCTACAACAAAAATAAGTAAATAGATATTTATATTTTAAGGCTATAATAAAATATGTATAATATGTGTATATTTTTATGATCCCCCAATTTATCTACATTTGGTTTCAGTCACTTTGGAAAAGCACTTATATTGTTTCAACCACTCCTCTAGGTAGTATATCTGCAGTGGCTGAGGTGTCTGTTCAAATATATCTTTTCAAACAACCTAGAGGAGACTCCCCCCTGAAGATGGCAGAGAAGACGCCAAACTTTTGGTCCCTTCCTAGCTAGTTATTAATGAAAAGGAATGATATACTTCCCATGATACACAGAAAATGCAAACATCCTATCTATTACTGCTAAACCTTAAACATGCTCCCAGATTTACTCAAGTCAGGAGCTGTATGAAGATTTTACTCTTAGAACGAAATGGAGCTTCTTAACAACCCAAAACCTATTTATCTTAGTCTAACACTTTTTCTTACAAAATAACATTTCCACATACTATAGAACTTTGCATCGTAACTATATTAAAATGTTTACAACAGAGAGGAATAGAACTAGTGAGTGCAAGTTCAAAACCCCAAAGACAGTAAGGAGTTTCAAACAGCATTACCATCTGCATCCACAAACTTCATGATACTGACCTGAAATTTTGAATGTGAAAAATATTTTTTCCAAGAGGGAAGGGGGGGCCAGAGGATGGAATTGGGAGTTTCGGTTTAGCAGTTGCAAATTATTATATAGAGAATAAACAACAAGGTCCTATTGTATAGCACAGATAATTATATTCAGTATCCTGTGATAAACCATAATGAAAGAGTGTATGTGTATGTATAACCAAGTTGCTTTGCTGTACAGCAGACATTAACACAACATTATAATTCAACTACATACTTCAATAAAAATAAATTTTAAAATAAACAAGTAAAAGAGAAAAAGAAACAATAAAACATTTTCTTCTCTCTGAAGCTTCTGGGCACAAGGCTCAGGAAACTTTACAACTGGACGTCTGCAGCATACACCTGCTGTACTGTCTGAGAAAACTCAATTCTACCCAATAGGGCAGGAAATTCTGCTCAACAACACAGGAAAATAGATGGAAAGACGAAACTCTTCAGATGTGTGAGGTAATGAGACATGACAAAGTAAACTGAACATGTGTGTGTGAACACACAAAGGGGTGGAAGGAACAAAAGACTCCTAAAATTCATGAAGCGCTAATATTCATAAGGCACTAAATCCACAGGACGCATCCAAGGCACACTAAATATTCACGATACACAAGTGATACATGAGCCATGGGGCACTCAGTGCTCAGGAGGGCTTAGTCAGGACAACGGGGTAACATTCTTTTGCACAAGACACACAAATAAAACCCAGAGCTGTGAGCAGGCTAACTGGCAGATCCCCGTGTCTCTCCCAGAGACATGGGCAAACCCGACCCTGGCTGTAAGTTAAATGTGTTTGGTTGATCCCTGTTTGCTGAAGTCACACTCAACTGAGTGAACACACACAGTTTCCAAATGCTATATACATGTTTATATGTAGCTGCATGTTTCTAAGCCTCTATATGGGCTTTCCCAGGTGGCTCAGTGGTAAAGAATCTCCTGCCAATGCAGGAGCCGCAGGAAACACGCTTTCAATCCCTGGGTCGGGAAGATCCCCTGGATGAGGAAATGGCAACCCACTCCAGTACTCTTGCCTGGGAAATCCCATGAACAGAGGAGCCTGGTGGACTACAGTCCATAGGGTCGCAATGAGTCAGACATGACTTATCGACTAAACAACTGAAGGAAAACCATCCAAATTAATACTAGCAATATTGTGTGTTTGTGTGTAGCATACCAACCCCTACCTTTCAGAACAAAAGTTGTATGTTTGCTAATACATAGAACAATACCAGAGAAGGCAATGGCACCCCACTCCAGTACTCTTGCCTGGATAATCCCATGGATGAAGGAACCTGGTGGGCTGCAGTCCATGGGGTCGCGAAGAGCCAGACACAACTGAGCGACTTCACTTTCACTTTTCACTCTCATGCATTGGAGAAGGAAATGGCAACCCACTCCAGTGTTCTTGCCTGGAGAATCCCAGGGATGGGGGAGCCTGGTGAGCTGCCGTCTATGGGGTCGCACAGAGTCAGACACAACTGAAGCGACTTAGCAGCAGCAGCAGGAACAATACACCTGGACCACCTCTCTGAAAATATATTACCTGCCACATTGGAAGAACGAAGACTATTCTGCCTAGAGCTTTAATAATTAAATGAACTAGAGTTAATAATAATAAATTATTGGGAATACAGAATCATAGCTGATTTTTTTAAACTGAATTTTTAAATTACCTCAAAGAGTTATGTCATATGGTCCTCGATAGGAACAGACCAGCCAACCTGACCCTTACTTGCCGTACAAAACAGTCTTCAAAATCAAAGGGAAAAAAACTGCAATACTGCAATGCTATATAAATACATGACTCCCATCTTATTAAATATCTCACATTATTGATTTGGTTCACATAGCACTGAGTAGACTGAATTTCACACTTCATACTCTGCTTCTGTAACTCATTAACATTTACCAAGTACAACTTTAAATTAGACATCTAAGGTGCAGGAAATTAATAATTAATTATACAGGTGAGTTTGCACAATGACTAGTTGTACTTATTCTGAATTTGTATTAACTGGGTAAAACAGAAACAGTCATCTTGCAATCATGTCAGCCTTTGTTTAACTATTTTGTACTCAAAAAAATGTTTTATACCTACTTTGTCAGTAACTGCTAAGAAGACACTGAAATGCACCAACTCACCCCAATGTGCCCAGGAGTTGACCATTTCTAGCACTGAAAAGTCCACCTCCTCAGATACCCCTTAGTACTAAACTAAGTGCAATAGTTGGTCACCCACACTGAGAAATGAACGAGAAGAAAAAAGAGATATGATTCTTATACCCATAAACCTCACTGCCCACTGCAGGAGAGAGAAATTAATTAATAATCACAAAGAGAGAATTTCCTGGTGCTCCCAGTGCACGGGGCCCAGGTTCGATCCCTGGCCAGGGAATTAGATTCCAGGTGCCACATGACCTGGTGCAGCTAAATAAGTAATTTGTTAAAATCACAAAGAGAAATTATGTAACAGCATCACAGCAGTGACCCTTGTATCATAAATTATGGCTAAGGCCCACATCACAGCACATGTTCAGAGAGCAGCCTGTGGAGCAGCAGAAACTGGGGAAGCCCTCCTCCAAGATTTTACTAAGAGACACCAGGACCAGCCCTGACTCCACCTCCCATCATACATTATCCATCCAGCCCCAGTCAGTACAAAAGGGGACTGAGAATTCAGCGTATGGTCACCTTTAGGGAAGAGTGGAATTCATGGGGGAAGAAGTGATTTCTTCCCATTCCTGATTCAAAAAACAAAGGTGTAAAAAGAACAAGATTGAGACAAACACAGAAACGAGAAAGGAAAGTAGTAATGAATTGAAACATCATTCAGGAATATTTTATAGTTCACCTCACAGAGAAGAGAATTTCAACATAGCGGGGCTAAGAAGAGCTACCAAAAAATCATATGTGTACACACGTGTGGTGTGTATATGATGAATTTCATGTTTATGTTCAGAGTGGAGATATGCAAGTACTCTACAGTTAAAACTGCAGAATAAAGGGACTTCCCTGGTGGTCCAGTGGTTGAGATTTGCCTTCCAATGCTGGGGGTGCGGGTTCAGTCGCTGGTTGGGGAGCTGGGATCCCACATGCCTTGAGGCCAAAAGGCCAAAACATAAAACAGAAGCAATGTCGTAACAAATTCAATAAAGACTTTAAAAAACAATCCACTTCAAAAAAAAAAACTTTCAAGAAAAAAATTGCAGAAGTAAAACTACAGGGAGGTCTGTGAACCCGCAGCTGGAATCCTTGACGAGCACAAGGAAGGTTTTTCGTCAGGAAGGGTACTGATCAAAACTGGAGAATGAATATGAGCTAACGAAGTAAAGATGACAAACAATCGGAGAGATGGGAGACCTCCGTGGCAGAGAGAGGAGTCCACGTAAAGGCCCTGAGGCAGAGCGGAAACTGGGAGGAGGACCACAGAGAACCCCAGGGATCAGGAACGAGTGGTATGATCTTGAGGCCACATCACAGGCTTGTTTTTACTCTGAGGCTTTGAAGAAGAGAAGTAACACTGGTATATTTGCATTTTTAAAAGACCACTCTAGCTATAAAGTGTGACAAACATCTGCAGGAGGTCAAGAGAACACACCCAAAAGTTGTACACTTTAAAAATAATCATGTTGTACAACCTCAATATATTCAGGCGTCCCTCGGTATCAACAAGGAGATTGGTTTCAGGACCCCTGAAGATATCAAAATCCAGATGCTCAAGCCCCTTATATAAAATGGCATAAGGGACTTCCCTGGTGGTCTAATGGTTAAGACTCTGCACTTCTAATGTAGGGAGTACAGATATGATCTCTGGTCAGAGAACTAAGATTCCACATGTCTCACGGTGTGACAAAAAAGGTTCTTTTTTTACCTTTATTAAAAAAAATAAATAAAATGGCATACTGTTGCTTATAACCTACACACATCCTCCCATACATTTAAGTAATCTCTGCACTACTTATAATACCTAGTACAATGTAAATGCTATGTAAATAGTTGCCTGTGAGCTGCAAATTCAAGTTCTGCTCTGGAGAACTTCCTGGAATTATTTTTCAAATATTTTCAATCTGCATTTGGTTAAATCTGTGATGTGAACCTGCATATACAGAAGACCAACTGCACAACTTTTACCCAATCATACCTCAATAAAGCAGAAAAATATATACTGGGGGGAGTAGTAGGAAGTTCCCATAGTGGTTCAAAAGAGAGATCAAAGGTATCCTATGTCCTTTGTGCTTTGAAAGCTATCTTGGAAGCAAAATCCACAAAGTGGATGACAGATTATACATGATGTAAACAAAAGATGGAATCGGACATAACTGTGAGGTATCTGTTTGCTCAACTGATAGTGAAGCGAATTACTAAGACACAGAACATCAGAGGAAGGCTAAGTTTAGGGTAGGAAACTGAATGTTGTTCTGGATACGTGCAGTTCGAGTGGTACGGTAGGCAGAATAACGGCCCCCACATCCTAAATCACTGAAACCCATCAACAGGTCAGGTTACATGGGGAAGGAGAACGAGGGTTGCCAATGGGATTAGGGTTCCTAACAGACGACCTTAAAATGAAGAGACTATCCTGGATTCTCTGAGTGGGCCCAATGTAACACAAAGGTCCTTAAAAGATGGAAAAGTCAGAGTCAGAGATTTGACAAAGTTTCTCTAGTGGCTTTAAAGTTGAAGGAAGGGGTTGATCCAGGGTACAGGCAGCCTCTAGAAGCTGGAGGAGGCAAGGAAAAGGATTCTCCCCTAAGACCTCTGGAAAGATCACACCCTGCCAAGACACTGATTTTAGGCCAGAGACGTCTATTTGCACTTTTGACCTCCAGAACTGTAAGAAAATAACTCTGCTGTTTTAAACCACTAAGGTTGTGGGAGTTTATTACAGAAGTAACACGAAGCAAATACAAATGGTCTTTAAGTCCTCTAAGTAGATAGGAATTGAATAGGAGTATGTAACATCATTATACCACACCACAAAACAGAGGCACATGGAAACTTGAAATATCCTCTTTAAAAAACATGGAGTATTTTTCATGTATTTTCCTAAGGACCATATCAATCAATACCTGCAGATCAAGAAAAATAAGACATTTAAAACAGTATTAAACGTGTACTTATGATAAAGAAGTTGATCACAAATAACTTATTATAATAAACTGATAAATATTCTAAATATAAATATTACCATTACCACTTAGTTTTTTTGTGAGTGTGTGGTTCTGTGAAATATTTGAGTTTAGGGAAGTACTATCATTAAAAAAAAAAAAAATTGGAGAAGGCAATGGCACCCCACTCCAGTACCCCTGCCTGGAAAATCCCATGGACAGAGGAGCCTGGAAGGCTGCAGTCCATGGGGTCACTGAGGGTCGGACATGACTGAGCAATTTCACTTTCACTTTTCACTTTCACTGGAGAAGGAAATGGCAGCCCACTCCAGTGTTTTTGCCTGGAGAATCCCAGGGACGGGGGAGCCTGGTGGGCTGCCATCAATGCGGTCACACAGAGTCAGACACAACTGAAGCGACTTAGCAGCATCATTAAAAATAGTTCAATTAACACTTAAAAAAAGTAACTCCAACATATGAAACCATCAGTATTTATTATTTTTTTGGCCACACCATGCAGCTTGTAGGATCTAAGTTTGCTGAGCAGGGATCGACCTGGGCCCCAGACAGTGAAAGCACAGAGTCCTAACTACTGATGCGTGTGTGTGGGCCTTACTTCAGTCGTGTCTGACTCTTTTCAACCCCATGGACTGCAGCCAACCAGGCTCCTCTGTCCATGGGATTCTCCAGGTAAGAACACTGGATTGGGTTGCCATGCTCTCCTCCAGGGGAACTTCCCCACCTAGGGATCGAACCCATGTCTCTTATGTCTCCTGTGTTGGCAGGTGGGTTCCTTACCACTAGCGCTACCTGGGAAGCCCCCTAAGCACTGGACCACCTGGGAATTCCCAAATCTTCAATATCATTGACCATAATTATCTGAGATTTAATATTAAATAAAGACTATAAAGAGATTCTTACTACCTCCTTTAATAAGTATGGACAGTAGAAAAAATTCACTGATTTTAGGACACCAAGAAATAAAGTTATCACTTGTTTCCTAAAAGAAAAGTAATACAGCATCAGATCAGTCGCTCAGTCGTGCCCGACTCTTCCATACCCCATGAGTCGCAGCACGCCAGGCCTCCCTGTCCATCACCAACTCACGGAGTTCACTGAGACTCACGTCCATCGAGTCAGTGATGCCATCCAGCCATCTCATCCTCTGTCGTCCCCTTCTCCTCCTGCCCCCAATCCCTCCCAGCATCAGAGTCTTTTCCAATGAGTCAACTCCTCGCATGAGGTGGCCAAAGTACTGGAGTTTCAGCTTCAGCATCATTCCTTCCAAAGAAATCCCAGGGCTGATCTCCTTCAGAATGGACTGGTTGGATCTCCTTGCAGTCCAAGAGACTCTCAAGAGTCTTCTGCAACACCACAGTTCAAAAGCATCAATTCTTCAGCGCTCAGCCTTCTTCACAGTCCAACTCTCACATCCATACATGACCACAGGAAAAACCACAGCCTTGACTAGACGGACCTTTGTTGGCAAAGTGATGTCTCTGCTTTTGAATATGCTATCTAGGTTGGTCATAACTTTCCTTCCAAGGAGTAAGCGTCTTTTAATTTCATGGCTGCAGTCACCATCTGCAGTGATTTTGGAGCCCCCAAAAATAAAGTCTGACACTGTTTGCACTGTTTCCCCATCTATTTCCCATGAAGTGGTGGGACCAGATGCCATGATCTTTGTTTTCTGAATGTTGAGCTTTAAGCCAACTTTTTCACTCTCGTCTTTCACTTTCATCAAGAGGCTTTTGAGTTCCTCTTCACTTTCTGCCATAAGGGTGGTGTCATCTGCATATGTGAGGTGATTGATATTTCTCCCGGCAATCTTGATTCCAGCTTGTGTTTCTTCCAGTCCAGGGTTTCTCATGATGTACTCTGCATAGAAGTTAAATAAACAGGGTGACAATATACAGCCTTGACGTACTCCTTTTCCTATTTGGAACCAGTCTGTTGTTCCATGTCTAGTTCTAACTGTTGCTTCCTGACCTGCATACAAATTTCTCAAGAGGCAGATCAGGTGGTCTGGTATTCCCATCTCTTTCAGAATTTTCCACAGTTTACTGTGATCCACACAAAGGCTTTGGCATAGTCAATAAAGCAGAAATAGATGTTTTTCTGGAACTCTCTTGCTTTTTCCATGATCCAGCGGATGTTGGCAATTTGATCTCTGGTTCCTCTGCCTTTTCCAAAACCAGCTTGAACATCAGGAAGTTCACGGTTCACATATTGCTGAAGCCTGGCTTGGAGAATTTTGAGCATTACTTTACTAGCGTGTGAGAAGAGTGCAACTGTGCGGTAGTTTGAGCATTCTTTGGCATTGCCTTTCTTTGGGATTGGAATGAAAACTGACCTTTTCCAGTCCTGTGGCCACTGCTGAGTTTTCCAAATTTGCTGGCATACTGAGTGCAGCACTTTCACAGCATCATCTTTCAGGATTTGGAATAGCTCAACTGGAATTCCATCACCTCCACTAGCTTTGTTCGTAGTGATGCTTTCTGAGGCCCACTTGACTTCACATTCGAGGATGTCTGGCTCTAGGTCAGTGATCACACCTTCGTGATTATCTGGGTTGTGAAGATCTTTTTTGTACAGTTCTTCTGTGTATTCTTGCCATCTCTTCTTAATATCTTCTGCTTCTGTTAGGTCCATACCATTTCTGTCTTTTATCGAGCCCATCTTTGCATGAAATGTTCCTTTGGTATCTCTGATTTTCTTGAAGAGATCTCTAGTCTTTCCCATTCTGTTGTTTTCCTCTATTTCTTTGCATTGATCGCTGAAGAAGGCTTTCTTATCTCTTCTTGCTATTCTTTGGAACTCTGCATTCAGATGTTTATATCTTTCCTTTTCTCCTTTGCTTTTTGCTTCTCTTCTTCTCACAGCTATTTGTAAGGCCTCCCCAGACAGCCATTTTGCTTTTTTGCATTTCTTTTCCATGGGGATGGTCTTGATCCCTGTCTCCTGTACAATGTCACGAACCTCATTCCATAGTTCATCAGGCACTCTATCTATCAGATCTAGGCCCTTAAATCTATTTCTCACTTCCACGGTATAATCATAAGGGATTTGATTTAGGGCATACCTGAATGGTCTAGTGGTTTTCCCTACTTTCTTCAATATAAGTCTGAATTTGGCAATAAGGAGTTCATTGTCTGAGCCACAGTCAGCTCCTGGTCTTGTTTTTGCTGACTGTATAGAGCTTCTCCATCTTTGGCTGCAAAGAATATAATCAATCTGATTACAGCATAGTGACTACAATTAATAATACTGTACTGCATTTTGAGTTGCTAAGAGAAAAGATCTTAAAAGCCATTCTCACAAGAAAAATAATTTTTTGTAGCCATGTATAGTGACAAATGTTAACTAGACTTATTGAGGTTGATCATTTCACATTATACACAAATATCAAATCATTGTGTTGTACACCTGAAATTAATACACGGACATAAACTATACCTCAATTTAAAAAAAAAAAGAAACAAGTAAAACTCTAAGACACTTTTAGGAGCTTTCTGTGCACAGCTTCAAAATCTGAATATCACATCTCTCTCTCCTTGATTAAAACCTTTCGTAGGATCCAATACAAAAACTGCCCTATAAATTTTTCTGTGCTTATTCCCATCATCAGGACATCCTGCTGCTGCTGCTGCTGCTGCTGCTAGGTCGCTTCAGTCATGTCCAACTCTGTGCGACCCCATAGACAGCAGCCCACCAGGCTCCCCCGTCCCTGGGATTCTCCAGGCAAAAACACTGGAGTGGGTTGCCATTTCCTTCTCCAATGCATGAAAGTGAAAAGTGAAAGTGAAGCCGCTCAGTCGTGTTCGACTCCTAGCGACCCCATAGACTGCAGCCCACCAGGCTCCTCTGCCCACGGGATTTTCCAGGCAAGAGTACTGGAGTGGGGTGCCATCGCCTTCTCCGTTAGAACATCCTAAGCAGACTTAAAAATTAAACACGAAATTCCTCTGACACTGTTTGATCTTGAAAAGTCACTACCTCTGTTATACACTGAGTTTCATTTCTCTTAAACAGACTCCATTTGGAAACTCAGGTTTTTTAATTTAATGGAAATGTTGCTTGATCTCAGGAAAGGGAGGCTGGTGGCAGAAGAGCCCAAAAATCCAAAGCATAAAATTCAAAGAAAAATATAACAGAGTCAATTCTCCCATATCCATGGAACTCAACTGGAATGATTCAGGGTGAGCAACAGTGTAAACATCCTATTATCCAAACTCATGGATAGTCCAAAAAGCTGTTCTTTTCTACTTCAGAAAACATCCAGAGCTTTCTTTACCTTTCTAATCATACCCCCTTTAAGCTAAATTACCCTGCATTCCCTCTGAAGACACACCAACTCAATGGCCAGGGCAGAGTAATCCGGAAGCAGACCAGGTAGTCATGAGGAGAGGCCAGTGCTTCACAACCGGCTCAGGGGTGGGGAGGAAAACTTCCATCACCTCAAACATTAAGAAGGATTAGAAATGAGTGTTTCCCACCCAACCTCCCTCCAGAGAGAAGGAAATAATCACCTGGCAAAGAGAAGACACTGCAGTCCATGGGGTCACAAAGAGTCGGACGCAACTGAACTGAACCGAAAACAGAAGATGGCATGCAGCCAGAGCCCCGAATTTCTCTGCCCGGGATCAACTGTAAAACAGGAGCAATGCAGCCAGGGAAAACGCTCTTGCCCCCAAGCCAGGCTCTGGGCTATGACCACTGCTCCGTGGATCACTCTCGTTATGGTGTTTGCACCAATGAGCGCCCACACATTGCTCCTTAGGAAGGACGTTCTCCCTTTCCCACAGGATGAGACCAGCTCAACAAAACCTGAGAGTCAGGTCAGAGTGTCTTCTCTCAAGCATGGAGCAGTGCCTCCTGTGATGGAAGCTCACCCACTACGCTTCACTTTCAAACCAGGTGCATGGAAGTGCTAATGAAGCCAGAGGCATGACCCCATCAGGGCAGCAGGCAACGCCTTAGGTCCCAGGGGAGGGCACTGGGGTGGGGGCACACAGGCTGACCATCAGTGAGACAGCATGAGGGGAGCTCTTAGCGGGTCCTCGTCAGCCAGAACTTTCATGAGAAACCAACTCAAAAGGAATGTTGGTATCATGAGGATTTATTTCAAAATAGCTACTTTCTGGCCATTCAGTGTTTTCTTTTTTTTTTTTTTTTTTTTTTTGCAGCCATGCCATGTAGCATGTGGTATCTCAGTTCCCCGACCAAGGATCACACCTGTGCCCTGGCCTTGGAAGCCCAAGTCTTAACCATTGACCACCAGGGAAGTCCCTCAGTGTCCTAAAAGGCACTGCCAAGGTAGGCTTCCCTCCTGCACGGGCACAAGAGCAGAGTGGGTGCTGGCTCTCAGTGAGGAGGGCATGGGGGGCACGGAGAGAATTCTGCACACTTGTGACCCCTCCACACACAGCGGGAGGGGAGGCCTGGCTCAGACACGGATCCTGAGCTGCGCTCTGATGGAGAGGAGGGGAACTCAGCCTCTGGATCCCTGGCCTCTCTGGCGATTATGCCAGAGGCTGTTTGCCTCCACTCCTTTCCAGTCTCCACTTAACCACACTTTGAAGGAGAATCGGTATCTGAAAAAGCCACTCTCAAACACTGCAGTTTTCAGGCATCGGGAGACAATCATTTCCACTGTGCTTACGAAGGCAGGAATGTGGGCTATTATTTTAGGAACATTTTCAACAGCCTGCGTCCAAAAGAAAAGTTTCTGCATCACTCTTTATTAAAAAGAAAAATAGATTGAGAGGACTAATCCATTCCAAGTTTTCTATCAATTAGGGAGGTGTGTTGGAAGTCAATGTGGGCCCTAGACCAGGGGCTGTATGTGGAGAAGAGAAAGACAGCCTGCAGAATGTTCTAGTAGAAAAATAAAAAGCAACAATTCGAAGAGATTTTTTTGACTCAAGTTTCTGGAACAAAAGATAAAAATTTGAAAACACTCTCTAAATGGAGAAAGAATGATCAAAAGTAAAGATATTAAAGTTAGAATGTTACTGAAAATGTCACACAGGAAAAAAAAAAAAGGTTAATTAGGGAACTGAGGTCACAAATCAATAGTCCTTTTTATAAGAACATTTAGTAGTCTTCACCCCCACATCCACCTCTCTCCACATCCATTACTGGAGAATATGTCATTATGTGTTACCTTATGACTAAGATAAAAGCTTCTGTTATCATTTAGGTAGAAAAGTCAAAGACAGCTAGAGTGAAACCTCCTTTGAGGTTTTCACTAAGGAATAATAATTAAAAATTTAAGTAGGAAACATTCCATGTGTATGTAGTAACAGAGCGCTAAATGTGATCTTTTTTTAAACGCAAAAACACAGCTTACTCTAGCTGAAATAGTTGCCAATTCAGAAATATTTTTTCCACTTGGAATAAAATAATACTTCAAATAATCATTTGGAGTGATTCCTTCTGTGCTTCCACCATTGTTATTTCAAAGAATTTAGGGTTTTAAGAGCATATTTTGGATTAACTGACCACGGTTTCAAATTCAGGTACGTATATTTTTAAAACTCAAAGCGGCTTCAGGAAGATTGCAGAGCTGTAGCAGAGATCCAGAAAGTATTGCAATGTAGCCAAAAACCTTTGGATAAATAACATCTGGCATTAGTGGCTTGCTATCCTTGAGTTTCTCAACTTCCTCTCTGGAGGAACTTAAGTCCCTCTTGGCCTCTCTCTGATTTCCTTCAAAATGTTTCTGGAAACAGATACTTCATCGTCCATCTTCTTTATCTGGAGAAGTACTGGAGGAACTGGTAGGAAACGACACTGGAGCGAGAAAGCACCGACCTGCTCCAGCTCTCACGGGGGCCCATGTCAGTCTCAGCTCCTGCTCTTGTCGACCTGCAGCTCATCTGAGGAGAGCAAGAGGCCGTAGCATCACCCTGATGTGGGTTCCAACCCCAGCCTCACTGCTTCTGAGCTGCATTCCCTGAACAAATATTTCACCTCCATGGGCTTCCCTGTCCTCTTATCCTCCTTCTTGGGTCTGTCTTGAAACACCTTCCCTGGTGGCTCAGATGGTGAAGCATCTGCCTGCAATGCAGGAGACCCAGGTTTGATCCCTGGGTTGGGAAGATCCCCTGGAGAAGGAAATGGCAACCCACGCTAGTACTCTTGCCTGGAAAATTCCATGAACAGAGGAGCCTGGTAGGCTACAGCCCACAGGGTTGCAAAGAGTCGGACATGACTGAGCAACTTCACTTTCTTTCTTTCTTTGAGGATAAAAACAGGTTCCATGAAAAGAAATCAGGCCCTGCCTGGAACACAGCCTCTGGATGCCCAGGTCCTGACTGTGACCATCACAGCTCCAGCTGACAGCTGACCAGCTTGGAAATCAACCTCATCTGATGTAAAGTGGCTCTCTCTACCTGTTAGAGAAGGGTCCACCACCTCCAGACCATGGACCACTATGCTTCGTGGCCTGCACAACAGAAGTGAGTGTCGGGCCAGTGAACAAAGCTTCATCTGTATTTGCAGCCACTCCCCATTGCTCGCGTCGCTACCTCTGCTCTGCCTCATCAGCAGCAGCAGCAGCATTAAATTCTCTTAGGAGAGTTCACTAACCCTAACCCTAAAGTCGAGGCGGAATATCCTGAGACAGCCACAAAATAAAGTGCACAAAAAATGTCACGCGCTCACATCATCCTGAAACCATCCTCACCCCTCAACCGCCAGTTTGTGGAAAAACTGTCTTCCACAAAACCAGTCCCTGGTGCCAAAACGGTTGGGGACCGCTTGCTAGAGCCTCCTCTGGCCCCAGCTGACACTCTGGATCCTGTTCACTCTCCTTTTCTCAGCTGCAGCCCCTTCTGACTGTCCCTCTGTTCCTCCCCTCACACACAAGTCTTCAGTAAAATGACTCTGTAAGAACCTGGGTAAAGAAAAAATAAGCAACCACTCATTCCTTCCCTTAACTCAAGCCATCTGGGACAACCTCTTTCTCTCCCTAACTTGTTATTTTGTCCTCCTCAAACTGGTAAGTCAGTGCTGATATCTTGTTCAGTGAGAAAATGAGGTTAAGAACAATGTTATTTGAACATATGTCTGAGTGTATTTTGAGAACAGTAGTGATCCTTTTTAATAATATACTTTGAGTATGCATACCTTACTTTTGTAACATCATTTCCAAGGTACAACACTATTTAAATATTATTAGAGAAGGCAGAGAGAAATATAAACGAATTATCTAGTTTAAACTGAGGTTGAGGATGGAAGACAGGATGTAAAACGACACAAGTCCAGGTTGGAGGGACTTCCCCGGCGGTCCAAAGGTCAAGACTCCACCTTCTAATGCAGGGGACATGGGTTCAATCCCTGGTTTGGGAACTCAGGTCCCACAAGCTATGGAACGTAGCCAAACAATTTTTTAAAAACAATCCAGGTTTGAAGTAGGTGAGAAGGCACAGTGCTTATAATGGACATGGGTGCTACCTGAAGGATGGTCTCCTCCCATATACCAGGGAAATAATACCAAATAACACAGAACCGAGGATGAGCATTTAGAAACCTTTATGGTAATCTGAAAGGGTAGTTGTATGCGTATAGAACAAAATAATAAAAATTGGGGGCCCATCATTGCTGCTTTTCCAGCAATTTTCATTTTTCTCATAACTCATTTTCATTGACTATTCAAAAACTAGTACATGAAACAAAAAGTCTACTGCAACTTTAAAATTTTGAAACACAGATCCTACACAATAGATCTGTTCCTGAAATGCTTGGCAGAGAGACCTGCTTTGACCTCCATGGAGGGCACAAGTCTGTGGAGAATATAAATATACTTAATTAGAGGCTAGGTGACAGTCTGCCAAATCCACTTTCCTTTCTAAGGTGTGAAATATAATCCACATAAGGTGAGAAAATAAAGTGACTGTCCTGAAATAACCTATTTAAAGCACATACCCCAAAAGCCATGGTGAACAGCACCATGTATTCTTATCATAAACACTCATTAAGCATTAAAATATTACTGTGAAAACTGGATATACAAATATTTGGAAAATCACCCAAAGCAGTAACTCTTTGCAAACAACTCATCTCTTTTCACAAAGTTGCCTCAACAGTGGTGAATGCTTCCCTCCCCTGAAATCTAAGTTTGATTAGAAGGGAGACACAAGTCACAGTGAACAAGGACACACACTGCAAAAGAACACCTGCGCAAAGAGAATCATCAGAAAACCATCAAAAATTGGCTGCAACCACCATGCAGAACAA
The DNA here is from genome assembly GCF_019923935.1 of Bubalus bubalis. Classification (NCBI taxonomy): domain Eukaryota; kingdom Metazoa; phylum Chordata; class Mammalia; order Artiodactyla; family Bovidae; genus Bubalus; species Bubalus bubalis. Next base: position 133,424,986 of record NC_059160.1, on the reverse strand, counting down.
ACAACTAAAAAACAGAGTCAAAAAACTAAAAATAGAGTCCCCATATGATCCTGCAATCCCACTCCTGGGCATAAATCCAGACAAAACTATAATTCAGAAAGATACAGGCTCCCCTCGGAGAAGGCAATGGCACCCCACTCCAGTACTCTTGCCTGGAAAATCTCATGGATGGAGGAGCCTGGTGGGCGGCAGTCCATGGAGTCACACAGAGTCGGACGCGACTGAGCGACTTCACTTTCACTTTTCACTTTCATGCATTGGAGAAGGAAATGGCAACCCACTCCAGTGTTCTTGCCTGGAGAATCCCAGGGACGGGGGAGCCTGGTGGGCTGCCGTCTATAGGGTCGCACACAGTCAGACACGACTGACGTGACTTAGCAGCAGCACAGGCTCCCCTATGTTCATATCAGCACCACTTACAACAGCCAAGATATGGAAACAATCTAAATGTCCATAAACAGTTGAATGGATAAGGAAGCTGTGGTACATATATACAATGGAATATTACTCAAGCATTAAAATGGATGAAATAATGCCATTTGCAGCTACACTGGATGGACTTAGAGATTATCATAATAAATTAAGTAAGACAAAGAAAGACAAATACCATATGATATCACTTACATCTATTTAAATATGACACATGAGCTTATCTAGGAAGCATAGAGAAGAGGCTTGTGGTTGCCAAGGGGGAGAGTGGGCTGAGAAGGATTACGAGTTTGGGATAAGCAGATGCAGACTAGTATAAATAGGAGAGATAAACAACAAAGTCCTACTCTACTAGCACAGGGAATTATATTCGATATCCTGTGATAAACCACATGGTAAAGAATATGAAAAAAAACATACACATACATAACTGAATCACTTTGTTGTACAGCAAACTAAAACAACACTGAAAATCAACTATATGTCAATAAAAAAATAAAAATTGGCTACACTAGCAGCTGAGGAACTTTCACAATACTGTGTACTCAAGGGTAGGTCTGCAGGAATCTGTTTCCCTCCACTATAAAATGGGAGATGTAAGTGACTTCTCAGGTTGCACACAGGGACCAAATTAAATCATGGGTGGGAAGGCACTTGTTGAGTCAAGTTTTTCAAGTGCTGCCCAGGACCCTTGGGAAGCCTTGGTAGCCTTTCTGTGGGCTCGAAGAGGTAGGGGAAGGAGGTCTGAGAGACCACAACTATTTTCATAATACTAAGACATTCTTTGCTGTTTTAATTCTCATTTCCTTACAAGCATACACTAAAATTTTTCAGAGGCTACATGAAAAGTAAGTGCAACAGACTGAATGCAGAAGCAGGCATGAGAATCCAGCTGTCTCCAAGTACATGGGATACTAAAGAATCTCTTTAGTAAAAAATATTTTAAAATCTCTATAATGCAAAACTATGAAACAATGTCACTCATTCACTGAAAGTCTTGTTTTGGAAAGGACAAAATTTTTCATGGAAAAAAATGCCTTTTATGAACATGCAATAGGTTTAGAGTTATGTTTCAATGTATTGATGAATATATTAAAATTCTCAATGCTAATTTCTAATACAGTCAGTATCAACAGCTACAACCCACACGAATGACATCTCTTTCAGGGTCCTCAAAGAATTTCTCAAATGTAAGAAGGTCAAGAGATCAAATATTTAAAAAACTGTTGCTGAATGAAGACCCAGAACAGCCAAAAATAATTTTTTTTAATTGAAAAAAAAAAAAAAAAACTGTTGCTGAAAGTGAAAGGGTTGTGTAAGCTTTAATATATGATCCATACATATAATCAACTTTGTCTTTGTAAGGATACCTTACTTTAGCACACATTTCTGTGTTATGCAAAGAAGTTGATCAGACTGCATTCAGTGTTTTTATCTCACTTCCAAGTTGCCTCTGCCCAGAAAAAAGCACTGAAAGGGCCTGTTCTCTGGCAACCATGTGTCCAGATTTTCCCAGCCCATCTTAACATCAAATGTGTTTCCAATTTTTCCTGTCAACCACAAAAATGTTCCTTATATTTCAAGATTTTTTGTGTCCAAATGCACCTCCCAACCTGGTTCTCACATAGACAAATAATCACAAAACATCCTCCTGTTGTGTTGTAATTATATTTTAAATACTTTAGCACAACTCATATGACAAATGCGTGTTGGCTGGTTCTGACCAACACCCCAGGAATGGCTGCTTACTCCAGCTGAGAACACTCCAGGCATGTTTCCTTAGCACTGCAAAGCCTCCACTCAGGACACACTCCAGGGTCAGTCACTAGGCTTCTCAGTCTTTCTTTCTCTTTCATAAATACCAGAGGTTTTGTTAGCAAAATGAACATTAAAAATTGTTCTCATGGGTGAAATAGCGATGGTTTTAAAATGTGGACTGACTACAAAGACTATAGGGTATTCCAGTCCTTGACCAAACAGGGCACATGAACTGAGCAGCCCAATCCCTTTGGATCAGCACCCTTAGCTTAGGGTTTCCAGTGTTAGGGTTGACCAGAAGTCCCTTCTGGCTCAAGGGAACAATTCATACAAGGACTGTATAAATGGCAGAAGGACAGAGAGCTAGGACTCCACTGGGTTTATGGAATAGTCCTGCTGGGCCCTGCTCATGAATAAGAACTTGCATGTAAGGCAGAATTCTGTGTCAAATTTGTTTTAGGAGTTACACATTACCTGATAAGGAGGAAAGCTATAGCCCTCATTACACTACAAAACTATGAATATCTTCCAAAAAAGAACTGAAAAATTACAAACCATCCAATTAGTTTAGAAGCATTAGCAAAACCTCTTTTAGACCCTTGAGGGCTTTAGAAATGCCTACTGTCCAGCACTATTATCTAACTGCTAAGAGGTGCCTGTGCGTGCTCAGTTGTGTCTGATTCTTTACAACCCTATGGACTGTAGCCCTCCAGGCTCCTCTATCCATGGAATATCCCAGGCAAGAATACTAGAGTCACATGCCATTTCCCATTCCAGGGATCTTTCCGACCCAGGGATTGAACCCGTGTCTCCTGCATCTCCCGCACTGGCAGGCAGACTCTTTACCAATGCACCACTTGGGAAGCCCTAAGAGCTGCCTAGATGGGCTCAAAAGATGCAGGGATTCTGCTTGCAAAGCCAGTAATGTCACCTCAGTAATGACAAAGGCCAGATATGATCTTTCCAATGAATGAAATTCAGAGTCCAGCGTCTTTTGATGCTATCTCTTCTTGCAGGAACAGTAGTGAAGGAAACAAACACCCACTGACAACTTACACATGCCAACACTGATCTACACCTTTATAAATCTGCTATAAACTAGACCTCATCTCAGAGAAGATGGGGAGGGCACCATTACACAATCACTAGGACAGCCCTACCTACAACTAGAGGAAGCAGGGGAGGGAGAAGAGAAAGTATTTTAAAAGCAGGAGGGAGCCAAGAAGAGAAAAAAATGCAGTTTCCAAAATTCAAGCCACACCAAGGTGGTGTCATTTTGTTTGGGATAAAACTTCAGGTATTACAGATCCAAAAACAGATGTGAATTATCTGCTTGGGTTTCCTCCCATTAATCCTGATGAAGAATTAATAGTAAACACCAAATCTTCTCTCATGCTCCAAATAATCAAAAGAAACCAAATATCCAAATGATGGAATACCATAAAATATCAGAAAAGCAGGGCATCAAAACATTCACCAATTTACAACAGCCAGGACATGAAAGCAGTCTAAATGTCCATCAACAGAGGAATGGATAAAGAAGATGTGGCACATACATACAATGGAATATTACTCAGCTATAAAAAGGAACAAAATAGTGTCATTTGCAGAGATGTGGATGGATCTAGATCACTAGATCTAGATCTAGTGTCATTCGCAGAGATGTGGATGGATCCAGATCACTGTCACGCAGAGTGAAGCAAGTCAGAAAAATATTGTGCATTAATGCTCACACACAGAATCCAGAAAAATGAACCTAACTGCAAAGCACAGAGACACAAATGTAGAAAACAAACTTACAGATATCAAGTGGGGAAGAGGAGTGGGATGTTCTGGGAGATTGAGATTGACATATATACACCACTGATACTATGCATAAAATATATAACTAGTGAGAACCTACTGTACAGCACAGGAACTCTACTCAATGCTCTGTGGTGACCTAAATGGGAAGGATATCTAAAAAAGAGGGATATATGTATACACTGGAGAAGGAACTGTCAACCCACTCCAGTATTCTTCCCATGGACAGAGGAGCCTGGCAGGCTACAGTCCACAGGGTTGCAAAGAGTCGAACATGACTGAGCAACTAACACACACATGTGTACGCACACAGGTGATTCACTTTGCTGTACAACAGAAACTAATACAACATTGTAAAGCAATCACACTCCAATACAAATTAATTTAAAATAAATAAAAATAGATTGAAGAATGAAAAAGACATTCACCATACTTCATCTTCCTCTGTCTCCAGAAGGTATGGGGTGCAGGGGGACACCAGCAATGTAGAGCATGGTGTTTTTTTCCCTCTGGAAGTTTTTTCTTATACTTCCCAACATCAGAGATAATCCTTTTTGACAGACTGTCCCTCTAGTTTTCTCTACATCTTTAGATATAAATATATGTGCTAAATATCTATCTTCAGATACAGATATGAGATATAAATACTTAAGGGTGACTTTTTGTGCTTTTCAGTATTTTGCATATGTAAAGTATTATAAAACTATTTTAGTGAAGTTTTTTCAAAACAAATAATATTTTCATATTAGATTAATAATGAGATCCCATGGAAGTCATATATTCTTGCCTCTAAGGTAATCTCCATAAATCTGGCCTCCATCAAGACCATCTATAAAAATAACGGATTGCTTTGCCATATCAATAAGTTTTTAATTAAGCATTTCTCTTAGCTAGTTTCTTTGATAGACCCAGTGGAAAGACAAAGGTTCCTTCCAATAAAATTATGCAAGTCTCTGAATTTTCATTTTTCTATTCAGAACTGACTAAAACGCCTTCCTAAAATTTTTCAGTCTGTTAAGTAGAAATTTAAAAAAAAAAAACTGGGATGTCAGATTCACAATTCAAATTGTTTAACGTCTGCTTACAAACAAATCTAGAATTCACTGGATACAAAGAACTGACAGATAAAGGTAAAAGACATGAGAAACTGGTGAAGCAGATAGCTTTGCTGGGTACCGAAAATGATCAGAGTCAAGAAAATCTTTCTATGCAAAAAGAACAACAGAACAAAGATCAGCAACAGTATTTTTAAAAACCTCAAAAGGAAATGGTGGTCAAGAAACATTTCACAAACAAAGGTGATTCAGATCCTTCTTGATGAATCACATAAATCAAGAGCATCTGGAAGAATCTGCCCAAAACTATACTTGCTAGCCATTTGTTTCTGTTTAGCCTGAGTCCATGCTCAATTACCAGTTGGCTTAGTGATTCCAGGTTAAACAGGTTCAGGTCTGGGAAATACACACACACAGTTTTGGTTTCAGTTAAATTTCCTATTGACACATAACTTTCCTAACCCTTCAAGTTTCCAAACTGTATTCGCACAAATGAAGCACAGATTCTAAGTTCTGCTGGCGCAAATATATTATGGCTAGGAAGTTAAGGAAAAGATAAACATACAAAGCCAATGTAAGAAGCAGTTCAAAAGTTTGAAAAGAAGCCTACAAAGATGGGATCAATTGCAGTAAGTCACTCTGCATCTGTTCTGAACTGCTCCACTTCAACGTCTGTCAACACCAGAATCCTAGCTCCAGTTATCTTGGCTGCTCCTGACCTCGCCCCCAGTCTATCAAGTTCAAAGAGTTCATGTGGAAGGTTGGCCAACTTGGAGAAACTTTAAGTCTACCAGGGCCAAACTTTTAAGAGCAGCAAGCCAGGAAAAGCACATGCAGGCATCACGTTCCAGCATGCATTTCAATGTTATAAGGCAAGACAGAAGATAATCTTAGCCAAAGATAATTTTTCTACTCTGACATCAGAACTAGACGTTGCATCTAGTGTTCCCAAGTTTTCCTACAAAGGGGCTTTGAGCTTCCCAGAACAAACAGACATACACACATTCATCTTGTTATTGCTCTCCAGCTAAGCAGTCAGGGGGCTTCTTTACTCATTACTTCAGTGGATCAAGAAATCATCTTCAGTTAAAATTCCCAAGGCTGTAGGTTTGAAGGATCCTCATAAAACATAAATATTCCCCCAAGAAAGATTCCTGACATTCCATGTCAATTGCGGCAGAGAGCCTTCAAGATGTTCAAATGTTTATGACATGGACACTTGTTCCCTGTGGTGAGGGGAACAGCAACAAGTAGGAAAAAGCAACACTGTGATTAAAGAGACTTGAGACTCGGGAGAACATCCAGGAACCTGTGTGGACAAACACTGAGCTACACCATCTCTAGGTGAATGTCACCGCCTATACAGACTGAATCAACTGTATTCTCTACCTAACTTACCTGAGGTGCTTTTTCTGTCTTTCCTGGTAGATCAGATGGTAAAGAATCTGCCTGCAATGTGGGAGACTCAGGTTTGATCCCTGGATCAGGAAGATCCCCTGGAGTAGGAAATGGCAACCCACTCCAGCATTCTTGCCTGGAGAATCGCAGGGACAAGAAGAGCCTGGCTGGGAACAGTTCATGGGGTCGCAAAGAGCTGGACACAACTGAGGAACTAACACTTTTTGTCTTTCAGTGTAACTTGAAAAACACACAAACAGCACTTGTACTGCACTTTAAAAAAACCCATCCAGGTTCATTTCCCTACCTGTGCTATTTGGAGAAGGAAAAAAAATGTTAAAAATGTTTTTTAAAAATGTAAAAACTGGAGAATTTTTCTTTTTAAGAATTTAAATGGCTTACTGATTATTTAGACTTTAATTTTTAAACTTTTATCATGGTGAGAAAACTTGAGATCTTTCTATTATTATAATAAGTTTAATGAACATCTACCATCTCATACAGATATAAAATACTGTTCATGGGGTTCTCAAGGCAAGAATACTTTAGTGGTTTGCCATACCCTTCTCCAGTGAACCACGTTTTGTGAGAACTCTCCACCATGACCCGTCCGTCTTGGGTAGCCTCTGGGTGGCACGGCTCATAGTTTCATTGAGTTAGACATGACTGTGATCCATGTGATCAGATTGGTTAGTTTTGTGTGATTGTGGTTTTCAGGCTGTCTGCCCTCTGATGGAGAAGGATAAGAGGCTTATGGAAGCTTCCTGATGGGAAAGACTGACTGACAAGGAAACTGGATCTGCTCTGGTGGGCGGGGCCATGCTCAGTAAATCTTTAATCCAATTTTCTGTTGATGGGTGGGGACATGTTCCCTCCCTGTTATTTACCTGGGGCCAAACTATGGTGGACGACTTCCCTGGTGGCTCAGGGTAAAGCGTCTGTCTACAATGCAGGAGACCCAGGTTCGAGCCCTGGGTTGGGAAGATCCCCTGGAGAAGGAAATGGCAATCCACTCCAGTACTACTGCCTGGAAAATCCCATGGACAGAGGAGCCTGGGAGGCTATAGTCTATGGGGTCACAAAGAGTTGGACACAACTGAGCAACTTCACTTTCAAACTACGGTGGAGGTAATGAAGATAATGGTGACCTCCTCCAAAAGGTCCACATGCATGGACTGAGGCACTCAGTGCCCCCAATCCTGCAGCAGACCACCGCTGACCCACGCCTCCACCAGAGACACTGGGACACTGAAAGATGAACTCCCAGGTTGGTAGGTGCCCAATATGATACTGGAAAAGACTGGAGAAACAACACAAGAAAGAATAAAGAGACAGAAACAAAGCAAAAACAATACCCAGTTGTGGATGTGACTGGTGATGGAAGTAAAGTCTGATGCTGTAAAGAGCAACACTGCATAGGAACCTGGAATGTTAGGTCCATGAATCAAGGCAAATTGGAAGTGGTCAAACAGGAGATGGCAAGAGTGTATGTCGACATTTTAGGAATCAGTGAAGTACAATGGACTGGAATGTGTGAATTTAATTCAGATGACCATTATATCTACTACTGTGGGCAAGAATCCCTTAGAAGAAATGGAGCAGCCTTCATAGTCACCAAAAGAGTCCAAAATGCAGTACTTGGATGCAATCTCAAATATGACACAATGATCTCTATTCGTTTCCAAGGCAAACCATTCAATATCACAGTAATCCAAATCTATGCCCTGACCAGTAATGCTGAAGAAGCTGAAGTTGAACGGTACTATGAAGACCTACAAGACCTTCTAGAACTAACACCCAAAAAAGATGTCCTTTTCATTAGAGGGGACTGGAATGCAAAAGTAGGAAGTCAAGAGATACCCAGAGCAACAGGAAAATTTGTCCTTGGAGTACAGAAGGAAGCAGGGCAAAGGCTAACAGAGTTTTGCCAAGAGAACACACTGGTCATAGCAAACACCCTCTTCCAACAACACAAGAGAAGACTCTACACGTGGACATCAAGAGATGGTCAAAACCAAAATCAGATTGATTATATTCTTTGTAGCCAAAAATGGAGAAGCTCTACACAGTCAGCAAAAATAAGACTGGGCGCTGACTGTGGCTCAGATCATGAATTCCTTATTGCCAAATTCAGACCTAAATTAAAGTAAGTAGGGAAAACCACTAGACCATTCAGGTATGACCTAAATCAAATCCCTTATGATTATACAGTGGAAGCGACAAATAAATTCAAGGAATTAGATCTGATAAAGTGCCAGAAGAACTATGGACGGAGGTTCATGACATTGTACAGATGGCAGGGATCAAGACCATCCCCAAGAAAAAGAAATACAAAAACGCAAAACGGTTGTCTGAAGAGGCCTTACAAATAGCTGTGAAAAGAAAAGAACCGAAAGGCAAAGGAGAAAAGGAAAGATATATTCATCTGAATGCAGAGTTCCAAAGAATAGCAAGAAGAGATAAGAAAGCCTTCCTTGTGGTCAGTGCAAAGAAATAGAGGAAAACAATAGAATAGGAAAGACTAGAGATCTCTTCAAGAAAATCAGAGATACCAAGGGAACATTTCATGCAAAGATGGCCTCAATAAAGGACAGAAATGGTATGGACCTAACAGAAGCACAAGATATTAAGAAGAGGTGGCAAGAATACACAGAAGAACTGTACAAAAAAGATTTTCACAACCCAGATAATCATGATGGTGTGATCACTCACATAGGGCAGACATCCTGGAATGTGAAGTCAAGTGGGTCTTAGGAAGCATCACTATGAACTATCACTATTGGAGGTGATGGAATTCCAGTTGAGCTATTTCAAATCCTAAAAGATGATGCTGTGAAAGTGCTGCACTCAATATGCCAACAAATTTGGAAAACTCAGCAAGGGCCACAGTACTGGAAGAGGTCAGTCTTCATTCCAATCCCTAAGAAAGGCAATGCCAAAGAATGCTCAAACTACCACACAATTGCACTCATATCACATGCTAGTAAAGTAATGCTCAAAAGTCTGCAAGCCAGGCTTCAACAGTACGTGACCCGTGAACTTCCAGATATTCAAGCTGGATTTAGAAAAGACAGAGGAACCAGAGATCAAATTGCCAACATGCGCTGGATCATCGAAAAAGCAAGAGAGTTCCAGAAAAACATCTCCTTCTGTTTTATTGACTATGCCAAAGCTTTTGACTGTGTGGATCACAACAAGCTGTAGAAAATTCTTAAAGAGACAGAAATACCAGACCACCTGACTTGCCTCATGAGAAATCTGTATGCAGGTCAGGAAGCAACAGTTAGAACTGGACATGGAACAACAGACTGGTTCCAGATAAGGAATGGAGTACACCAAGGCTATATGTTGTCACCCAGCTTATTTAACTTATATGCAGAGTCCATCATGAGAAACGCTGGGCTGGAAGAAGCACAAGCTGGAATCAAGATTGCCTGGAGAAATATCAATAACCTCAGATATGCAGATGACACCACCCTTATGGCAGAAAACGAAGAAGAACTAAAGAGCCTCTTGATGCAAGTGAAAGAGAAGAGTGAAAAAGTTGGCTTAAAACTCAACATTCAGAAAGCTAAGATCATGGCATCTGGTCCCATCACTTCATGGCAAATAGATGGGGAAACAGAAACAGTGACAGACTTTATTTTGGGGGGCCTCCAAAATCACTGCAGATGGTGACTGCAGCCATGAAATTAAAAGATGCTTGCTTCTTGGAAGAAAAGCTATGACCAAACTAGACAGCATATTAAAAAGCAGAGACATTACTTTGTCACAAAGGTCTATCTAGTCAAAGCTATGGATTTTCCAGTGGTCATGTATGGATGTGAGAGTCGGACTATAAAGAAAGCTGAGCGCTGAAGAATTGATGCTTTTGAACTGTGGTGTTGGAGGAGACTCTTGAGAGTCCCTTGGACTGCAAGGAGATCCAGCCAGTTCATCCTAAGGGAAATCAGTCCTGGGTGTTCATTGGAAGGACTGATGCTGAAGCTGGAACTCCAACACTTTGGCCACCTGATGAGAACTGACTCACTGGAAAAGACCCTGATGGTGGGAAAGATTGAAGGCGGGAGAAGGGGACGACAGAGATGAGATGGTTGGATGGCATCACCGACTCGACAGACATGAGTTTGAGTAAATTCTGGAAGTTGTTGATGGACAGGGAGGCCTGGCATGCTGCAGTCCATGAGGTTGCAAAGAGTCCAACACCTGTGAGCAACTGAACTGAACTGATCAGATATAAAATAAAAGAAATAGAAAAAATATATCTTCCTTGAGATGAAAATTCAGGATTTAACTCCCTTAACAACTTTAATGTGTAACATATAGCAATGTTAACTATGTCTATCATACTGTACATTATAATACTAGAACTTATATATCCTACAACTTGAAGCCAAACTGAGCATTCTTAAGCATAACCTAAGAAGTGGAATGTCTTGGCTGGTGTTTTTGCCAAAACCTTTCCTTAGAAACACAAAAAAACAGAAGCAGCCTGATCAGTCTCTACCTGCCATGCTGTGGGGCAAAATTCCCCTTCTTTAGGAGGGCCTTGGTATTTTCTTATAGTTTTATTTTGCACTGGGAGGCTTGTGCGGTCTTAGTTCCTCGACCACGGATGGAACCTGGCCCCTCAGCAGTGAAAGTGCAGGGTCTTAACCACTGAATCACCAGGTAAGTCCCTTCACGTAGTTCTTACAAAAGGTGGAGAGAGAGGATTCTTACCTCTCTCTTGTGATAATCCACTGAGAGAAGCGGGGGAGGTGGGAAGAAGGGGATGGAGCACCAGGAGTAGGAAAGAATGTGAAGTCCAAGACCAACCCTTATCTAAAAAAAAAAAAAAAACCCTGGCTGGGTTTAGGGAATTGAGAAACCGCCTGCCTCCTAGGAGTGGATGTGGTCTGCTGATGGGCTATCTGTGCACAAGCTTCTTTTCTATTCTGTTTGTGCGGGCCAGCAACCCTTCTTCCTTTCCTTTCATCCTTGCCAGAAAGATTCCTCAGTTTAAACTCTGAGTGAAGAGATAACCCACTGGAACATTTAAATATGTGCTATGTGATACAGAATTAGAAGGCCCTGGAACAAATCTGACCCAGGTTTAGGGTGTGATGCTCTCAAGGGAAACTCTTTGAAGGGAACAGACCAAATGTTGCTTATGCAAGGGCATTCCCAACCAGACCCTTCCCACACAAGTCTGGGGCTCTGTTTGGCACCTGCCAGCCTGGCCTGGCCTGGCCTGCTGAAAGTACCAGGGATGGTCTCCAGGGGTCCTGGGGAGAATGAAGAAAGGGATTGGTATCCCACACAGAGGAAAATTCCCAGAAGTATCCCAGAGGCCTCCACATATTCTCTGCTAGCCCTTATGAAAGCTCCCCTAGAGACTGACACTATGAGCACCATTAATTGCACAGAAGGGGAAACTGAGGTAGAGATGTGGGTTAAGTAAGTGAAGTCGCTCAGTCGTGTCCGACTCTTTGCGACCCCATGGACTGTAGCCCACCAGGCTCCTCCATCCATGGGATTCTCCAGGCAATAATACTGGAGTGGGTTGCCATTTCCTTCTCCAGGCTATCTTCCTGACCTAGGCACTGAACTTACCTAAACTCACATGGCCAGAAAGTTGCTGAGATTTGAATGTCATTGACTCCTACTCCAGGAGAGAAGATTAACTCTTCCCTTCCTTTGTTTGCCCCAGATTTCTTCCCTGCAGTATTCTGATCACCTAAAACCTCTCAGTATTCTCCGAGTAGTCCACGCCCTTTCTAACATCCAAACCCTTATACTAGAAGGTGTCTCTGCCTGAATGAGTGAGCTTGAGAAGCTCATTTCAGAATCAGATAATGTTAACTCCTCTCCCAGGCAGACTTCAGCACCTCTCCAGGCACAGGTGGCCAGGGGATCCCTAGACACTACGGAACTTGAAAAATGCTACTACGAACTATTTAACAATAAGCAATTTATTTAAATCTCTAATTGAAACTGCCAGTGGCTGTCTTAGGTCTTAGATGGCTATAAAAGTCTGGTTATAGCATTGAGCAGCAGCTAAAAATATTTCAAAAATCTTTAAAAGTCAATCAAATACTAAAGCATCAAATAAGCCAATTACAGGGAGAGGAAAAAGAAATACATATATTTTTATATATTATTTTATATATAATCTATGTAAAATATATATTTCTTTTTTAAAATGACAAATCACTTTTCTCTTCACAGCTCTCCTAAAGGGAGAAAAGAATTCACTTTCTTTTTTGGTCACCCCATGTGGCTTGAGGGATCTTAGTTCCCCAACCAGGGACTGAACCGGTACCTCCCTCAGTGGAAGCTTGGAGTCCTAACCACTGGATAGCCAAAGAAGTCCCAAATTCAAATTGCTTTTGAGGGCTTATGGTAAAGGCTGATCATAAGATCTGTACTACCACTTCAGCTCTGGTACACTTCTAGAATACGAGCCATCACAGAACAGTAATGTTTATACTCTTAAGCAAAACAACGACAACAAAATTGAGTACAGAAGGTGTTCTATGAACATGCTAAACCCTTTTTTCCACATCTTTCATAAGGCACATAAGACATGGTCTAATCCAGGTCATCGCCATGAACATGAAATGACAATGCTACACAGCTTCCAGAGGTGTGAGTGGCAGGAGCCCCAGACGACTAGCAGTTTTTACACCTTCTCATAATTCTCAATCAGGTTTTCAACTGAGCTACAAGGTGATGATGTCAGAATAGTTGGCTTAAGTATCCCTTCTCCAAGCTTCTAATGCACCACTTCCAGTTAGCTGTAGGCTTAAGTGCCAGGTAAGGCTGAATGGCATCACCGACTCGACGGACATGAGTTTGCGTGAACTCTGGGAGTTGGTGATGGACAGGGAGGCCTGGCGTGCTGCGATTCATGGGGTCGCAAAGAGTCGGACACGACTGAGCGACTGAACTGAACTGAAGCAAACTTCTAAAACTGAGTGACAGAAGAAAACACACAGGTTCCAAGGAAGTGACTTGCGCATAAATACATGGATTGCAAAGGGTTATCTGGCAGCAAAACAAGCAGAGGAGACACAGTGCATGTCATACTGCCAGGAAGAATGACCAGGTCAAAATGGCACGGTTGCCCGTTCATCACTTCTCTGGGCATCTAGAATCTCACAGACAGGGATGGTTACTACAGACACAGAACTTTCTGCTTAGTTAATTAAACTGACCTATGAAATGGGAGAATGTGTTGAGAGTCTTTTTCCGGCTGAAGCCATTGATAATGATTCTGCACTAGGCGGCAATGAGAAAATAAGTTCTGTTCTTATTTGTCCTGACTTCTTCCCGGTAAGACTTGAGAAAATTCATTATTAAGGTGAGTTTCTCTCTTGAAAACAGTGTTTCACTTTTTTTGCTTCAAGGGCTTTGTAAAACACAGAAGCACTCTTTAATTAACTGGGGAATTTCTCCCTGAGCACAGCAAAGGTGTAATGAATTAACAGATAGCTGTTAAATAATACCTCTAGATTTGGGGAAGGCTTTTTTTTTAAACCACTACTAGTCAATTCTGACAATCCCTAGACTATAAGTTTAAAAATTCAAGTGCTAAAAAAAATAAAATTCAAGTGCTTGAATTCAGCAGTCACTTACTTAGTCACTCACTCTTTCTTTACCTTTAGTTAGTATGCACTGTATTCTGTATTAGGTTTTAAAACATACAAGACTTCCCTGGCAGTCCAGAAGATAAGGCTCTGAGTTCAACTGCAGGAGGCACAGTTTCAATCCCTGGTTGGGGAACTAAGATCCCACATGCCAAGCGGGGTGGCCAAAAAAAATAAATAAATAAGGGATACAGTTCTGCCCCCTAAAGACCTGTTTAGGGGTGAATTAGTTTCTTACTGCTGCTCTAACAAATTATCACAAATTCAGGGGCTTAAAACCCAAATTTATCATCTAGCTGGCCCGGAAGTTAGAAATCCTAAATGGATCTCACAGGTTAAAATCGCAGTGTTGGCAAGGCTAGCTACATTCCTTCCAGAGGCTCTAGGGAGAATCATTCCCTTGCCTTTTCCAGTGACTGGATGCCATGCACATTCCTTGGCTCACAGCCTCTTCCTTCATCTTCAAAGAGTACCATTTCAACCTCTGCTTCTGTCCTCCCATCTCTTTCTCTGTTACCATGACCTTTCTTCTTATAAGGACATCTAGATGATTACACACGGCCCACTGGATAACCCAGGACAACCTACCCAGCTCAGGATCCTTAATTTAATCATACCTGCACAGTCCCTTTGCCATAAATGGTAATATTAGGACATGGATGTCTCTGGGGGGGTCACTTTTCAGCCTCCCGTAAGAAGACTGACGGAAACAAAACCATGAATTTCAGCAAGAGCTGCTATTCTTTATTCTTGAAGTCCTCTCTCTGAATCTTACTTACTCTTAACAAAATTCCTAAAAAGCTCGGTTACCTGCTAAACCACATCACAGCATGGTGAATCCCAATGCAAAAAACTGGAGGACATGTTAGGGTCCTAACTTCAGGATATTAACATCAGAACAGGAAACATAAAAACAAAATGCAGACATGCTGCAGGACAAAACTGAAATCTTAAAATTATATATATATATATATATATATATATTATATATATATATATGTTAGTGTATTCAAGAAAGCCAAAAAAAATATGAAGAATTTTAGAAGCGTCTAAACTTTAAAATGTTTTACAGTATGCTTAATCTGATACTGATTTTTTTTTAATATTCTTGTTTTTGGGTTAAACAAACAATGCATTTTTAAACATGTTTGAAAACTGAAGAAATAAATGTTTGGAAGTCTTTAGAAATCTCTATATGCTTGAAAGTCAAGTGATGCATTACTATTCCTGTAATTTTAATCCAATTTTAGATATATGCAGGTAGTAAAAGAAATTTTCAAAGCAAAAAACTGTATCTAGGTTATACTTTTCATTAGTAGCCTCCAGTCCACTAATGACTTCAACCATGTATACAGTCCTTACAACACTAGTTCAGGAAAAAAAGAAATCTAAAAATATTCAAACAATAGTAGTCACAAAAAATACCCCTGATTTTTTTTCTGATATTGATTTTTATAGCCTATATATACAGTCATAGAAAAAAACATAACGATATAAAACCAAGGATTAACAGTGATTATCACTAAAAGTATTGCTGATGAGTTAAAATAAAGGTGCTTTTATTTTTTTCTTAGCCTTTCTTTTAACTTCTTCTATAACAAACATACATTATCTTTGCAACCAAAAAAATATATGCTGAAATGTAATTTTTAATTATTTGGTAGTTAAAAGTATAGGCTTCAGTTCTCTGGAAATAGTCAACTAAATTAGAGTACTCCTTCCTACTATAAAGCCACATTTATTAATTATTTTTATTTATTAATTAAAGATCTGTTCTATAACATTACCAAGCAATATTTTGATTTGGTGTTGTTGATCTCTCTGCTCCACACATTTATTTTTAAGCTTTTTATTTTATATTGGGGTATAGCTGATTAACAATGATATGATACTTTCAAGCGAACGGCAAACAGACTAGCCCTACATATACATGCATCCTCTCTCCCCCAAACTCCCCTCCCCTCCAGGCAACATTCTGATTATTAATTTACCCTCTCAGCTGCAGGGAAATGGATATCCTGGAATCTGTTCTTTAATCACTGACCCGTTATAGGTTTCTTTTAAATGCATTTTAATATGGCTAAAATCAGACTTCTGTATTCATATATACCAAATACTTAACAGTCATATGTGTGTAAATCATGAAGTCAGTTATAGATATGATCCAAAGAAGAGCAACACAGGTAAACTTAGTATTAGCATATTCACACCCCCAAAAGATAAATCTTACTCTACTTTCACTTCTTGAAATTCCATTCATGTATGCACACCTCGCCACTCACAGATGAGAAATACCAAAGAGCACATTTTTCAGGCATTTCTCATCCCTCCTGCTTTACGGAAGAAGAAAGAAGGATAGGAAGAGAAAGGGAAAGGAAAGAAAAACAGGAAAAGGATATAAATAAAGGAAGGAGAGAGAAAAATCAAGTTTTGCCCTGGATACTTAATCTGGATTAGCACTACACCACAAACCTTCATTTTAAAAATACCATCTCCCCACTCCTTTCATAGATTAGTCAGAAGTGAGCACAGGCTTCTCAAGGACTTCCAGAATTACTAATTTTACAACCTGAACCAAAGAGAGATCTACATAACATGATGCAGGGCTCCCAGTTACAGCACTTCGTCCTTCCATTAGAATTTAGTACTGTCCTCTCGGGGCAGGCAATTTGGGGCAGGGGACCGTAGTTTCCAGCTATTGAAGGGATGAGGGCTGGTCTGCCTCCTCACTCAGAGGTTTGTTCTCAGTCGTAAAACCCCCTGGGAGAGGGTAAACAGAGGCAGGGCTTCTCAGCCCTGTAACTAACCGGCGCTACTGACGGCAGGAGGAAAAGAGGCTTTGCTCCGCGTCTGTTAAAGGTTCCCAAACTCCTGCAATCCCTGACTTCAAGCCTTTGGAGGTGAGAGCCCAGGTCTGTTCCGTTCACACGGGGACCTAAGATCAGGGACAGCAGACATGAGAGGTCTTTCGGCCGTGCCTATCTGCTGCAATGTCATCTAATAAGCATAAGAGCTAGTAAAACTCCTCAATTTAAAATACATCTTTTCTATCAATTTGCAAATTACATCACCTTATAACTCAAGAGCATAAACGGAATATTCATGTCATACCCAGGAGATGAAACAATAAATCTGAAATGTTGGAAAGATTTGGCTTATAAGAAAATAAGGCAAAAAACTGTACATAGGAAAATCAGGTAAGTATCAGAAAGGAGAGGGTGTCAGAAGTGGCCAGCACCCAGATTCTTAAACAGTTCCTTCTTTCCTTATTTCCCTTTTCTGCTGATACTATTTAAAATGGAAAGGACAAATTTATGCACAAAAGTATGTCATTTCCTAGATACTTTTATTATTCCTAAAAGAACATCATTTCACAGGTTCTTCAGCAACCAGAGCCATAGACATCCACATTTACTGAAGTCAAATAAGCTGTGCCATGTGTGTCCAGCTCTTTGTGACCCTTCGGACTACAGTCCACCAGCCTGCTCTGTCCATGGGATTTTTCAGGCAAGAATACTGGAGTGGGTTCCCATTTCCTTCTCCAGGGGATCTTCCCGACCCAGGGATCAAACCTGTGTCTCGTGTGTCTACTGCATTACAGGCAGATTCTTTATCACTGAGCCATCAGGAAAACCTGTAAGATGGCTATTATAGCCCATTTTTTAAAATAAAGAAGTAGAACTTTCCTACAGACAGTTTAAGACTATAATTGACAGACTTCAGTTGGACTGTACCCTGGATGAGGGTACAGTGACCTACGTGACAACGAACAAGGGCACGGGAACAGCCAACAGTTGCCTCTGCCAGCCCAGGGGGTTAGGGTAGAAGACAGCATAATGCCATGGGTGCCATGGAGCCTAAAGAGTCAGGCTTTTGCTAGTGGGGTTACGTGAGGGACAGCTTCCTGTGACCTCACTGAGGACCAGGTCCCTCATCTGTAACACTGATCTATGCTCCCAATGCTTTCGAGATAATCAATATAAAGTGTCTGCCTCCTGCAAAGCCAAGGAGAGCCCCAGTGGTTCAAACATAGCAATCAGCATTTCTGGTCTCACTCAGGGAGCCAAAAGCATTTTCTCATTTACGGACTTGATTTACAGCGATGGCAAATAAACAGTAACTGAGTCCAAAGCACTTTGTGAAAGACTTTGCTTCAAAACCATTTCATTTTTCTTTTAACAGCCCACAAAGAGAAAGCAAAAAGGAAGACTGAAAACGACCCAAAATTACTAGATATTCAACAAAAGTAGAAAGCTAAAACAGAGGTTTTAAAGTAAAATTGGCTTTAAAATAAGTTGCCTTTTACTTATCACAAACACTGATCACATTGCAATCACAAAACAGCACAGAGCTTTTATCTTTTCTATTTGAAAGCCAAAAGCAAAAATTGTACTTAAGAAAATGTGGAACAGGTTTCTACCAGTAATTAAATACATGAATTTGGGTGTTCAAATACGCAATTTGTTTCTCATAGCAAACATTAGGGAAAATTTTGCCAATGGTTTTCCAAGAAATTTCAATAACTTCATCACATCACTAAAAATTTTAATCACATATAAAAATGCAATCCAAAGAAAATTATTTGTTTGCTGTCGCTAAGAGACACCAAAGGAAACTTTAAAACACTCCATTGTTTCTGAATTTGAAATTTCATGTATTTCAGAAAACAGTTACATACAATCCATGTAAATGGCTGCACTTCCACATTTTAAACACACACACACACAGTGATAACTACACACACACAGTGATAACTACACACACACAGTGATAACTACGCTACCATTTTTCACTTTTGTAAGTCATTTAGAACTTGAAGTTTAATGTATTTCAGCATTACAGTTGAACACTCAAGATTTCTACTGTATTTTACAGATCTTCCAATAATAAGTTATCAACAATCCTAAATACATAAAGACATAATTTTTTCAAGCCATAAGTAAGAGAATAAAGGCCTGGGTGTTTTTCTTAAACAAGAGGCATTATGAAGTTAACAACTACAACAAGGCAATCCTATGACTGCTTCTTGGAGATGACTAAGATCTCACAGGCAAGAGAAACAGGGACCAGATTTATCCATACACTTTTAATGACTCAAAAGTGGACAAAATATTTCAGACAATGGTTTTAAAACACTGGACATGGAGCTACAAAGGACAGTGATTCCTGAGAGACAGGAAACAAGCAAGGTAACCATATGAAGCCTCAGTTCAGTTCATTTGTTCAGTCGTGTCCGACTCTGCGACCCCGTGGACTGCAGCATGCCAGGCTTCCCTGTCCATCGCCAACTCCTGGAGTTTGCTCAAACTCATGTCCATCAAGTCGGTGATGCCATCCAACCATCTCATCGTCTGTCATCCCCTTCTTCTCCTGTCCTCAATCTTTCCCAGCATCAGGGTCTTTTCCCATGAGTCAGTTCTTCGCATCAGGTGGCCTAAGTATTGGAGTTTCAGCTTCAGCATCAGTCCCTCCAATGAATATTCAGGACTGACTTCCTTTAGCGTTGACTGGTTTGATCTCCTTGAAATCCAAGGGACTCTCAACAGTCTTCTCCAACACAGTTCAAAAGCATCAATTCTTCAGTGCTCAGCTTTCTTTATAGTCCAACTCTCACATCCATATGCGACCACTAGAAAAACCACAGCTTTGACTAGATGGACCTTTGTTGGCAAAGTAATGTCTCTGCTTTTTAATATGCTGTCTAGGTTGGTCATAGCTTTTCTTCCTAGGAGCAAGCATCTTTTAATTGCATGGCTGCAGTCACCATCTGGAGTGATTTTGGAGCCCAAGAAAATAAAGTTTCCTTTTATTCCATCCATTTAACAGTTATTAAAACTGCTTCCATTGTTTCTCCATCTATTTGCCATGAAGTGATGGGACTGGATGCCATGATCTTAGTTTTTTGAATTTTAAGTTTTAAGCCAAAACTAGATGGGAGCAAAATATGAAGCCTACTGCCTGGATAGAATTTCCAGACTGTGGCCCAAAGAACAGGAAGCCAGGCAAGGGTCTGGTGATCACTTTGAGTTGAGGAGACGAAGCTAGGAGTTCAAGGATTCCAAGATGCCTTTTTTGCAGGGCAGAATACCAGAGAGAAGAAGGTTACAAAGACAGAAAACCCTGGAGATGTGCTGGGGTACCCCTCCAGTCTTCAGTTGACCAACCCATGTGTGTGAGCAAACTACCCAAGAACCTACCCTAAAAGGATGAGAGGGAATAATCCCTAAAGCTCACATAGGCTGGAAATGGCTCCTTCTGTTCCCACTAATCAGAGTGGAAAACCTCATAATTAACAGGACATTAGGTAGAATATTTAGAAGGGTTTTATCTCAGTAGGAGGTAAAACTAGAGTAAAAGCTGCTCTGGTTCTATCTAAGAAAGCTTAAAAGCAAGACATGAAAAGGGCAAACCCTTTCTAAGTGACTTAACTATGTCCCGTAACAAAGCTCAAGAACACAAAAATATTCAGCACCCAACAAGATAAAATTCAAATGTCTGGCATCTTAGCAGAAATTATTAGGCACGTAAAGAAGCAGGCAAATACAATCCACCATAAGGAGATAAGCCAATTAAGTAAAACTGACCCAGAACTGATACTAACAAGTTAGAATTAGCAGACATAAAAAACAGTTACTATGTGTAACCATTCAAGAAAAATTTGAAATTTTTAAGAAATTAAGAAATCTGAAAGATCCTAACTGAACTTCTAGAGGTAAAAACTAGTCTGGGAAGAAAGACACATTGGACGGAAGTAACAGCACATTAGGCAGTCACAGAATGACAACTCTATGCCAGTATTTTATAAGTAATATTTCTTGATAACTTTCTTTTCCCCTTCACACTCTTAACCAATTTGCAGAGGAAAAAAAAAAAGATTAGTGGATTTAAAGTAATAGCAACTAAAAAGAAACAGTAGTTAAAAAAAAACACTGGAAAGAAATGAACAGGGCATCAGCGAGCTATCAAACAACTTCAAACTGTCTAATGTGTACATAAATGGAGTCTTCATAGGAAGAGGAAGAGAAAAAAATATTTGAAGAAATAACAGTTGAAATTTTTCTAAATCAAATGAAAGCTATACACGCATAAATTTAAGCAGCTCAACAAACTCCAAGCATAAGACACGTGAGTAAAACACAGACATATACATCAAATTGCTTGAGATCAATGTTTAAGAAAAAACTTTTAAAACAACTAAAGAAAAAACTGGCTTCCCAGGTGGCAGGCACAGTGGTAAAGAATCCACCTGTCAATGCAGAAGATGAAGAGATGTGGGTTTGATTCCTAGGTTGGGAAGATTCCTTGGAGGAGGAAATGGCAAACCTCGCCAGTCTTCTTGCCTGGAGAATTCCACTGACAGAGGAGACTGGCAGACCCTGGTGCATGGACATGCAAAGACCGACACGACTGAGCACACACACAAAGAAAAATCTACACATTATTTACAGAGCAACAAAGATAATGATGATCACCAATTTCTCACCCTAGACAAAGTAAGCCAGAAGACAGTGGAATATCTTAAAAGAAAAAAAAAAGATCAACCTATAATTTTTAATCCAATGACACTTATTTTTCAAAAATGAAGGCAAAATAAGATTGTTCATGGTCAGAAACATTAAAAGAAATTCTTCAAACAGAAGAAAAATAATTACCCAAGATAATCTCACCATCTCAAGATCCTAAATTCAAACACATATTTGAAGAACCTTCCATCCTATACAGTAACACTCACAGGATCCAAGAAAAAGGACATGGACATTTTGGGGGCTATTATTATGCTTACTACACACATGAAGAAATTACTAAAAATGTTACACTAAAAAATAATAATAATGTAAGATAAAACATGATTTTGTTTAATGGAAACTGAATATAATTAAGAAAACAAGACATATGAAAATCACGAGACTCCTTTGTACTTAATATTTACATATTTACACTATTGCAAGTGCTATGCTTTAATAAAGAACTCAAAGGCAATCAAAAATCTGGTCTGAAAAAATACCCACCCCTCCTATCTTCTTGCATGAAGTGCTCTATCAAATTAATTTTAAAGACAAATTGAAATTAAGCTAACTATGAATATTCTGTATGTAGGGTTTCTTGATAAATTTCCTTCCCCTTTCATACTTTTAACCAATTTGCAGACTCTTATGCTAAGTGGATTTATGGCCCATCAAGAATTTCAGCACCTCCAATACACATTTTTCCTTACATGAAATGCTTCAATGACTGACCAAACTGACCTATTATAACATTTTAGAATTAGTACTGCAATTTCTGAGAAGAATTTCTCAGCTTCTGAGAAGCTGCAAATGAGTAAAATTAATCTTTTTCTACTTGCATGCATATCCCCATGCCAGTAAAAACTAGAATCAAGGCTTCCTATTCAGCAGTAAAGTCACATTTTTAACATAACCTTGGAAGTATAACTTTCATCCCAAGTTAATAATTTGTCATAATATTAGCCATCCCCCCCCATCACACCTAAATAGAAATTCCACAGTCTTACAAATAGGCTTCCTCATTCTATAATTTATTAATTATCTGAATAACCATTAAGCAAATAAATGGAAAAGATTTTTTTTAAACATACAATTTAATATTACAATTTGATATTACTTCTCTATCCAAACACTATTAACTTGGAATAACAGTTCTAATCCTTAGTGTAGGACACCATGTTTAGAGAAGCAAGGACCAATCTACAAAAGTAATTCTCTTTGGTGATAATACGGTGGTGAAATATTTCACTTGACTCTCCTCCAAGCAAAGTTAGGGGCTATCTAAAAACCAAAATCAGGGCTTTGAAGCCACTATATTTGTTCACCGACTTCATCTATTTCCATTTAATGATTAAAACTCTGTTTAACAGAAGCCAAACCCATTCGGCCATCGTCTGAGTTCCTGAGATGCCAAGCCAACATTTAGTTTCACATGAGAGACCTCACTGACAAGCACACACTGAAACCCCCCTTACCAGGGGCGGCTAATCATTACCGTGGGCAGAGATGAGAATGCTGACAGGCTCACTGTAGACGAACTGATTCCACATACAGAAAGCCTCATTACCTCGACCTCCGCTTCCCTTCTCTGCTTGATGATCACAAGAGAAAATGTACCTATTTACCCTGATGTTTTTAGAACTCTTGCCAAGACTACTGATCACTATTTTTTTTTCAATTTTTATTGGAGTATAGTTGATTGACAATGTTATATTAGTTTCTGCTGTAGAGCAAAGTGAACCAGTTATATATATTTATATGTTTATATTTACATTTATGCATACATATATTTATATTTTTATATATATACATATATATACACACACACTCTTTTTTAGATTCTTTTCCCATGTACGTCATTATGCAGTATTCCCTGTGCTATGAACCAGGTCCTTATTAGTTATCTGTTTCATATACAGTAGTTTGTATATATCAATCCTAATCTCCCAATTTATCCCTTCTCCCCGCTTCTCTTCACCCCCATTCCAGAAGCCGTAAGTTTGTTTTCCACATCTGTGACTCTGTTTTATAAATAAGTTCATTTGCACCATTTTTTAGATTCCCATACAAGTGATATCATCGTATTTGTCTTTGTCTGACTTACTGCACTCAGTAGGACAATCTCTAAGTCCTACTTACTAACCAACTCTCCCCCTGATACGACACAAAAGCAATACTGCAAAGGAGTAATTAATCAAATAGATGAGATATCTGTGGCTACAAGTTGCAATACTCAGTATGCTATTCATGTCCTAGGGCTAACCCCTTCAAAAAAAGTCCACAGCTTCCGTGCTATTCAACCATAAAACAGAATTCTGAAGTTGTCACAACAACGGAAATGAAGTGCATTATACCAAGTTTCAGAAGTCTGCCCTGATTAACGATGATTCAAACAAAAATATGCTTTTAAAAACCTCAAAAATGCACTTCCCCAAGTAGTTATTCTAGATCCAAACAATTTTATCTAAATAATGATTTTTACTCTCCCCACCTGTGTCAGTTACTTATTATTTGTTCTTTCACCTTTGAAAGGACTTTGAAGCTTCTATCACACAATCTGGTCAAACAGGTTAACTGAAAATAATGAATTCAGAGTTTACACATTTAGTCATGTTTTTGATCAGACACAAATCCAAAAAAGAAACAAACATATAAGAATTAAGCTTATAAGGAAATAAAAGTATATTAATATATACATTCTAGAAAAAGAGGTAAGTACATGTTAGCAGAATTTATACCAAAGTTAAACATAATTCTAAGAAAGTTGGAGAAACAAAAAATCCACATGTAATTCTTGTAAGAACTTTAAAAATTAGATAGTTAAGTCAACATTAAGTTTTAAAAATTAGGTCCTTCATTTTTGGCATATCAAATATTCATGTTTCATGGGTCCAAGGCACAAAATAATCCTTATCCTGCATATGCCATCCTGGCAAACAACCGACCGTTTTATCTTATTCTTGGAAGTTTTTTATCCTTTCAAAACTTCTACTATTTAGGGTTGCCTCACAAGAAAACCAGACAGTAAAGAATCTGCCTGCAGTGCAAGAGACCCGGGTTGGATCCCTGGGTCAGGAAGATCCCCGGGAGAAGGGCAACGCTACCCACTCCGGTATTCTTGCCGGGAGATTCCCATGGACAGAAGAGCCTGGAGGACTACAGTCCATAGCGTCTCAAAGAGTCAGACACAACTGAGTGACTAACACTTCCACTTCACACAAGAAAATTACACAAAAGGAGAAAATTCAGAAACTGCACCATAAGAAATGTCTGCAAAAATAAGAAAGCCTATTTGTCTGAGATGTTTATGGCTCCTGCATTTAAAAAGAGAATCTATATACTGCTGGCTCTTTATAAAAAGTAACTTCAGAACTGACCGAAACAATTAAGTTCAACTTTAAAAGCTTAAAATTTTCTTTCACTCAAGTTTGTGTCTAGCAAGACAAAAAGAAGAATGGATTTAGAGCCCAGAGATTTAAATTTAAATTTTAGATTTCAATTTTTTGTTCAAGGTTCTAAAATAAACCAGGTGAGCTACCTTGAGCTAAACTCTTAAACGACCCTCTCTGAACCCCAGCTTTCCTTAACTACACAATTATCACAACCTCAACAAATCTTCTGGAGAAGGCAATAGCAACCCATTCCAGTACTCTCGGTTGGAAAATCCTATGGACAGAGGAGCCTAGTAGGCTGCAGTCCCTGAGGTTGCTGCAAGTCGGACACTACTGAAAGGCTTCACTTTCCTTTTCCCTTTCATGCATTGAAGAAGGAAATGGCAACCCACTCCAGTGCTCTTGCCTGGAGAATCCCAGGGACGGGGGAGCCTGGTGGGCTGCCGTCCATGGGGTCCCACAGAGTCGGACACGACTGAAGCGACTTAGCAGCAGCAGCAGCAACAAACCTTCATAGCTCCTTCTGATTCTAATAAGGGATTAACAACTCTGAACTCAATCAATTCCTGCCTCCCACTTCAATAAGAAATCTGTCCAATAAAATATCCATAAAAATGTAATTCATTTTAATACTAGCTATTTTAAAATACACATAACAAAATTTTTAATTATTTTTTAAAATAAACCCTTGTTCTAAACCATCTGTGCCTGACTGCTCAGTCATGCCCGACTCTGCAACCCCAGGGACTGTAGCCCGCCCAAGCTCCTCTGTCCATGGAATTTTCCAGGCAGGAACATTCTTGGAGTGGGTTGCCAAGCCCTCCTCCAGGGGATCTTCCTGATCCAGGAATCGAACCCACGTCTCCTGCATCTCCTGAATTTGCATGCAGGTTCTTTACCACTGAGCAACCTGGGAAGCCACTCTAAACCAACCAACATAATCCAAATTTAAATATAAATTATTTAGTGTTTTTAATACTATAGATCAGCATTCCTCTCAAATACTGTAGTGAACCAAGAAGTTAAAATTGTTATTTCAAGAGGAATGAACTCCCTCTTATCCAGACTCCAACTGACACCTTCAAATTTCTTCCAACTTTTGTACTTCCCTGGCAAAACCTCTAAAAATCTAACCTTGAAAATGACAAGAAGTTTTAGCATTCCAAGTGAGTATTATAATTCTTAATGTTCATTAAAGAAACCTAAAAATAGGGACCCCATGCCCCTGAAATTATTTGCCTTGATATTTTATGAGTGTTTTCAGGAAAGTTAATTACTGAAATTGATTTGCACAGTGCTCTTTGCACTAGACCAGGGGTTCCCAACCTCCAAGATCTAATAATGCCTGATGATCTGAGGTGGAGCTGATGTAATAACAACAGAAAAAAAGTGCCCTGTTAATGTAATGCACTGAATCGTCCTGAAACCATTCCCTCCCACTTGTCCGTGGAAAAACTGTCTTCCATGAAGCCAGTCCCTGGTGCCAAAAAGGCTGGAGACCACTGCATGGCTAGACATTTGTATTTACATTAGTTTCCTATTGCTGCTGTAACAAATTACCACAAACTTAGTGGCTTAAAACAACATAAATGTATAACCTTGCAGTTTTCAAGGTCAGAAATTCAAAATGGGTTTTACTGGGCCAAGATCAAGGTATTGGCAGGGTTCCATTCTCTCTGGAAGCTCCAGTGGACAATCTGTTTCTTTTTGTTTTCTAGCTTTGCTTCCCTGATAGCTCAGTTGGTTTTGGAGAAGGAAATGGCAACCCACTCCAGTGTTCTTGCCTGGAGAATCCCAGGGGTGGGGGAGCCTGGTGGGCTGCCATCTATGGGGTCGCACAGAGTCGGACACGACTGAAGCGACTTAGCAGCAGCAGCAGCAGTTCAGTTGGTAAAGAATCCGCCTGCAATGCAGGAGACCCCGGTTTAATTCCTGGGTTAGGAAGATCTGCTGGAGAAGGGATAGGCCACCCACTCCAGTATCCTTGAGCTTCCCTTGTGGCTCAGCTGGTAAAGAATCCGCCTGCAAACCAGGAGACCTGGGTTTGATCCCTGAGTTGGGAAGATCTCCTGGAGAAGGCAAAGGCTACCCACTCCAGTATTCTGGCCTAGAGAATTCCATGGACTGTGTAGTCCATGGGGTCACAAAGAGTTGGACAGGACTAAGCGACTTTCACTCACTTTGACAGGTACCCATGTTCTTTGGGCCCCGCCACCTTTAAAGCCAACAAGGGTCGGTGCAGTTCTTCTCACATGTCTCCCACTAACTCTCCTGCCTCTCTGTTTCATTTATCACCTTTGTGATTACAGTGGGGCTCACCTGGATAATCCAGGGCACTGCCCCTTAAGATCAGCTGCTTAGTGAACTTAATTCCACCTATAACCCTAGTTTTAGCTTTCCCTTGCCATGGGAACAAATTCACAGGTTCTGGGGACTAGGGTGTGGCCAAGTTTAGGAGACTTCCACCTACCACAACATTTATTATCTATTGAGAGAGCCTACTGACTGACTGCAAGGCAGACAAGCCCTGTGGAAATCACTTTAATGGGAATGACAAAAAAATAAAACTACAATTCAGTGGAGAAAAAATATAGAGATTAACACAGGGAGGTACACTTGGCAACAAAGGGCAGATGTACAGGGGATTTTTTTTTTTAATAATAATTTAAAATATGGTTGACTGAAGTCAAATGCTGTTAGAGATAAAATAGTTCTACATCAACCTTTTTTTTTTTGGCTGCATCACGTGGCATGTGGGATCTTAGTCCCTCCACCCACCCGGCTAAGGATCGAACCTGCACCCCCTGCATTAGAAACACTGGAAGCTCAGAATCTTAACCACTGGACTGACAGGGAAGTCTGATACTTGAACGTTATTTTGAGGAAAGACCTAGTGTAATATGCCACAAGGAACGAGGTCATTATCAAGCAGAATTTCAGGGACTGATGGGAACTTAAGAAATCATCTAGTCATTAAAACTAGTGGTCCACTGAGACCCAGGAAAATTGTAACTTTTCTAAGATCACTTGCTTAGGTAATTTCAGAAATAGGCCTTTAACCCAATTTCTTGGTTTTTAGTCAAAATATTAAGTGAGATGGCACAAAGAATAAATTGAATTAAGTACAATGTATTTAAGAAACAGAAGTAACATTTAACTAACTTTGAAAATACTGACTGCAGATTTTTCCAATTATAAGTTCTGCTTAATGTTTAAATGATTAGCTATTTAGCAAATTCGCCTTTGTACAATAACTTGCTGCTCAAAGATATTATAAACATGAGACCCCATATTTCATTCATCTAGTTTATGTTGCATCATCGAGATCTTACTACATGTCAGGTAAGTCCTTAGGTGAAAGAGATGCAGCGGTGAAGGGCTGCTCTCATCAATCTTCAATTCCTAGGAAGAATCAGGGAAATAGATAAAAAAGAACTGAATAAGGGTATCATATGTCAGGGAGAGGTTGCAATTAATATCACAGGGCTCTGAAGGAAGACTAGAGATGTTCATTCTCAATGTTAACTTGAAAAATAAACACGATGTGCAATGTTAAGAGTTTATGACAAGATGGTGATGAAAAATCTAATGTTTTAAGAAAACACAAACACACAAGCATTGTTGTCAAGTTGAATGAGAACCCATTTCTCAACGCCTAACTAAAAATTAATACCAATTAAAATCTAAATCAAGACAGAGTGGAACTGATAAAAGAACAGATATATAGATCAATGGAACAGAATAAAAAGCCCAGAAATAGACCCACACAAGTAGAAACACCTGACTTTTGAAAAAAGGCACAAAACCAATTCATTGAAAAAAGAATAGTCTTTTCCAAAAATGGTACTAGGACAACTGGATATCCATATGCAAAACAGTAATAACAAACCTAGACTTAGATCTTACACCTTAACAAAAAAATTAACACGAAATGAATCACAGTCCCAAATGTAAAATTCAAAACTATAAAGGTTCCAGAAGAAAAAACAAGAGAAATTTTACATGACCTTGGGTTTAGTGGTGAGTTTTTAGATACATATCAAAACCACAATCTAAGAAAAAAAAGACAGGTAAGTTCTACTTAATGAAATGTAAAACTTCTCTGTGAAGGATACCATTAAGAAAATGAAGAAATTAGCCAAAGATTGGGAGAAAATATTCGTAAAACACATATCTGATAAAGGAGTTGTATACAAAAATATACAAAGAATTTTTAAAACTCAATAATAAGAAAACAACCCAATTTAAAAATGGGGACTTCCTGGTGGTCCAATGGCTAAACCTCTGCTCTACCAATGCAGGGGGCTGGAGTTCTGGTCAGGAACTAGAAAGATCTCACATGCTGCGATGAGAACGGAAGGTCCTGGAGCAGCCAAATAAGTAAATAAATATAAATAAATATTTTAAAATAAAAATGGACAAAGAATCTGAACAAACACCTCACTGAAGAAGATATACAGATGACAAATGACATATGTTTATATGAAAAGTTGCTCAACATCATACACCAAGAGGGAAACAAATTAAAACAACAATAAGGTGCTATTACACATCTACTAGAATGGCTAAAATCCCAAACACTTTCAATGCCAAACGCTGATGAAAATGCAGAAAAATAGGAACTCTCAATCACTGCCGGCGGGAAGGCACAATGGTACACAGCCACTTTGGAATATGGTTTGACATGTCACAAAGCTAAACACAGTCTTAACATGCAACGCAGCAATCACATGCCTAGGAATTTATCCAATTCATTTGAAGATTTACATCCATACAAACAACTGCATGAGAATGTTTATAGAAGCTTTATTCATAATAGCCAGATCGAAACAATCTCAACAGGTAAATACATTTTTAAAAAAAAAAAGGTCTTTCAGGAACTTCCCTATGATCCAGTGGTCAAGACGCTGTGTTTTCACTGCAGGGGGCTCAGGTTCAATCCCTCGTCAGGGAAGTTCCATGCCACATGGTGCAGCCAAAAAAAAAATCATCTTCCACACAATGGAATACTATTAACAAAAAAAAAAGAGTGAACTATGTAAAGCCATGCAAAAATAAGGATGAATCTTAAAAACACACAACTAAGTAAAAGAAAGCCAGTCTGAAAAGGCCACCCACTATGTGATTACATTTATGTGACCTTCAGAATAAAGGTAATATTATAAAGATAGTAAATAGTCTGTCATTGCCAGGAGGCTGGAAAGAGATGAGAGTTGAATAGGTCAAGTACATGGGATTTTTAGGATGGTGAAAGTATTCTACATATTATAATGGTGAATATATGACATTCTGCATTTGTCAAAACCCATAAAACTTAACAGCATACAGAGAAAACCTCAGGGTATGCAAATTTTAAATTATTTATGAAGTTGGAAAATCCCAGAATGGAATGCAGACAGTGACGAAGGAATATAACAAACGTACGAAATAAATTCACCGAGAGGTAAATGCTGACCTAAGTATCCTTAGAAGTAAGTGCAGTGTGGCTATGTATAAAATAGGTTACTAATGAGAACCTACTGTTTAGCACAGAGAACTCTACTCAATTCTCTGTGGTGATCTAAATGGGAAGAAAACCTAAAAATGACGGGATATACGTATACATATAACTGATTCACTTTGCTGTACGACGGAAATTAATACATTATAAAGAAACTATACTCCAACAAAAAATTTCTTTAAAAGACAACAAAATTTAAATTTTATCATTTGCAACAAGATGAATAGACTTGGAGTGTATTATGCTTAGTGAAATAAGTCAGACAGAGAAAGACAAACACTACATGATATCACTTACATGTGGAATCTAAAAAATAAAACCAGTGAATATAACAAAAAAAAAAAAGCAGATACACATACATCGAGAACAAACTACAGAAGTGTTTATCAGTGGGGAGAGGGAAGGAGGAAGGGGCATCATAGAGGCAAGAGATTAAGAGGTACAAACTAAATTATGTATGAAATAAGTAAGCTATAAGGATATACTGTACAGCATAAGGAACACAGCCAATATTTTAAGGTAATTACAAATGGAATACAGTTTTTAAAAACTGTAAATCACTATGCTGTACACCAAAAACATACACTATTGTATATCAATAAAAACATTTTTAAAGAAATAAGTGCGGTGTGTAAGAGAAAAGGCCAAAGGAAGTGTGCATAAGCTCTGTTGATAAAACTCTTTCTCACAGCGGGTATTTATAAACAATTCTAAAACCATCATATACTATGTACTGGACTTGGAAAATTAAATAAATGATGGCTCCTGGGAGCCAGATTTCTCACTGTTGGACTGGGTGTTGACCAACAACAGAAGAAAGTTCTAATGATTCATGTGGTAATAGATTCGAGTTGCAGCAATCAGTTCTGAGCGCATGTTTGTTGTTTTTCAGTCTCTAAGTCATGTCCAGCTCTTTTTGTGACCCCATGAACTGTAGCCCACCAGGCTCCTCTGTCCATGGAATTCTCCAGGCAAGAAGACCGGAGTGGTTTGCCGTTTCCTTTTCCAGGGAATCTTCTTGACGCAGGGACTGAACACACATTTCCTGCATTGGCAGGCAGATTCTTTACCACTGAGCCACTTGGGGAGCTCATATTTAGCTTAATACAGATACTGCTGCTGCTACTGCTAAGTCGCTTCACTCGTGTTCGACTCTGTGCAACTGCATAGACGGCAGCCCACCAGGCCCCGCCGTCCCTGGGATTCTCCAGGCAAGAACACTGGAGTGGGTTGCCATTTCCTCCTCCAGTGCATGAAAGTGAAAAGTGAAAGTGAAGTCGCTCGGTCGTGTCCGACTCGGAGGCAAAACACTCTCCGACATACATCACAGCAGGATCCTCTATGACCCACCTCCCAGAATATTGGAAATAAAAGCAAAAATAAACAAATGGGACCTAATTAACCTTAAAAGCTTCTGCACAACAAAGGAAATTATAAGCAAGGTGAAAAGACAGCCTTCAGAATGGGAGAAAATAATAGCAAATGAAGCAACTGACAAACAACTAATCTCAAAAATATACAAGCAACTCCTACAGCTCAATTCCAGAAAAATAAATGACCCAATCAAAAAATGGGCCAAAGAACTAAATAGACATTTCTCCAAAGAAGACATCCAGATGGCTAACAAACACATGAAAAGATGCTCAACATCACTCACTATCAGAGAAATGAAAATCAAAACCACTATGAGGTACCATTTCACACCAGTCAGAATGGCTGCGATCCAAAAGTCTACAAGCAATAAATGCTGGAGAGGGTGTGGAGAAAAGGGAACCCTCTTCCACTGTTGGTGGGAATGCAAACTAGTACAGCCACTATGGAGAACAGTGTGGAGATTCCTTAAAAAACTGGAAATAGAACTGCCTTATGACTCAGCAATCCCACTGCTGGGCATACACACTGAGGAAACCAGAAGGGAAAGAGACACGTGTACCCCAATGTTCATCGCAGCACTGTTTATGATAGCCAGGACATGGAAGCAACCTAGATGTCCATCAGCAGATGAATGGATAAGAAAGCTGTGGTACATATACACAATGGAGTATTACTCAGCCATTAAAAAGAATACATTTAAATCAGTTCTAATGAGGTGGATGAAACTGGAGCCTATTATACAGAGTGAAGTAAGCCAGAAAAGAAAACACCCATACAGTATACTAACGCATATATATGGAATTTAGAAAGATGGTAACAATAACCCTGTGTACAAGACAGCAAAAGAGACACTGATGTATAAAACAGTCTTTTGGACTCTGTGGGAGAGGGAGAGGGTGGGATGATTTGGGAGAATGCCATTGAAACATGCATAATATCATATATGACACGAGTCGCCAGTCCAGGTTCGATGCACGATACTGGATGCTTGGGGCTGGTACACTGGGACGACCCAGAGGGATGGTACAGGGAGGGGGGAGGGAGGAGGGTTCAGGGTGGGGAACACATGTATACCTGTGGCGGATTCATTTTGATATATGGCAAAACCAATACAATATTGTAAAGTTAAAAACTAAAATAAAATTTTTAAAAAATTAATTAAAAATAATAATGATGATGATTAAAATTTTTTTAAATAATCAACAAATAAAGAGATAAACCAGTAATTAATAAATAAGAAGTAAACCAATCTCCCATGCAAAAGAATTCCAAATATTACCTAGACTCTCCCCTCACGAGGAGGCACAGCAGGAGTCCCCACTGAAGTGTGGGCTGAACGTCAGCACTTCCTTCTGCATCAATTATAGAAAGAGGAAATGTTTAAAGAGCATCATTACAGTAAAGAAACCTGACAGACACTACATCAGCCAAGCGATCAGGATTAGCATCAACAGTGACAGGTCATATGGATGATATGTGGTGAAAACAGTACTTCACCGCTCTAGTCTCACTCCCCAAAACTCATCACCCTAGCTGAGCCAGGAGAAAAACTTCAGACAAACCCCCCAAATGAGGGACATTCCTAACCAGTACCCCCTCAAACTCATCAAAAACACGGGGACTCTGAGAATCTGTCAGCCTAAGGAAATGTGACAATTAATGTAATGTGGTATTCTGCATGGGATCCTGGAAGAGAAAAGGCACATCAGGTAAAAAAAAAAGAAGGAAATCTGAATAAAGTATAGATTCTGAGTCATAACAATATACCATTATTGTGAAAATGTGCCACACTAATGTAAGGTGTTAATAACAAGAGGAAACAGGGTAGGCTATATGGGGACTCTCTGCTATATTCACAACTATTCTGTAAATCTGAAATTGCTCTAAAATAAAGTTTATTTTTCAAAAATTCTACTAGAATGAATTTAAAATTCTCACCAGTGAAGAAAGTAACAATCATACATTATTTCCCAGGTATCAATTTAAAGACATCTAAAAGTCTAGCACATCCTTTAAATATTAAAAATAAAATGACGCCTGATGCATTTACAAGGCAGGAGGCCAAACATTATCATTTTTTTAAAGTGTGTCATTTTTTTTAAAAAAAGTACAAACATCCTTTGGATTGCAAAACTGATACTTTAATATTGATTTTTTCTTAAGTATTTGAAACTACTGATAAGATAATAGGACAACAAATTAAAGTATGACAATAAAAGGGCCATTCATTTTAGGTAAAACTGTGGTCAACTGTGGGAGTCATTTGGATCTGGGTTTTTTCCTGCCACCATGAGAGCCACTGAATACTGAATCCCAGAGGTGACTCCTACAGGACTGGTAACCAGGATTACCCGCTACCTGGAGGAGTGACAAGGCATCTTTCTGTACTCTGTACTTAAGTCTGAAAATAGGTACTATGTTAGTTGGCCCATAAATACTCTCTTATTAACAATCTGGACTTGTTATCAATAATAAAATCAAGAGACTGATGACTGATCAACTATACTTCAATAATATATATTTTTAGTTTGGAGTCTGAATGTAAAAAAAAAAATCAAATTTCTACCTTTCTGTTTGAACAACGGGAAGATCTGGCCACACCTGGCTTGCATTTCCAGAGGACAACAACCTGATGCCACCGAGCCGAGCTGTCCCCTGCAGGCCAGGCACTGCCTCTCTGGTTTGCCTTAACCCCCCATCACTCCCTGATTAATATCCCAACCCATTCCATTTATTACCTATAGCTCTACAGTCTTCCACCCTATTACTTCTGAAACCTGAAAAACAACAAATGTGGAGACACAGCAACAATATCCATAAGCTAATACAAATAATATTATTTTGGTTTCATGACCCAGAAGTATCCCTGATCAATGTAATCGGGGGCAATCCTACTAAAAATGCCAAAACAGCATTAATTGTTTCATTCCGGTTCAAGAAAGAAATCATGGATTAAGGTAGGTATATCATGGATGAGACAAGATACAAATACACGCACGCCATTAATTCCCATTTACCTTTAGGAACCTAGAATAAATAACAGGATGGTCATGGGCTCATTCGGTGAGACAAAGAGGAACAAGGCTCTGGGCACTTGTGTGCACTTCTCTTGGAGCTAAAATAAGCGACAACCCAACTAGCTTGCTCCCTAGAGTGCCCCCACTCCAGAGGGTCTAAAACCTCTAGGGCACTAAAACATCACCAAATATAAGAAAATGGAGAGCCGTCTATGGGGTCGCACAGAGTTGGACATGACTGAAGCGACTTAGCAGTAGCAGCGGCAGCAGAACCTGGCTCGGAGAGGATTTGCTGTACATTTTACAGAAAATAACTTGATAATCTTCTTTGCATAATAAGTGAACTCTCAAAGGACATGTTAAAAGACCTTCTAGAGACAGCAGGACTAATGAGTGGGTTGGTTTGTTTCACTAAGGTGGAATATGCAGTTTTGGGCAGCAGCAAAATTTCTTGAAAAAAGGAAAAAAAAGAGGCGTGGAGCTGCCACCAGAGGGCTAACTTCACCCTCTCCCAAGGCAGGGCCCTCCCTCTGTAGACAGTGTGTGTCCAACAAATACCTGAAGAATAGGAGCCAGATTCTGAGCCTAATTGGAGCTCACTCACTTTTCTTGACATTTTCTATTTCTGTTACATATATGCAATAAATTGAAAGAAAAACTTTGAAGTCAAGTTAGTTCCAGCTAGTCATCATCATTTATGTCCAAGAGACAAGACATATCCTCAGATACAGAAGAAAAACACCACAAATTAGTATCAAACCTTATACTCTCATAAAGGAGTCACAGAATAGCAAACAACTTGAGGCCATAGTGATATATACTCTTAAGGATAAAGTTGAAATTTTCCATTTTAAACTTTGAAAGAATGAAATTATTCGCAAAAATATATCCAAGGGGTAACTTTTGAAGCAACCTGCTAGAGTACACGGAAAAGGCAGTGGCAACCCACTCCAGTACCCTTGCCTGGAAAATCCCATGGATGGAGGGGATTGGTGGGCTGCAGTCCACGGGGTCACAAAGAGTCGGACACAACTGAGAGACTTCACTTTCACTTTTCACTTTCATGCATTGGAGAAGGAAATGGCAACCCACGCCAGTGTTCTTGCCTGGAGAATCCCAGGGACGGGGGAGCCTGGTGGGCTGCCGTCTATGGGGTCGCACAGAGTCAGACACGACTGAAGTGACTTAGCAGCAGCAGCAGCAGCTAGAGTACATCTATGAAAGTGTAAATATAAGTATTTAATTATAAACCAATACTACAATAATAGCACATCTATACATCTTAAACTAAAAGATGACTAAAATAATCTAAAAGGCAAAGCTAAAGTAAGCAGTTTAATAGGAGTAACCACGTATTACTTTTAGAGTAAAACAAGCGCCATTTATAAAAAGCCTGTAGTATCTAAAAATGCTTTGAATAATTCAGCTATATTTTCAAATTGTTTCCAAGCCTTTAATTTGGTACTGAATAACCTGAATCAATGGACTTTTTGTTTTCCAATTATTTATTCATTTGCTTAGTCTTCATAAAGTTTCTCCTGAAAAAAGTACTGTGGTTAGGAAAACTATCCTATGCAATCCTTACTACAGCCATATCGTGCTAAAGAATACACATTTATAATATTCATTAGCTAATTCACAATCCAGAATAAAATGAGTTTTTTGTAATAATTACAAATAGTCAAGGATGCATTTGATTAGATGGAGAAGACTCCATCACATAAAAGAACTGAATATCATATCAAGGCAATGGGTCCCACTAACAGAAACTAAATATATAAAACTGTACATCCACAGAAACAAAAATCAGACATGAGTTTCCATTCCAAAAGTAAGCTTCACTTTAGGACAATAATTCACTATATGATTTCTTTGAATAGCTATAAATCCTAATACATTCAAAGTGAAAGGGAAGTCTCTCAGTCGTGTCCGACTCTTTGCAAACCCATGGATTATAGCTCCTCCATCCATGGGATTTTCCAGGCAAGAGTACTGGAGTGGGTTGCCATTGCCTTCTCCAGGGGATCTTCCTGACCCAAGGATCGAACCCGGTTCTCCTGCATTGCAGATAGACACTTTACCATCTGAGCCACCAGGGAAGTCTCGATACATTCAAATTGGGGCTCAATTTTGATATTTGAGGAATAAGAGTTAATAACAATGTTGTCCAATGCTTTGTATCACTTTTTATTATTTATTTTTAATTGTGATAAAATACATATAAAATTTACCAATTTGAACCATTTCTAAGTACGGCTCAGCGGCATTAAGTACATTCACACTGTTGTGTAACCACCGCCACCACCCAGGTGGTTTTCATCTAAGACTAGTTCATCTGACCAATCCGAAACTCTAAGCATTAAACAATAACTCAGTTTCCTTCCTCCCACACCTTGACAACCACCATTCCACTTTCTGTCTCCATTAATTTGACTAAGTACTTCACATAAGAGTAATCATACAATATTTGTCTTTGGTGACTGGATTATCTCACTTAGCATGATATCATCGGGCCTCATCAGTCTGATAGCCTGTGTCCAGACTCCAGAGTTCCAAAATAGTTATATCAGATAGATTCTGCCCATGCAACAGCTGTCCAGGTGGGAAGACAGATCCCTGGAGCGTTGTACTCTGCCATCCACTCTCTAAGTCCCCCAGTCCACTGCATTACATGGCATAAATTCTATGAGAACACAGTCCACGGTTACTCAAAGAGACACTCCATTTGTTGCAGAAAGGGCAGATATTTTTATATTTAAGAAGTTACTATGAAAGAATATGCTGACTTACTTATTGCCATAATTATATATCTAGACTATTTTAAAGTTCAATTCTAGCCAAAATATTTTCTTAAAACATCAAGGAGTAATGTTGCAAAATGAAAACCAAAAATATAAGTATGGGTCTTTTATGAAAAATTCATTGAAAACCAAGGAATAATTTGTAACAAAACCACAAGTGAAGTTCCATATAAATTCCCCTTGAAAGTTATTCCCTCTGAAACTTACTGTCTCATGGCTTGTTTTCCTCCATATCTTTAAAATTAGAAAAACAGGAATCATTTGATAAAAAGAAAACAATTCTGTGAAATTCCACTTTCAGTAGAGACAGACAAGGTAACAGAGACCCTCCTATTGTGGTTAACTAAAAAAAGATGAACATTTTTTAAAATCCACTTGCAGGCATCACAGCATCAACAAGAGATTGAAGAACTGCCAAGCCAGGATACAGTGAAGAACAGAAGACCAGGAATGGGAAAGCAGCATCGAGTGCCTTCTCCATGGGAACATGTGCTGATTTCAGGGGGAGCATCTGAGAACCACCTCATGCCCTGCACAACCTCTCAGCGAGAAGCCAGAGAGCCAGGCATTGGAGTTATGTAAGAGGATATGAACTTGAGTTTGAGCAAGCTCAAGGAGATGGTGAAGGAGAGGGAAGCCTGGAGTGCTGCAGTCCATGGGGTCACAAAGAGTCGGACATGACACACTGAACAACAACAAAGATGACATCATATTGAACAAATGTATCACCAAAGTGACTGTCCAGATAGCCAGGAAACACAAAAAGATGCTCAACCTCATTAGTAATCAAGAACGCGCACATTTGAAGCCACAGTGGAATGCTGCTACATCCTCACCAGAACGACTACAATATAAAAGATTTACAACACCTATCATTGGCAAAGTTACAGAGCAACTGGAAAACTCTTAAGACTGCAGATACAGTGCAAGGTGGTAATGACCACTTTGGAAAACTGGCAGTATCTTCTAAAACAAAACATATTCTTACCATGTATCATTTTCATCCCAAGGCACACATCCAAGAGAAATTAGTCCATCAAACTACATACACAACAACACTCATAGCAGCTTTATTCATAATAGCTAACAGATAAAAAATAAATGATTGTCAGTACAATAAACTGGTATATGCATACAGTAAAATACTCCAGAGCAAACGAAAGAACAAATATGCAGCGATAAACATGTTTAAATAAAACTAAGGAAACTGGTCTCCAGCAAAAATTGTATTATAAGTAAACTTAAAGGGATTTTTTTTTTTAGGATGAAGGTAAACATTACATAGAAACTTGGTTGTTAAGGAAGAAATGAAAAGCTAAAAAAATGGCAAATATGTAAATAGATTCACAAATTTATCCTCTTGATCTTGAAAATACACATGATTGTACAAAACAAAAATTTGTAACATTGTGGGGTTTCTAATTTGTGACATCAGCTCAGTTGTGTCAGGCTTTCTGCGATACATGGACCATAGCCCCCAGGCTCCTCTGTCCATGGAATTCTCCAGGCAAGAATGCTGGAGTGCGTAGTCATTCCCTTCTCCAGGGCATCTCCCCAACCCAGGGATCAAACCCAGGTCTCTTGCACTGCAGACAGACTCTACCGTCTGAGCCACCAGAGAAGCCATAACACATATAGGAACGAAATAATAAAAACTGGAGGACTTGAGGATGCATAGTGTTACACTATATCTACTATTCTAAAAACTAAGGAAAAGAGCTACTGCTAGAAATCTAAATGGAAATTTTATAAGAAATCAATTAACCTAAAAGAAGGCTGGACAGGAAAAAAAAAATCAAACAACATGCCATTATATATTTGTTCAAACCCATATAATGTACAACATTAAAAGTGAGCCCTAGTGTAAATTATGGATTTGGTGTGATTACGATGTGCCAATGTAGGGTCAGCAGTTACAACCACTAAACTACTCTGGTGGGAGATGTTGTTAATGACCATCCATGTGTGAGGACAGGGAACAGATGGGAAAACTCTGAAACTTCTGCTCAATTTTCCTGTGAACCTAGAGCTGCTCTAAAAAATAAATTCTATTGAAAATAAAATTAAAAAACAGATGAGACAAATAACAAATAGTAAAGTTACAGTAAAAAACAACAGTAAAAATCCAACATCAATAATCACATTAAATATGTATGGAACTAAGAGTCCAATAAAAAGGCAAGGGTTGTCACATGGAGAGGATAAATTATGATATGTTCATACCACAGAAAACATTCAGCAATGAAAATCAATAAACTCCAGTATATACAATATAGATCAATTTCAAATTTTGAGACAGAAGGCCAGACCCAACAGGTTATATACAATATAATTGCATTTAGATGAAGTTTAAAAGAAGGCAAAACCCAACAAACTATACAGGGATGGAGATTCATATATAAAACACACACACACGTGGTAAAACTATATGGTAAACTAAAACAGATACTATTCTCCAAATGAAGAGACTTTTGACTTCAAAGGAGTAGGCATGAGGTTAGTGCTTCTGCTGCTGCTGCTAAGTCGCTTCAGTCACTTTCTTGAGATGCTGATAATATTGTCTTTCTTGACCTGAGTGGTGTAAATCATTTATAATTCACTTTTGCTACATTTCTTGTATCTCTATTAAAGTTGACAATTTAAATGATCAAAAACAAAAATCAATCTGAAATGACTGACTAGATTGTTGTTGTTGTTTAGTTGTTAAGTTGTGTCTGACTCTCTGCAACCCCATGGACTGCAGCACACCAGACTTTCCTGTCCTTCACCTTTTCCCAGAGTTTGCTCAAACTCACATCCATTGAGCCGGTAATGCTATCCAACCATCTCAGGTTTGAAATCTTAGGATGGAAACAGTCATAATAAAAGCATTCAAAAAAGTATATTTAGAAAAGGCACTCATGGTGATAAAACACAGGAAAATTCTATACCACAAGTTCAGTGTCACAAAATTTTCAAATTCATAAATATAATAATCATATAATGTTCCTTGATTAGCTATTTTCTAAATAGGAAATTCAATTCAATTTTGGAATGGATAATAAAAGTTTACCAATGACTAGGTCAATTCTTCCCAAAGGTGTGAGTTTCTCCTTACTCCAAAAACTGCATAGTCTTATTTTCAACAGTAGCATAAGACTTATCAGGTGACATATTTTGGTATATTTTGAATTAGTAGAAAACCGGACAACATAAGCATGACTGAAAGACTACCTTCATAGAAGGTAGTTTCTTTTGTCTTCTTAATTAAAAATTACTGTGAAGC
Source organism: Bubalus bubalis (assembly GCF_019923935.1). Classification (NCBI taxonomy): domain Eukaryota; kingdom Metazoa; phylum Chordata; class Mammalia; order Artiodactyla; family Bovidae; genus Bubalus; species Bubalus bubalis. Next base: position 133,384,058 of record NC_059160.1, on the reverse strand, counting down.
CACCCATGTGCCAACCCAGGAGACATAAGAGATGCAAGTTCAATCCCTGGGTCAGGAAGATCCCCTGGAGGAGGGCATGGCAACCCACTCCAGTATTCTTGCCTAGAGAATTCCAAGACAGAGGAGCCTGGTGGGCTATAGTCCCTGGGTCACAGAGAGTCAGATACAGCTGAAGTGACTTAGCATGTACACATATGAAGATACAGAAAACAGACTTGTGATTACCAAGGGGAGGGATGGGAAGTTTGGAATTAGCAGATGCAAACTATTATATATAGGATGGATAAACAACAACAATTTCCTATTGTATGGCACAAGGAACCATATTAAATATCTTATGATAAACCATAAAGGAAAAGAATATCACAAAGAATATATATGTAAAACTGAGTAACTTTGCTGCAGAGCAGAAATTAACATAACATGGTAAATCAACTATTCTTCAACACAATTTTTTTAATTACTATGAAAATCACTGGCCAGATGAGTTTAACAGCTTTCACTCTTAGTGTATAAAATTCAAGTAGGTATAGAATTTTTTCACCCAAAGATTAACCTCTCTCACCTTCCATAGCAACAACAAAAATATCTAGAATTGTAAAATAGCTTTCTTCAAGACTTATAGTCCGTGCTCTCAATGCAATGAGCACTGGTTTGATCCCTGGTTGGAGAACTATTTCTGCTTTGACTATGCCAAAGCCTTTGACTGTGTGGATCACAATAAACTGTGGAAAATTCTGAAAGAGATGGGAATACCAGACCACCTGACCTGCCTCTTGAGAAATCTGTATGCAGGTCAGGAAGCAACAGTTAGAACTGGACATGGAACAACAGACTGGTTCCAAATAGGAAAAGGAATACATCAAGGCTGTATATTATCACCCTTAACTTCTATGCAGAGTACATCATTAGAAACGCTGGGCTGGAAGAAGCACACGCTGGAATCAAGATTGCAGGGAGAAATCTCAATAACCTCTGATACGCAGATGACACCACCCTTATGACAGAAAGTGAAGAGGAACTAAAAAGACTCTTGATGAAAATGAAAGAGCAGAGTGAAAAAGTTGGCTTAAAGCTCAACATTCAGAAAACGAAGATCATGGCATCTGGTCCCATCACTTCATGGGAAAGAGATAGGGAAACAGTGGAAACAGTGTCAGACTTTATTTTTTGGACCTCCAAAATCACTGCAGATGGTGACTGCAGACATGAAATTAAAAGACACTTACTCCTTGGAAGGAAAGTTATGACCAACCTAGATAGCATATTCAAAAGCAGAGACATTACTTTGCCAACAAAGGTCCATCTAGTCAAGGCTATGGTTTTTCCAGTGGTCATGCATGGATGTGAGAGTTGGACTGTGAAGAAGGCTGAGTGCCGAAGAATTGATGCTTTTGAACTGTGGTGTTGGAGAAGACTCTTGAGAGTCCCTTGGACTGCAAGGAGATCCAACCAGTCCATTCTAAAGGAGATCGGTCCTGGGTGTTCTTTGGAAGGAATGATGCTAAAGCTGAAACTCCAATACTTTGGCCACCTCGTGCGAAGAGTTGACTCACTGGAAAAGACTCTGATGCTGGGAAGGATTGGGGGCAGGAGGAGAAGGGGACAACAGAGGATGAGATGGCTGGATGGCATCACTGACTCGATGGACGTGAGTCTGAGTGAACTCCAGGAGTTGGTGATGGACAGGGAGGCCTGGCGTGCTGCGATTCATGGGGTCACAAAGAGTCGGACACGACTGAGCAACTGAGCTGAACTGAACTGGAAAACTAAGATCCCACATGCTGCACAGGACAGCCGAAAGTCTTTTTTGTTTAAAAAATCTTTATTCTTCTCCACCATTAATTCTAATTCACCCTCAGAGATTTGGGTAGGCCAGGTGTGTTCTCACATCACTTGGAGGTCGTGAACTCAGACGTGGCTTTACTCAGTTAGTGGACACAGGAACCCTGGGTGTGCTGGATTCGAAGAGGGACACAGCTGAAGGAACGCTTCCTCTGCCACATTTCTGAGCACTGAACTCAAGTGTCCCTTCTACGGATGACAAAATGAGCACAAGAAAAAGGCACATACACCTTGGGGCAGTGGGAAAACATGGTCATTTGATGCCATTTGTTTCTAATTTCCAGAAATTTTAATTCTAACATGTATAATTTTGAGGCGAGGGGCTTGTTTTGTTTTTTTGGTGTTGAAAGAGAGTAGGTGGATTTATGTCTCCAGTGGACTCTGGCACTGCTGAAAAGTGCACAAACGCGTATATTCCTGAATATGGAGTCATCTGAACTCATACAGCATTGAGTCAGAGGTTCTAGATCCACTTTCCAAATCTAACTGCCTCATCACCATTTTGCTGCTGCTCAGTCGCTTCAGTCGTGTCCGACTCTGTGTGACCCCACAGACGGCAGCCCACCAGGCTCCCCCGTCCCTCGGATTCTCCAGGCAAGAACACTGGAGTGGGTTGCCACTTCCTTCTCCAGTGCATGAAAGTGAAAGGTGAAAGTGAAGTCGCTCAGTTGTGTCCGACTCTTCACGACCCCATGGACTGCAGCCCACCAGGCTCCTCCGTCCATGGGATTTTCCAGGCAAGAGTACTGGAATGGGGTGCCATCACCTTCTCCACCTCATCACCATGACCAACCTCAATTTCTCTGCCTCCAAAACTGGGAAACTAATTTCTTAAGAATGCTTAAGAGATACTGAGAAATGTTAAAATGTTAACAGACTAATCATGTATTACCCCTAAATAAGTATATCCTGATGTGTGGCATAACAGGGAAACATATTAGTTAATTAGTGATGCCATAACCAAGTACCATAAACTAGACAGCTTAAACTATAGCAACTTGAACTAAAAATTTAAATTTAAAATTCTGGAAGCTAGAAGTCCAAAATGAAGGGGCTTCGAGGCTGGCCTCTTCTGAGCGCTGAGGGATGGCCAGGTTCTCCTACTGTGTCTTCACACTGTCTGCCCTCTATGGGTCTGTGTGTCCAAATCTCCCTTTTACAAATACATCGGTTATGCGGGATTAGGGTCCACCCTAATGACTTCACTTTGATTACCTATGTAAAAACCCCATCTCTAAACAAGGTCACATTCTGAGATTCTGGGGGTTAGAACATCAATATATGAATTTTGAGTGGACACAATTCAATCTATTAATATGACATATACAGACATATATGTATGTGTATATTATACATATGCATGTATATATGCTCTTTTCACTTTCATGCATTGGAGAAGGAAATGGCAACCCACTCCAGTGTTCTTACCTGGAGAATCCCAGGGACGGGGGAGCCTGGTGGGCTGCTGTCTATGGGGTCACACAGAGTCGGACACGACTGAAGCGACTTAGCAGCAGCAGCAGAACCGTTCTAATCAATTATCAAGACAATTTAATTGTACCGCTTTTCACTGCACTTTTAAAGTTTTTTTACTGAAGTATTATTGATTTACAATGTTTGTCAATCGCTGCCGTAAAGTGACTCAGTTATACATATATATATACATTTTCTTATATCTTTTCCATTATGGCTTATTACACAATACTGACTGTAGTTCCCTGTGCTATACATTAGGACCTTGTATTTTATTTCATCCCACTTCTAAAGTGTCTCATATCCCTAGTAACGTGTATTTTTAACACAGTGTGTGGCATTTTTAATTCTTTCCTTTCTAGATTCATAGCACAGATCGCACCTACATATCCATGCTTCAAGGCTTAACAGAGGTGTTTCTAGTCAAACAGCCTGAAACAAACATTCAAAATAGGGCATTCTTTCCAATGGAGGTAAAGATTATAGTGTAACCAGTAGGAATGTGCAAGCAGGCAATAATTTAATTTAGTAGCTGAGCCAAACCATGATAGTCCACTTGAAAAATAAAGAAATCTGAGAAAGTGATACTGTTACAATTGTTAACTATGGAATGCAAGAACATTTAAACTTCAAGTCATACAAATCCATTCCGTATATTTATTTTTTCAAAGAAATGTTTATTCAGTACATTTGGGGTTTGAGAGCTTGAAAATAACTGAATCCCTTTTCCTGTTATAGGCATGTTAACAGCAAATGTAAATGCTATTACGTGGGTCCAGTTACCACAGGAACCTGCCTTCATGCTGACTTATTTTTACGCATCTCTCAGAAGGAAATATTCATGGTTCAAGTTTCAAAGGATTTGTTTTCACCCTTATGAAATGTACAAAGTGTTCCCCTCTTGAGACTTTTAACAAAAGGTAAAGAATTTGCCAGGATTCTTCAAGTGCTTTTGCTCTTTCATTTTGAAAACTTTTAAATAGTTTTTAAAAGATCATGACTGGTTATAAAGGTTTACCTAAGGCAAATCTGTCATGTCAGTCGTATCAGGTTAAACTGACAACCAAAAGTGAGATGACAGCGCACAGGGGTTTTCCTCTTTGGGATTTTATTGTAGTCAATAAAACATAAGGTTTACCATTTCTTAACCTTTTTTAAGGTTTCTTTGCAAGTAACTCCAAGATAGCAGAATAGAATAATGTGCGCTAACCTTCTCCTGTGAGAACTCCAAAATTACAACTCACTGCTGAACAACCATTGACGGGAGAATGTTGGACCCCACCAAAAAAAGATACCCCACGTCCAAGGGCAAAGGAGAAGCCCCAGCAAGATGGCAGGAGGGGCAAAATTGCATTTAGAATTAAACCCCATAACCGCCAGAGATGCTCGGAGGGCTCTAACAAACCTTATATGCACCAGGACCCAGAGACCCCACAAAGACTGAGCCAGAACTGTGTCTGAGAGTCTCCTGAGGAGGTACGGGCCACCAATGGACTGCTGCAGGGGCAGGGGCTCTGGGTGCAACAGACCTGGGTATGGCATAAGCCCTCTTGGAAGAGGTCGCCATTAACCCCACCATAGAGCCACCAGAACTTACATAGGACAGGGGAAACACTCTCTTGGAGGGCACAGACAAAAGCTTATGTGCACCAGGACCCAGGAGAAAGGAGCAGTGACCTCACAAGAGACTGACCCAGACTTGCCCATGAGTGTTCAGGAGTCTCTGGCAGAGGCGTGGGTCGGCGGTGGCCTGCTGCAGGGCTGGGGGCACTGAGTGCAGCAGTGTGTGCAGGGGACCTTTTCATTACCCCCACCATAGTTTGGCCTCAGGCCAAACAACAGGGAGGGAACACAGCCCCACCCAGTAACAAAAAACCCAATTAAAGATTTACTGAACATGGCACCACCCATCAGAGTAAGACCAGGTTTCCCCCTCAGTCATCTCTCCCACCAGGAAGCTTCCATAAGCCTCTTATCCCTCTCCATCAGAGGGCAGGCAGAATGAAGACCACAATCACAGAAAACTAACCAATCTGATCACATGGACCACAGCCTTGTCTAACTCAATGAAACTATGAGCCATGCCGTGTAGGGCCACCCAAGTCAGACAGGTCATGGTGGAGAGTTCCAACAAAAACGTGATTCACTGGAGAAGGGAATGGCAAACCACTTCAGTATTCTTGCCTTGAGAACCCCATGAACAGTATGAAAAGGCAAAAAGATAGGACACCGAAAGATGAACTCCCCAGGTCGGTAGGTGCCCAATATGCTACTAGAGATCAGTGCAGAAACAACTTCAGAAAGAATGAAGAAACGGAGCCAAAGCAAAAACAACATCCAGTTGTAGATGTAACTGGAGATGGAACTAAAGTCCGATGCTGTAAAGAGCAATACTGCAGAGGAACCTGGAATGTTAGGTCCAGGAATCAAGACATATTGGAAGTGGTCAAACAGGAGTTGGCAAGAGTGAACATTGAAATTTTAGGAATCAGCTAACTAAAATGAACTGGAATGGGTGAATTTAACTCAGATGACCATTATATCTACTACTGTGGGCAAGAATCCATTAGAAGAAATGGAGTAGCCATCATAGTCAACAAAAGATATGAAATGCAGTACTTGGATGCAATCTCAAATATGACAGAATGATCTCTGTTCGTTTCCAAAGCAAACCATTCAATATCACAGTAATCCGGTCTATGCCCCAATCAGTAACGCTGAAGAAGCTTAAGTTGAATGGTTCTATGAAGACCTACAAAACCTTCTAGAACTAACACCCAAAAAAGATGTCCTTTACATTAGAGGGGACTACAATGCAAAAGTAGGAAGTCAAGAGATACCTGGAGTAACAGGCAAAATTGGTCTTGGAGTACAAAACAAAGCAGGTCAGAGGCTAACAGAGTTTTGCCAAGAGAGTGCACTGGACATAGAAAACACCCTCTTCCAACAACACAAGAGAATACTCTACACAAGGACATCACCAGATGATCAACACCGAAATCAGATTGATTATATTCTTTACAGCCAAAGATGGAGAAGCTCCATACAGTCAGCAAAAATAAGACTGGGAGCTGACTGTGTCTCAGATCATGAACTCCTTATTGTCAAATTCAGACTTAAATTGAAGAAAGTAGGGAAAACCAACAGACCACTGAAGTATGACCTAAATCAAATTCCTTACAATTATACAGTGGAAGTGAGAAATAGATTCAAGGGACTAGATCTGATAGGCAGAGTGCCTGAAAAACTATGGACGGAGGTTCGTGACATTGTACAGGAGGCAGTGATCAAGACCATCCTCAAGAAAAAGAAATGCAAAAAGGCAACATGGTTGTCTAAGGAGGCCTTGCAAATGGCTGAGAAAAGAAGAGAAGTGAAAGGCAAAGGAGAAAAAGAAAGATACACCCATCTGAATGCAGAGTTCCAAAGAATAGCAAGGAGAGATTAGAAAGCCTTCCTCAGCGATCAATGCAAAGAAATAGAGGAAAACAACAGAATGGGAAAGACTAGAGATCTCTTCAAGAAAATTAGAGATATCAAGGGAACATTTCATGCTCTATGCGCACAATAAAGGACAGAAATGGTATGTACCTAACAGAAGCAGAAGATATTAAGAAGAGATAGTAGCAATATACAGAAGAACTGCACAAAAAAGATCTTCATGACCAAGATAACCACGATGATGTGATCACTCACCTAGAGCCAGATATCCTGGAATGCGAAGTCAAGTGGGCCTTAGGAAGCATCACTATGAACAAAGCTAGTGGAGGTGATGGAATTCCAGTGGAGCTATTTCAAATCCTAAAAGATGATATTGTGAAAGTGCTGCACTCAATATGCCAACAAATTTGGAAAACTCAGCAGTGGCCACAGGACTGGAAGAGGTCAGTTTTCATTCCAATCCCAAAGACAGGCAATGCCAAAGAATGCTCAAACTACCACACAATTGCACCCATCTCACATGCTAGCCAGAGAAGGCAATGGTAACCCATTCCAGTACTCTTAACCTGGAAAATCCCATGGACGGAGGAGCCTGGTAGGCTGCAGTCCATGGGGTCGTGAAGAGTCAGACACAACTGAGCGACTTCACCTTCACTTTTCACTTTCATGCACTGGAGAAGGAAATGGCAACCCACTCCAGTGTTCTTGCCTGGAGAACCCCAGGGATGGTGGAGCCTGGTGGGCTGCCGTCTATGGGGTCACAAAGAGTCGGACACAACTGAGGCGACTTAGCAGCAGCAGCAGCATATGCTAGCAAAAAAAATGTTCCAAATTCTCCAAGCCAGGCTTCAACAGTATATGAACCGTGAACTTCCAGATGTTCAAGCTGGATTCAGAAAAGACAGAGGAACCAGAGATCAAATTGCCAATATCCACTGGATCATCGAAAAAGCAAGAGAGTTCCAGAAAAATATCTCCTTCTGTTTTACTGACTACGCCAAAGCTTTTGACTGTGTGGATCACAACAAACTGTGGAAAATTCTTCAAGAGATAGGAATACCAGACCACCTGACCTGCCTCTTGAGAAATCTGTACGCAGATCAGGAAGCAACAGTTAGAACTGGACATGGTAACAACAGACTGGCTCCAAATCAGAAAGGAGTACATCAAGGCTGTATATTGTCACCCTGCTTATTTAACTTACATGCAGAATACATCATGAGAAACACTGGGCTGGATGAAAAACAAGCTGGAATCAAGATTTCCAGGAGAAATATCAATAACCTTAGATATGCAGATGACACCACCCTTATGGCAGAAAGCGAAGAAGAACTAAAGAACTTTTTGATGACAGTGAAAGAGGAGAGTGAAAAAGTTGGCTTAAAACTCAACATTCAGAAAACTAATACCATGGCATCCAATCCCATCACTTCATGGCACATAGATGAGGAAACAATGGGAACAGTGACAGACTTAATTTTGAGGGGGGGTTCCAAAATCACTGAAGATAGTGACTTCAGCCATGAAATTAAAAGATGCTTGTTTCTTGGAAGAAAAGTTATGATCAACCTAGACAGCATATTAAAAAGCAGAGACATTACTTTGCCAAGAAAGGTCCATCTAGTCAAAGCTATGGTTTTTCCAGTAGTCATGTATGGATGTGAGAGTTGTACTATAAAGAAAGCTGAACACCAAAGAATTGATGCTTTTGAACTGTGGGGTTGGAGAAAACTCTTGAGAGTCCCTTGGAATGCAAGGAGATTAAACCAGTCAATCCTAAAGAAATCAGTCCTGAATATTCATTGGAAGGACTGATGCTGAAGCTGAAACTCCAATACTTAGGTCACCTGATGCAAAGAACTGACTCACTGGAAAAGACCCTGATGCTGGGAAAGATTGAAGGCAGGAGGAGAAAGGGATGACGGAGGATGAGATGGTTGGATGGAATCACCGACTCAATGGACATGAGTTTGAGTAAGCTCCAGGAGTTGGTGACGGACAGGGAAGCCTGGCGTGCTGCAGTCCATGGGGTCGCAAAGAGCTGTACACGACAGAGCGACTGAACTGAACTTTTCTTAAATATACTGTACAGAAGTGTTAACTGTATGCACAGTGTCGTGCATCCGATCTCTAGAAGTTCCTCATCTTTGAAAATGGATGCCATAACCACTGAGGACGCTCTGCTCCCCTCCCCTCAACCCCTTACACCAGCACTATACTCTACGTTTCTAAGACTGACTATCTTTGATGCCTCATATAAGTGGAATCATGAAATATTTATCTTTTTGTGCCTGGCTTACTTCACTTTTCACTTAGTATAATGTCCTCAAGCTTCATCCATGTTGTAACACGTGATAAGATTTCCCTCCTTTTAAATGTGAGTTATGTCCTGTTGTATGCACATACCATCTTTTCTTTATCCATTTATCTGCTGATGAACATTTAGGTTGCTTCCAACTCTTGGCTACTGTGAATAATCCTGTAATGAACATGGGTGTACAGCTATCTCTGGAATGCTATTTTCAACTCTTTTGTATATATACCCAGAAGTAGGACTGCTGGATGATATGATAAATTTATACCAAGGCTTTGATTTAGCTTGTGCTAAATCATTTTTTAAATTCATAGCTTTGAGGTATTTTATTATAAAAACCTGGTACTCATATAAATGAATAAGAACTTAAAAGTCATCATACATTTACTTCATTTTTTAGTTTGACCTCCTAGTAAATCTTTAGCTTCATTGATTTGGGCCACTATACAAGAAGACTTACACCTCATTTTAATGCTGCTTCCCGTTTTGTCATTTAGGGTTCAAACCCACGTCTGTAATTGGCACCCCTGAAGGCAGATTTCAGTAGACTTTGAAAAACTTGTTTTACTTGAGGCTCCATATGCTTCATGGCTTGCAAAGAGTAATGGCCTGCAAGTCCTACAGCAGCAGTGGTCAGGCCAGCTGCTACCACTGTTCTGGCCATGGCACCTGCCTGGCTGCCCTGCCTCCACCAGGAGTGCAGCTCATCCCAGCCAGCAAGGCTGTGTCTCTATCACAAAGAGATGCAGCCACCACCTCCTCGCCAATCTTTTATCATTTCTTTCCTTCTTCTGACTTTGAGTTTTCTTTGCTCTTCTTTTTTGAAGTCTTTCAGGTAATAGGTTAGGGTGCTTATTTGACTTTTCTTGTTTCTTGAGGAAGTCTGGAATCACTATGAACTTCCCTCTTAGAACTGCTTCTGCTGCATCCCATCGATTTTGTAAGGTTGTGTTTTCACTTCCATTTGTCTCAGGGTATTTTCTGCTTATTTCACTGCTGACCCATTGGGTTTTTTAGTAGCATGTTGTTTAGTCTCCATGTGTTTGTTCTTTTCCCATTGTTCTTGCTATGTCTGATTTCCAGGTTCATACCATTGTGGTCAGAAAAGATGTTTGAAATAATTTCTATCCTCCTAGGTCTTTAATTCATCTTGAGTTAATTTTTATATATGGTGAAAAGTAAGGGTCCATGTGAATCCTTTTCAATGTGGGTATCCAGTTTTCTTATTACCACTTGTTGAAGAGACTATCCTTTCCCCATTGTATAGCCTTGGCACCTTGGTCAATGAGAAGGTTTATTTCTGGGCTCTCTATTGTCTGTATGTCTGTCTTTATGCTAGTACAATTATGGGCATTTTTAAGTTTTTTTTTTTTTTTTTTTTTTTTGCAGCAGTGGGTCTCCCTTGCTGCACGTGGGCTTTCTCTAGTTGTGGTGAGTGGGGGCTGCTCTTCGTTGCAGTGCAGACTCCTCATGTGGTGGCTTCTCTCCTGTTGCAGAGCAGAGGCGCTAGGCATGGAGGGCCGGCAGTTGTAGGTCTCGGTCCCTAGAGTGTGGATTCAGTACTTGTGGCTCATGGGCTCAGTTGCTCCACTGGATGTGGGCTCTTCCCAGACCAAGGATCGAACCCGTGCCCCCTGCATTATAAGGCAGATTCTTAACCACTGGACCACCAAGGAAACCCTCAATTGTTTTGATTATTGTAACTTTGTAATATGTTTGAAGTCATGAAGTGTGAGGCTTCCAACTCTGTACTTCTTTCTCAAGACTGGTTTCACTACTTGGGATCCTTTGAGATTCTGTATAAGTTTTTAGTTTTTTTCTATGTCTTCAAATATGTCATTGAGATTTTGATAGAGTTTGCAATATAGATAGTGACATGTTTTTATTCCTTTCTCATTTTCTTTTGTGCATCTATTATAGGAATTTTCTTTACCAGAGAACTTATTCCATATGTTTTAGTGATTATGAACTCCCTTGGGTTTTATTTGTCCAGGAAGGTCTTTATTTCTCTTTAACTTCTGAAGGGTACTTTTGCTGAATATAGCATTTTTAGCTGACAAGTTTTTTTTTTCTTTCTTTGAATAGATCATTCCAGTCCCTTCTGACCTATAATATTTCTGCTAAGAAATCTGCTGATAACCTTACACGAGTTCCCTTGTGACCTAACAAGTTACTTTTCTCTCATTTCTCTCAAGATTCTCAGTCTTTGATTTCTGATTGTTTGATCACTTTGCATGGACATTTTTTGGGTTCATCCTAGTTGGACTCTTAAGCTTCTTGAATTTGGATATTCATTTCCATCCTTAGATTTGGAAAGTTTCCTGCCATTATTTCTTCAAAGAAGCTGTCTGCTTATCTCTCTCTCCTCTTATAGTATATATTGGTCCATAAATCCCTAAGGCTTTTTTCAGTTTTCGTCTTTTTTCATTTCATTCCTCTGAATCAATAATTTCAAATGAACTGTCTTAAAGTCACTGATTCTTTCCTCTGCCTGACCAAGTCTGATGTTGATCCCCTCTAGGGAATTTTTCAATTCAGTTACTGTATCCTTCAGTTCCAGAATTTGTTTGGTTCTTTTTTATAGTTTTTCTTTGTTGATATTCTCACTTTGTTCATACATTGCTTTGTTTATTTTATTTACTGTGTTCTCTTGCAGTACTCTGAGGTTCTTTCAAATGATTATTTTGAATTCTTTGTCAGGTAACTCATAGATCTTTATTTCCAGGGTCAGCTTAAGGTTTACTTCATCCACTTGACTGGTCCATGTCTTGCTTTTTTGTGTGCCATGTTATTTGCCTTGTTATCTTATGATTTTTCACTTAAAAAAAATAGCCACCTCTCCCAGTCTTTATAGATTGGCCTCATTGAGGAAGACTTCCATCAATCATCCCACAAGAGATTCTGGAGGCCTTTCAAACCTTTCAGAAGGTTTGCCTCTTCTCTGGGCATGCTGGGAAAAGAAGTCGGCTGATTTCTTTTTCATGAGTCTCTTGCTCCCTCTAATGTCTGTCTGCAGTACTGCAGGTTTAACTATGACAGATCCCCATCAGTACTCCAAGTCAGGCAAAATAAAAACCAATCCCTTGGGTAGTTCCCCTAAAAGCTGGAAAGTCAAAGGTGTGTTCCACTATTCTCTTTCCATTCCAAGGGAGAACCAGCAAATTGGGCTTTTTCTCCCAATTTCTAGCTTTGCTGGCTTAGGAAAGGGGCTGGTGTAGATGAAATGAAACCACTTTGATAACCCATTTCAGTGCCGCTATTCTTGTCTTTGAGCTTGTCAAGGCATTCTCATAATGACCTTTGAATTGTATATTGTTATTACGTCAGTGTTTCTGTCAGAGAGTGAGTTCTGGAGCTTCTTACTCCATCATCTTTCTGGCCACACAAAGATTTATTTCTACAGTCTCACATTACAGCAAACTCAACAGAAACACACACAATAGAAGTCATCAAGAATTTACAGTAACAACTTTGATTTAGGACAAAGAATATGTAACATTTTAAACATCCACTTACCTCTCTCCCTTTTTTTTTTTCTTTTTGCATTTAAAGTTTATGAAGATATCATACAATACACACCATCTCACCCAACACTTCATCTCTGATTCCAGTCAGGCTACAGTAAAAGGCTCTGTTCATGTGTAAACTGACTTTGTACTGGATAGCTGCTGCTGCTGCTGCTAAGTCGCTTCAGTCGTGTCCGACTCTGTGCGATCCCATAGGCAGCAGCCCACCAGGCTCCCCCGTCCCTGGGATTCTCCAGGCAAAAACACTGGAATGGGTTGCCATTTCCTTCTCCAATGCATAAAAGTGAAAAGTGAAAGTGAAAGTGAAGTAGTGTCCGACTCTTAGCAACCCCATGGACTGCAGCCTACCAGGCTCCTCTGTCCATGGGAGTCTCCAGGCAAGAGTACTGGAGTGGGGTGCCATTGCCTTCTCTGGTACTGGATAGCACCTCATCTCAAACAGTAAACAGACTTCTCACTTCCTGCTCTGGAAGTTTGTCAGATGTCTTCTGAGGCTGGTAGGTGTCACGTGTATGTAACTCAGAAGTAAAGAGGTAAACCTCATGAGGCAACCGTGTGTGTGTGTGTGTGTGTGTGTGTGCATGCGCGCGCACACGTGCTCAGTTACTCAATCGTGTCCAATTCTGCAACACTATGGACTGTAGCCTGCCAGGCTTTCTGTCTATGGGAGATTCCCGGTAAGAATACTTGAGTGAGTTGCCATTTCCTACTCCAGGGGATCTCTCTGACCCAGGGATCAAACCGGCACCTCCTGCACTGACAGGCAGATTCTTTACCAGAGCGACCTGGGAATCCGCAATCCTCTTCAAAGAGGGACAGAAGTTGATAGACAAATTATTCTTTCCGAGTCACTTAGATGTATGATTCAGGGATGCAGACTCTGGAATGCACCAGAAACAGCAATTACCCTCAGAGGTAACCAAGTCAATAATGCATCATTGTATTGGCTTTGCCTTCTTCCCCATATGATTCCCTTTATTCCCTCACTTCCTCTCCTTGAGAGCACTTCCCAAATAAACTAGTTACAACAAGCCTTTATCTTGTGGGATAGAGGTAGGCAACCCCAGACTAAGATGCACATTAAGTAAACACAGCCTTATTCTACGGGATGTCCTTTTCTTTCCTATTAACAAGTTTAGGTCGATTTTCTTTTCTACTAGATTGTATTCTTTTTAAAGGTAAAAGGCCTCATTCACTGTGCAGTCCCCAATGCATGACCTTATGATTTTAACACATACAATAATTTCCCACCAGGTTTTTCAAATGGCCTTGCTATTCCTGAATGATTTATTATGAGACACAATTTTCACAAGCTTGAAAGCTAATCATTTATGCAGAACTTCCTTCATATTCAAATCCATTTTTCTATTTTTTTTTTTGTTCAATCCTACTTGCTTAGACTTGGTCAAATAAACTTTCCATAGATAATTCATCCCAGATATCCATTCACTGCTGATAATTTGGGGGGCTGTGCTGCATGGCTTGCGAGATCTTAGTTCCCCAACCAGGGACTGAACCTGGCAGTGAAAATACCAAGTCCTAACCACTGGATTTCTAGGGAACTTCCCGTAAATATACTTTTGAAGCAATCTTTCTGTTGAGGTGACAATATGACTGCCAGCAATGTTTTACTAAATTATAGATCCCTATAAGAAAATTAAAACTCTGTATCTTGGATTTCTATTTCTCATATAAAAAATTTTTTAAGAAAAACATTCCCCCTGGACTAAAACATTTTATATGACTGCTCCTCCAATACTGAAGCTAAACATACATTTTCCTGACTTTTTAAAAGTAAATCAGTATAATCAAGCAATTTAAAAAAATAAAAGCCTGTCACAATATGACTTTGAATGGCACTTCATAAGTTCAGCATATGATAAAGGAATTAACTCAAAACATAAATAATACAACCTCCAGTGGTATTCTGTACAAGATAAGAGATACTGTGTTAGTTCTCAATAATCAATACACAATTAAATCAATGCTGAAAATACTTAAAATGTGGGCATACAGATGTCTTTTTAACTGAGATTTTCCTCTAATGAACATTAGGGCTTCCCTGGTGGCTCAGATAGTAAAGAATCCGCCTGCAATGCAGGAGACTTGGGTTTGATCCCTGGGTCAGGAAGATCCCCTGCAGAAGGGAATGGCTACCCATTCCAATATTCTTGCCTGGAGAATCCCATGGGCAGAGGAGCCTGGTGGGCTACAGTCCATGGGGGGTCACAAATAGTTGGATATGACTGAACAACTAACACTTTCACTTTTTTCTAATGAACATTATTACGTTTCCCAGCTACATTTCTCTAGTGGTTTGTATGACAGATATAAACCCTGGCACATGAAACTTGATAACTGGACACATTGGCAAAGGAGGAAGGAAAATGTGACAAAAAGATGCTACTTGGGGAAGCATACAGTCTCCTTTGTTCATCTAACACAGTATGTCAACACCAACAAGTCTCAGCTATGATGTACACTGTCCTTCCTGCTCAATTACCGCAGAAACCCTTACATTAGCTAACATTGAGCCCACAGAATATGCAGCACTGTAAACCTGACTGCCAGGATGCCAGAAAGCAGAGCTTGTGGTCAGCTGTCTTGGAAACAATCACTCCTCCAAAGATACTGCAACTGTTTTCATTTCGCCGTCTTCCCCCCATTTGCTGTGAATGCTCATGTGTGCGATGCAGATCAAGGCAAATTCCTACCAAAACTACTCATGGATGTAGAGCTGAGTTGGCCTCGAACACCACACGCCACTAGTACTGGGTTTATATTGCATACTGTGCAAAAGACCCAGAATCCTGGGGATGGAAAGGATTTTAGGGGGCAGCTAATCCAAACCCTAAGAGGTTAAGTGACTTGTACAAGGTAACAGTGTCAGGGGAAAGACCAGGTCATGAACTCAAGTTGCTCAAGTCATCCACTGTACTGGGAGACATAGTTTATCTCGCTCCTACCTAAAATACCTTAATGAATATCCCCGTGTAATGAACAAACTAACATAAAAAACCATCTCTTACTTAGATGCTTTTAAACCATATTTAAACAAGTATCTGGAAATGTATAAAATAATAATAATAAGAAGAAGATTATAATAAGAAGAAGATTATAATAAGAAGAAGAAGATTATAATAAGAAGAAGATTATAATAAGAAGAAGAATCTGTAACCAAATACACTGAAAAATTATATTCACTTTGACAAATTTCAATTTATAAAACTAATGTAGTTCAGACATAGACAAACCTCGCTTGAATGAAGTTCTGCATATCCTCATTCAAAACGTCACATTCATGTATTATCACCAGGAATATAACATTCGACTGGACTCGAAGGTGCAAAAAGACTACCTTGCATGTGGAGAATTACTCTGCTTACTTACTTAAGTAAGGCAAAACTATTTTGTGTCTTTTTTTAAGGCTTTATTTATTTATTTTTGGCCACACCACAGGGCATGTGGGACCTTAGTTCCCTGACCAGGGATTGAACCCACACTCCCTGCAGTGGAAGTGCAGAGTCTTAACCACTGGACCACCAGGGATGTCCCTATTTGGTGTTCCATAAGGTCAAGCCCGTGCTTTAGCTTTAAAGCTCCATCCTATGAGGTCAATGCAGGTCTACCAGCCCAAAACAGGACAGTCTTTAATCCAGATCCATCATGAGTCATTTACTGTGTAAACACACACAAGTTATTTTTCACAGCACTGGGCTAGATGCTACAGAAGAATAGGAGGTGAGTTTGAAACACACAGACTATTAGGTACAGGGCACCAACAGAGAGCCAACTTTATACACATTTTCATATAATCTTCACAATAACCCTAGGAGACAGGTGTTATTATACCTGTTTCACAAAGGAAAGGACAGAGAAAACCTAACCAAAGGTAGCAGAAGGTAGTGCTTTGGAACATCTGCACTCTCACCAAGAATCCTAACCCATCTCCGTGCCTACCACCACAGCCCTCTGCATTTCAGCAGGGAACTGAAGAAGCACTGAAATCTGTTCTGGAGTAGAGTTGCTCATCCTAGACTCAGATTTGATATGTCTCCACGGTATATAAGAGCTTTGACTCTACAACAAGGAAAACTAGTGTCTAGATCCACTCAGAATTCCAAAAATTCACAGGAGTTACAGCCTTTTTGTCCATAAAACAAAGATCCAAACCGCATCTACATCTCATGTGCTGTTGCATGAGAGGCTGAAATGATTGCAGAGGCATAAAGCACCAGAACACTGCACATAGTCAGTGCCCAATTAAAGTTGGCAGCTGCTTTCAAAATTACCATCATTTTTTAGTAACTATATTCCTCAAAACTGTTTCCTCGGAATACAGTTCCAAAGGAATAAAAAGCTATGTAATTCACATTCACTATAAGGCTCTCCTGGAATGTGAAGTCAAGTGGGCCTTAGAAAGCATCACTATGAACAAAGCTAGTGGAGGTGATGGAATTCCAGTTGAGCTATTCCAAATCCTGAAAGATGATGCTGTGAAAGTGCTGCACTCAATATGCCAGCAAATTTGGAAAACTCAGCAGTGGCCACAGGACTGGAAAAGGTCAGTTTTCATTCCAGTCCCAAAGAAAGGCAATGCCGAAGAATGCTCAAACTACCGCACAATTGCACTCATCTCACACGCTAGTAAAGTAATGCTCAAAATTCTCCAAGCCAGGCTTCAGCAATATGTGAACCGTGAACTTCCTGATGTTCAAGCTGGTTTTGGAAAAGGCAGAGGAACCAGAGATCAAATTGCCAACATCCTCCGGATCATGGAAAAGGCAAGAGAGTTCCAGAAAAACATCTATTTCGGCTTTATTGACTATGCCAAAGCCTTTGACTGTGTGGATCACAATAAACTGTGGAAAATTCTGAAAGAGATGGGAATACCAGACCACCTGATCTGCCTCTTGAGAAATCTGTATGCAGGTCAGGAAGCAACAGTTAGAACTGGACGTGGAACAACAGACTGGTTCCAAATAGGAAAAGGAGTACATCAAGGCTGTATATTGTCACCCTGCTTATTTAACTTATATGCAGAGTACATCATGAGAAACGCTGGAAGAAACACAAGCTGGAATCAAGATTGCCGGGAGAAATATCAATAACCTCAGATATGCAGATGACACCACCCTTATGGCAGAAAGTGAAGAGGAACTCAAAAGCCTCTTGATGAAAGTGAAAGTGGAGAGTGAAAAAGTTGGCTTAAAGCTCAACATTCAGAAAACGAAGATCATGGCATCCGGTCCCATCACTTCATGGGAAAGAGATGGGCAAACAGTGGAAACAGTGTCAGACTTTATTTT
The DNA here is from genome assembly GCF_019923935.1 of Bubalus bubalis. Lineage (NCBI taxonomy): Eukaryota > Metazoa > Chordata > Mammalia > Artiodactyla > Bovidae > Bubalus > Bubalus bubalis. Next base: position 133,366,149 of record NC_059160.1, on the reverse strand, counting down.
TCTGGGCTCCAAAATCACTGCAGATGGTGACTGCAGCCATGAAATTAAAAGACACTTACTCCTTGGAAGGAAAGTTATGACCAACCTAGATAGCATATTCAAAAGCAGAGACATTACTTTGCCAACAAAGGTTCGTCTAGTCAAGGCTATGGTTTCTCCTGTGGTCATGTATGGATGTGAGAGTTGGACTGTGAAGAAGGCTGAAAGCCGAAGAATTGAGGCTTTTGAACTGGGGTGTTGGAGAAGACTCTTGAGAGTCCCTTGGACTGCACGGAGATCCAACCAGTCCATTCTGAAGGAGATCAGCCCTGGGATTTCTTTGGAAGGAATGATGCTAAAGCTGAAACTCCAGTATTTTGGCCACCTCATGCGAAGAGTTGACTCATTGGAAAAGACTCTGATGCTGGGAGGGATTGGGGGCAGGAAGAGAAGGGGACGACAGAGGATGAGATGGCTGGATGGCATCACTGACTCGATGGATGTGAGTCTAAGTGAATTCCGGGAGTTGGCAATGGACAGGGAGGCCTGGAGTGCTGCGATTCATGGGGTCGCAAAGAGTCGGACACGACTGAGCGACTGATCTGATCTGATCTGATAAGGCTCTCTATAACTGCAAAAAAAGTTTTTTGATCAGATGTACCATTATCCAACCATAAAATTTTAATTCTGAAAACTGCTTAGAAATACAAAAACATTTAATATAGTAGGTTAATGATGAATACAAAAATCAATGCTCCAACTACATAAACTCCACGCAAATAGTCAAGGATGTATCTCAAGGACTACACTTCTCTTTTTTTCTTTTTTTGGCTGAGCTAAGCAGCTTGTGAGATCTTAGTTCCCCAACAAGGGATCAAACCCACATCCTCAGCAGTGAAAGTGTGGAGTCCTAACCACTGGACAGCCCGGATTACATCCCAAGGATTACATTCCAAGGCAGAAAAATGAGAACAGCTAAAGGATAGTGAAATGACAAATTATTACTTTTCTTTTTAAAAGTTTCCCTTATATTGTTTTTTAAATTTCTGTAATAAAAAAAAATGTGTGTTCTTAAGTTAATTCATAATATACTAAATAGGTATCTATGACATCTGACTTAATAGGAGTCTGTAAGAAAATCAAATCATTCTGAGCCTGCTATGCAATAATAAAAACAGTACATCCGCTCCACAGAAATTCATAGGTTTGTGCTCTTCTCCCAAGTTCCTTACAGCAAGCCACTGGAAACATGTGCCAGTTAAAAATTATGCTCCTAGACTAAAATGATTCAAGGCAGTTTAATGGTTTAAAGCTTCAAGGTGGAGAATGTTTACTGCTAGGTGGCTCCAGTGGTAAAGAACCTACCTGCCAAGGCAGGGAACACAAGAGATGCCGGTTCAACCCCTGGGTTGGGAAGATCCCATGGAGGAGGACACGGCAACCAATTCCAGTATTCTTGCCTGGAGAACCTCATGCACAGAGGAGCCGGGCAGGCTACAGTCCATGGGGTCACAAAGCGTCAGACAAGACTGAAGCGACTTAGCCTGCACACACACTAGGTTCAAGGATGCTGTGCTGTACTCAAGAGTAAAGAGAATCAAAGAAAGAAAAGAATTCAACTCTTCTTTGGTTTTGATTTATATGATTCCCAGACATGCTAATGGTATATGATAAACATCATTCAAAGTTTTCGATGAAAGAAACAAACAGAACTCTAACTCTAGATTGGTCGTTCAGTTATTTCCTAATCTCTCACCACCACTAACTCAAGCCAGGTGGTGGGATCACAGGTACCAGGAGCAGACAGCCTACAAATCTGTTGTCTCTTCTGCCCAACCCGTGAATCTTGCCAGAAAATATTTTTGAAAATTTATCAAAAGCCTTAAAAATGTCTATTCCCTTTGAGCTAAAATTTTCACTAGAAAGAATTTTTCCTACGAGAACAATTAAGGATGAAAAAAATGTTTTTCACGCAAAAAAGGGTTTGGGGCAGCAGTGTGAACACTCCTTACCTGCTAATTCTTGAGTATCACACTACATAGGACACTGGTACATGCTTGATATACAGTGTTCTTCTTATAACCTAGAAACTACATTTATTCCATTTTAGCAATGAGAAGACTGAGGCTAAGAGAAGTTATTAACTTGCCCCAGGCCACACAACCAATGGGCTTCCCTGGTGTCTCAGTGGTAAAGGATCTGCCTGCCAATGCATGAGACACGGGTTCAATCCCTGGGTCGGGAAGATCCCCTGGAGGAGGGCATGGCAACCCACCCACTCCAGTATTCTTGTCTGGGAAATTCCATGGACAGAGGAGCCTGGTGGGCTACAGCCTGTGGAGTAGCAAAAGAGTCAGTGGCGACTTAGAGATTAACCACCACGACCACAACCATTAAATGATAGAGCCAGGACCTGAATCTGGGACAATTTGAATAGAAACATTAGGTTCCTCTCAATGAATGACCACTTAAAAATGTTATAAAATGTCATAAAGAGGAAGTGTTAGTTGCTCTGTTATGTCCAATTCTTTGTGACTCCATGGACTGCAGCCCACCAGGCTCCTCTATCCATGGGATTCTCCAGGCAAGAACACTGCAGTGGGTTGCCATTCTCTTCTCCAGGAGATCTTCCCGACCCAGGGATCAAACTCAGGTCTCCTGCATTGCAGGCAGATTCTTTACTGTCTGAGCAAAAAAAGAAAAAATGTCATAATGTTTAAGCAAATCATATGTCAAGGCTAATATTATAGAGCTATTTAAAATCCTGTTCTTCAAGAATCTTTAATGAGATGGAAAATACCCATGATACCAAAGCATTTGTCGCTCAGTCATGTCCGACTCTTTGAGACCCCATCGACTACAACCTGTCAGGCCCCTCTGTCCATGGGACTCTCTAGGCAAGAACAGTGGAGTGGATTTCCATTTTCTTCAAAGAAGGGAGGTATGATCCCAGTTTAGAATTTTAGGGACACAAGTCACACAGGGATAAGAACCATATCTATCTTAGTTTTGTCTGCCCCCCAACCCACCAAAGCCCAATACTGTAACTGACATGTAGCAGGAACTCAATATCTGTTGCTAAAATAAATTACATGTGAGCATAGTTTTTAGAGACCAGGAAAAAATACCCAAAATGTTATCAGTGGTTACTGCTGGATTCTAGATTTAGGGATGCCTTTTGGTTTTTCTTTTTTACATCTGTTTGTATTTTCAAATATTCTATAAATTTGTATTACTTTCAAAATCTGAAAAAAAACACAATGGCTAATTTTCAAGTCTTATATTTAAGCATCTTCCTATACAATAGATGTAGTTAAGCTCCAGATCAACTCAATATGCAGACTAATACATGATTTATCTTATTCACAGTTACAGAAAAACTACTTCAGAGCTAGAAAGTGATCATTATCTTTTTATATGCCATTATCATCAATGGGAACAGGATTTAATATGTTACAAATATAAATGGTTTCATCAGCTACAGTTATTAGTAGCTTATTAGGTAGTAAATGGATTTATAAAAGTAAAACATCCACAGAATGTGTCTATTAAAGGTTTGTGCACTTTGGATATTAAATGCTGGTGCCACAAGGATTAAAAACCAAATGTGGTGGCTTTTGCAGCAGAATGAGGGTTTCTTGCCAAGGTCATCCCCACACACTGCAAATCTACTACGGAGTAGTATTGAAACAGTGCCTCATCTTGGGCGGTTTATTAAGCATTTTACCTAAGGGAATATTTAGAGTCACTATTATCCCATGCATTTTTTACAAATAGTTATTTATTTGGCTGAACCTGGTCTTAGCTGCAGCATGCGGGCTCTTTAGTTGTCACATGTGGGATCTAGCTCTCCAACCAGCATCGAACCTAGCCCCCCTGCATGAGAGCTTGGAGTCTTAGACCACCAGGGAAGCCCCCTCCCGCCAACCATGCATTTTTAAAGGACTAGATTTTTAAATAAACAGTATAAACTAAGGATGAGCCAACTGGTATTTTTATTAGCTCATCATTCTGGACAATTTCAAACAGCAAAACATGGCACAAATCTGATGATAATTCTATTATCAAACTGCCTCCAAAATGACTTCATTTTCTAAACAAATGCTGGCTTCACTGGCCAGAGGCTATTGCAGTGACCGCTCTAAGAAAACCCTAAAGGGAAAAAGTATCAACTACACTGAACCAGTCTATTTTAAAAGCAACATGAGATGTGTGGTGGGCCGGAATGAAGAGGGAGAAGAGAAAGAGTATCTTAGAGTAATAAAAGGTAAAACAGGGAGGGATGGACGGGGAGTTTGGGATTTCAGTACCTGCACACTATCCACATACAGAAAGGGTAACAACAAGGCCCTACTGTACAGCAGAGGGGACTATATTCAATATCCTGGGATAAACCATAATGGAGAAGAATATAAAAAAGAATGTATGTGTACAACCGAGTCACTTTGCTGCACAGCAGAAATCAACACAACACTGTAAATCAACTATACTTCAATTTAAAAACACATTAAAAGTAATAAGATATTATTAATAAGATATATTAAAAATAATAAGATGTTTCTTAAAAGGTAAAATGGATGTATTATGCTGTATAATTTTCAATGAAAAAAAAAAAAACACTTGACAGGCAGAAAAGAGTGAAGGAGAAAAAGACAGTTCCAGTACTTATCGGCCCTAAGTCCTTTCTTTAATAGGCGTAAAAACACAAGAACCGCTTTCCATGATCAAAGGTGTTTTCTCTTTGGAAATTAGGTTTATTCCTGAACTAAGCCAAGAAGAAATTCCACCAACATCAACACTACCAAATAATCTAGATTTCCAGGAGTTATCAATGCAGGTCAAAGTCTCTGACACGGGTAAGCTTTTACATCAGGCACAACCTGGTGTTTCTGTCACAATGACCTCAGCTTTGCCCCTTGTGGGGAAACTATGGGCTGGATCACTGGATCCATTCGGATTCCCTTCGTCCTTGCCTCCTTCTATGAGAAGCTGGAAATGAAGTCTCTTTCTTTCCCAGAATCCTTGTAGTAAAGAGTGGCCAAAGAAATACAGATGGAAGTTCCAGGAGAGAGAATTATTTGTCACATAAAAAGGCAAAATCTTGAATAAAAAACCATTTTTGTTCTCTGCCCTTTTCCCTGCAGAGACCACAGACTCATCTCAAGGTAGAGTCCTCGCCAGACTGCACCAGCGAGGCCACAGCCATCGACTGGGACGGCCAAGGTCGGGGGGAAGAGCTGTTTGGCTCCCTGAAGCCCCTGAGTAGCTCTTACGGCCTCTCAGCCCCAGATTTTTTCTGTTTCATCGGGAAAATAACACCCTGGCTTGTTTAAGCCACTCTGCATTGGGTTTTCTGTTAGTCGCAGCCAGATACATTCCTGCCTGTTAAAATCATCGATAGGACAAACTCTTCGTATGTTTTAACTTATCAATGATCAACTTAACCAAAGTCCCAGAAGTCTTCACAGAGGTAAGACTGACGGAGAGCGCTGACTCCCTGCCTCTGTCACAGCATCCTCCCAGGACCCTGCAAAGGACGAAATTAGGACCCCAACCCAGGTCAGCCCCAGAGCAGCTCCCGAGCTCTTTAGTGCTGGGCTCTACAACCCCTGATGTATCTTCCTTTAGCTTATAAAACAGTCTGAACCTTCAGTTCTGCTCTCCAACTCTACTACACTTGTCCTAATAAACTACTCTGATTGGAAGAAGACTTTCACTGTGGGCAGGGGCAATTCATATGCAGTTGTTTTTTTTTGTTTGTTTTTTAAAAAGAGAGACAGACTTCCTTGGTGGTCCACTGGTTAAGACTTTGCTTTCCAATGCAGGGGGCCCATGTTCCATCCCTGGCCAGGGAGCTAGGATCTCACCTGCCTCCAGGCCAAAACACCAAAATATAAAAAAAAAAAAAAAAAACAGAAACAACACTGTAACAAATTCAATAAAAACTTTTAAAAATGGTCCACATCAAAAAAAAAAAATCTTAAAAAAAAAAAAAAACCTGGCAAGCATTTGCTTTCTAGTGTTTTGAAATCCCTCTCCATCTAGTGTTTTGAAATCCCTCTCCATCACGTGGCACAGGGCTGTTGTGACCAAACATTGTGTGCCTGGCCCTGGGCTCAGCATTTCACCCGCATCACCTCCTTCTGTGCTCACAATATCCCCAGAAGACAGGACTACCGTGGTCCCCATTGTATAGATGAGCAAATAGAATATGTCATCCCAGGTCCCCAGGATTTTCTTCAAAGGCACCAATGAATGATAAGTTCAGAGCAACATCAAACCACAAGGGAAAGTAACTGATTCTGAGGCTCGTCTTTAGTAAAAACCATTGAAAAGACTGGCTTCAGACCATTTAAGGAATGAAAAATTCTCAAGGCAAGAACCATCACAGCTAAAGACAGTGCAAAGACCTCTCATCCAGCACAAAAGCTAAAACTCCACATTCGCGTCCAATACAGCTTTACTCATTATGTACTCAACCACCTTCACGAGGGGCTAATATGCCGGGTACACTGTGAGCTACCAGGAAGGCCAATAATAATATTTCGGTAGCTGTGAATGCTCATTTATCATTTTAATAAATGAACCATTTATTTAATTCATTTAATTCATTTTCCAGTATACTAGATTTTCATTTTCAATAGAAAAATGTGCACTTTATGAACTATAGTTTATAATGAATGTGGTTATTAGTGATTTATCCAGCACTTCCTATGTGGCCAGCGCTGTGATGTTTTACATACATCTTTTATTCTCTGAATAGTCACAACCAGCACAGGATGTAGGTATGCTCCTATATCAGAATCCTACATCACCCTCTTTCAGAAGTGGGCTGCAGGTAATGAATTTTCTCAAGCTCCCTACTTAAAAGTAAGACCGAGACTCAAATCCAGATCTGGCCAAGAGTCCTTTGCTTTCGACCATTAAGCTTCATAAAGTTATTGCATCTGTTCTTAATGTTTACTAGCTTTTATCAAGCCCTAACTAGAAAACTCTATCCAGCTTAGCTCTTGTTTTCATTTTCAGCACTCCTCCATTTTCATATATTTTGGCTTCATCTCTCTCACAAAAGCACCTAAAAAATTATTATCTATTTACCAAATCATAAGACAATCTTCACTAAAGTTTGCCAGATTAAAAAGATATGTAATTATGTAACTGCTGCTCTTACTTTTAATCAACAGTGCAATCAGCTGTTTTAGTAACTAGTTCTGTTTCTCCAGCAAACGGCAGTCAATGAATCCTGTTGTGCCCATCACTGTCAACCTGTAAAAACATGTTTTGCTTCATTTTTTTTTTTTTTTTGGCTGTGCCACATGGCATGTAGGGTTGATCTTAGCTCCCCAACTAGGGATCAAACCCACGCCCCCTGCATTGATTGGAAGCATGCAAAGTCTTAACCACTGGACCACCAGGGAAGTCCCCAAAATATGGCTTTTAAAGTCTTTAACAGCAATATCCTAAAAGCCCACCAGACATCAACCTCAATTTATAAAAACAGGTCACTGCCTCATTCACCGCCAATACTTCTTTCTACGAAAACATATGAGGGATTCCGAACTTTGAAAATGCCTGAGTCTAAACTTTATGTAGGAGCTTTCAATTGTATGGCATGTGTATACATTTTTCAATGTAAAAACAAAAATATAATCGTAAGATATAAAACAATCCCAAAAGAAAAAAAAAGGAAAAGTCTAAAATTAACAAATTCCATGTTTGTCTCTCAGGACATTGGCCAGCACCAGGGCTATATTTCTGACTCTTCTTACCCACTGATTTCCTACATTCTCCCAGACTTTCCTCTAGACCACTCTCCTTCCTCTTTGTAAACCATAACTCACATTTAATTGACTTAATCAATACTACTACCCCACATGAAATAAAAAGTCTAAATTCTGAATATCAGTATTAAGTAAATCAAGAACAATTTTTCTTCATTATTATAATGTTGCCCATGTATCTATGCCAAGGTCGACCATCCTCATCAAAACCTTAAACTTGAAAATGAATTTCCATTTATAAAACTGCTGACTAATAAAATCCGTAATCTTCATTTAGATTCAAGCAAAAATGTCAGATACTCTGCATGGCTGTTCCAAAGTAATTATCAGCCAAAAAACAAAAGCAAAAAATTAAAAACTAGTGAGTTTTTTTCCTACATTTTTTTAGCCCTAGTGGATTTCATGTGTTATCAATTCTTTGAGGAGTCAATGATCATCCAAGAATGGCATTCATTTCTTTAACCACTACCCTATTGCCCATGTTTTAAACTCACTGAATTTTTGGTCCATTGCATAGAAGAATTTCTCTACTAATAAAAATACAACCCGTTAAACATTAACTTACCCCCAGGACAGTCTCTCAGGAAACAAATTCCAAGCATTATAATCACCAATTTGCACTATGTAGACTTAAAGGCAGAGAATCTTATTTATCCTGATTTAAACTGGGAACCTATACACATTTTAAGGCAACTACGTGAAGAAAAATGGCAAATCCAAATTCACAATAATCAGAAACCCAACCAGGAAAATAAAGACTTTTCTTAATTAGCACTTTTCAAACAAAAAGCTTCTCACCCCAGGACATCTAACAATATTAAAATATTTGTTGACTTTCCAAACTCCTACCTCATTCTTTATTTTACTTCTGCAATTATAAAAATGCAAACTTTTTTCCCTAGATATTCAAATATAGACTGTCAGAAATTGTGCTAGGCATTAGAAATAGATTTAATCCATGCTATAGTATTTATTTGTTACTAATAATAATGAAATAATAAAAAGCAACTGATTATATATATATATATATATATATAAGGGCTTCCCTAGTAGCTCAGACAGTAAAGCATCTGCCTGCAATGCAGGAGACCTGGGTTCAATCCCCAGGTCGGGAAGATCCCCTAGAGAAGGAAATAGCAACCAACTCCAATACTCTTGCATAGAAAATTCCATGGATGGAGGAGCCTGGTAGGCTACAGTCCATGGGATCCCAAAGAGTTGGACACAACTGAGCAACTTCACTGGCACTGATATATATTAAGCTGTTACCGTTTACAAAATGGTATGGCAAGTTTTTGTTCATTAGGCATTATCTCTTTTAATTCTCACAAAACTCTAAGAGAAAGGTATAATACTAGCATCAGTCCCATTTTACAGATGGGCAAACTGAGACAGAGAGGTGTTCACAAACTGTCCAAAGATTCCAGAGGGATTTGACCCTAACTCTGAGTGATTCCAGTTGCCCACACTTGCTTTAACCACCTAGTATCAAGCAATGAGACACATGACTATGTTTGGTTCAGAAAACCAGTCTTACTCCTTATTCCATGGTGGTTCTCTAGAGCCTGTTACACAGGATGAAGTAAATCAGAAAGAGAAAAACAAACATCATATATTAATGCATGGAATCTAGAAAAATGGTACTGATGAGCCTATACGCAGGGCAGGAACAGAGATGCAGACATAGACAACAGACTTGTGGACACAGTGGAGGAAGGAGCAGGCGAGACAAATACAGAGAGGAGCCCTGAAACATCTACCTTACCATGTGTAAAAACAGGTAGCTAGTGGGAAGTGGCTGTCTAACACAGGGAGCTCAGCCCGGCGCTCTGTGACAACCTAGAGGGGTGGGATAGGGTGCAGGGTGGGAAGGAGGTTCAAACAGAGAGGGGACCTATGTATATTTATGGCTGATTCACACTGTTGTGTGGCAGAAACCAACACCACATTGTAAAGCAATTATCCTCCAATTAAAAATTTTCCAAAAAAATAAATAAATAAAACCTGGTGGCTCTAACAAAACTTGACTCTGGGAAGCATGCATGACAAAATGCCTTGGTACACAGTGCACTGAGTTCTATCGTCAAATGTGTTCAAATTTACTTTCCTAGAAGGTGCAATTCACTTACCAGTGACTGTGAAAAGTTAAAGCACTAGGTTAAATTATTAAAGACGTCTTTGGAGTTGAAGTGGGAATATTTCATTAATGCGTAGGTTGCTGAAGAAATGCGAACTCTTAAGATGCCTAAGAAACTTTATCACAACACAGCAATTTTAAACTCTCATGTCAGAATATCATATCTACAAAGGGAAGAGCCTTCAAATTTTTAAACATGCCTCACCCATATTTCATTCTATTCTAAATGGAAATTAATTCAAAAAAGAAATCCACTTCTAAAGCTCAGATTATGCAAGACAGCTTCCTAGATGCTTACATCACTTGCCTATGTGATGAGCACAGGCAAGACAGGTAAAGAAGACGCAGTATTATTAGAAGAGCCATCTGTCTTCACAACCCTCCAGATGTACAAAACAAACAAGAAACCTGCTGAAAGGAGAGGTCTGTGTGTTAACAGTTCAACCTAAACAATCTTATACCAATATTTTTTCTGAATAAATTTAATATTTTGTTTTAAAATAGGAGCTAGGCAAAAAGAACCATAACAAATGAAACAACGAAAACAAGTTATTGAAATGCAACTGGGGTTTTAAGTTCCAAATCTACTTTGCAATATTCCTATGGGAAGAGTTTATCTCAGAAGCAACTCTCCTAGGATGTTACCTAATTTAAAAGAGGAAAAAAAGAGGGGGAAAGACAGAGACAGGACAAGCACAGGGGATGTTTATCAATAAAAATAAGCAACAAGAGAGACAAGTTCGCAGCTCATCCAAAAAACGCCTGCCAAAGACTCCTGCTATTTGTTTCCACGAAGTTATTGTTTGGAAAACATCTTGTTCTGTCTTAAAAATAACCTGCTTAATTGTTCTAAAAAACCACTGCGTTTCAATGGAGGGCTAAAGAGCTCCCACATTTCGATACACTAACTGATAAAGTCGAAATAAGTTATGCGCCAAGCCAAAAGAGAGCTAGAAAGCTCCTATCCTCCCTGACGTAAGGACACCAGCTACTGAATGAATCCACCACTGCATCCTCAGTGGAAGTAACGGCTGGTCCCTCTACGGTATTTGAAGAACAATCATTCAAACTACCTTATTTCTCTAGATGATGTAAATGAGCCACACTGGCGATTACAAGTAAGCTAGTAATTGACATTTTTAGAGAAGATCAAAATGACCTTGGACATTTTAGTGTTCACTCTAAGAATCCCAATCCTCCCATTAAGAATCAGAATTCGATCCCAGTCCTACATGGTTAAAGCTGTTACCACTGGGAAAGTCCCAGAGAAACGAAGGAGTTTAAAAAAAAAAAAATCCCAAGTTGTGAAAGGCAAAGTCTGACATATCCATAATACGGAAAGATTTTTATGAACCAAGTGTAACTCAAGATGTGTTTTATAAGCGTGCCAGGCGATGAACATACGCTGTCCTTCAACCCAGCAGACTGCCCTGACACCATCCCCACGCTTTGGCCGCTCACCCCCATCCTGGCCCCTCTCACTCCCGGGTGGAGGGTGGGGGGCGGGAACTCCTGTCTTAAGCCTTGACATCTGCGGAGCGTTTCCCAATAACGAGACAAGGCCCCTCAGCTGGAGGAAGTGGATACTGACAAGAGAAGGGAGAGAAACAAGAGACAGAGCTAGAATTCAAGAGTGCCAACGAATAAGGAGAGAGTCACGCATACTCTGTGCCGTCCGACTGGGTCCGGATGGCACAGCCCAGGTGTCCAGACTAAAGTTGGCATCTCCAAAGTCCAAGAATGCAACTTGGGCGCGCGGGTACAAACACGGCCTTCGGCTTTTCTGAAGCCGGTTAAGTTAGCACAGGGTTCCCGGTGCCTGGAGACCTGGAAGGCGTGGAAGGGTGGGGACTCCCGCGAGGTCTCCACTCCCTGGGTGTCCTTCGGCTCCGCGGGGGAAGGGACGAGGAACTAAGTCGACTTTGGGCCGGGCGCTGGGACGCGGGACGAGGATGTTCGGGAAGCTGTCCGGGGCTCGGCCGGGGAGTCCGAGAACGCAGGGGGGATGCCTACCTTGTAACATGGCCTCAAGTTTCTTCCTGTCCACGCGGAAGCGCTCCTCGCTCCACTCGGGGCTGTGCAGGGGCGCCCCGGCGACCAGGTCGTCCTCCGAGCCGGGCATGGGAGAGTCCGTGCTGCGCTCGCTGTTGGAGCCCGGGTCCGACTGCGCCGCCAGGTAGCCGGGCTCGCCCTGGGCGGCCATGGTGGGCGCGCGGCGCTCGGGCTCCGGCTGCCGCCGCTGTTCTGCCTGAGCCGCCGCCGCCGCCGCCGCCTCCGCTCGCCCGCCGGGCTCCGCTGGCTCCCCGCGCCGCGGCGCTAGCTCGTGCCCCCGCGGCCGCCGACGCCGCCGCCAACGCCGCCGCCACGGAACCCCGTGCGCATCCCAGCCCCCGGCGCCGCCTACGCCGCCCGCCGCCCCGGGTCCGGGCCCCGGTCCCCGGCTAGTGGCTGCACCGCCCCCTGCCAGCAACGCCCGCGCGGAATGAGCGCGCCGCGCCGCCCGCGCCTCCATCCGCAGGGCCCCGGCGCCCCCTCCCCGCCCGCCGCCCCTGCAGCCGCGCGCTCATTGGCCGGGCCGGCCCACGGGGAGCCGCGGCGGGCGGGCGGGCAGCCCCTGGCTCGCGCACACACTCGCGCGCACACACTCACCACGTACGCACTACCACTTTCCTGCGGTTACACGTCTGAATTTTGTCCCACACACATACTTTCACAGTTCTTCCATCACGGACACTCGCCGAGTTCAAGCACAGCACCCTCCTGAACTCACTCGAAGTACAGACACAGTTCCCCCTCTCTTGACCTACAAACACTACTCTCTCAAAGTCACAGCCCCAGTCGGTCCCACAAGTTTGCAACAGGAGGAAGGAGAAAAAGAGGAGGATTGCGGAAGAAACAACGTCCATCTGTCGCAGACATCACCGTGGTCCTTGCTTCCATGCAGCTCGCTCCTCCACTTCGTGCTCAAAGCGGATATCTCCTCTCATCGCAGCCAGTTGCCGGCTAGTTGCACAAGAAGTGGACAAGAGGCTTACTCATTTTATTGTAAGGATGGGATTTTTTTTTCCCCCTTGATTGAGGTGAGAGGGGGAATCATTTTCTGTGTGATTCTCAGGGAACAGAGTCAACTAATTTAAAAAAAAAAAAAAAAAAAGGAGGGCTCTAGAGAAAAGAGGCTCTGAGATTGCAGAGGAGGTTAGCTGGATTCAGCCGGCGTCTGAGCAGGGCTGTCTTGTCAGAGACTGAGGGCTCTACTCTGTTCCCAAGGTCAGTCTCTCACAGGTAATGGGCAGCAACGAACCTCTGATCCTACCTGCCTAGGCCAGCTCACCCACTGCTACTCAAACTTGGACTTGAAGCCCCAAGGAAAAGAAACTTGCTTGCACCAGGAAATACCACTGGAACTCTGTTTTTCCAGTTCACATGGATTCATACTCTCTTTTGTAACCAAAATTACAAAGTTGGGGGGGTGTTTTGTTTGTTTGTTTGTTTGACTTTTGGGGGAGGGGGTGCTGGGGATGAGAAGGCAATTTGTCACTGGCCACAGAAGGAGACTTACTAGCCTACACAAGGGTCATGCCATGTCATTGGCATGAGCCTGTGGATGATCGGGCTCACGTTTAAGCCTGATCTATGTTTAAACCTCTACTATGTTTAAGATTAATCGAAATTCTTAGAGATTCAGTTGCCTAGTTAAGAATTGGCTCTGTGCTGTAATGTGATGTGATTTGACAGATGAGGAAACTGGAATTGTAAGAAGTCACATGACACGATTAAGGTCACACAGCAGCAGATTATGGAGCTAAGAATTAAACCCAGGCCTGTGCATCTGGCACATAATCTCCACAAAAGCCCTGCCTTGTTGAACAGAGAACCCTCCTGCTCAGAGTCACCTCCTAAAGAACCAAGAGCAGATCTATAGCTAAACTGTTTGATTCACCATTGTGTTTTCCTTCTCAGAACTTACTAATTACTATACAAAGCACTAATTTAAGCAGCAAAAGAATTTATCAAGGAGGCTTCCACCAGAGATGTATAATGTCTTTTTGTGTCAACAGATATTTTGGGAAACTTCCCTGGTAGTCCAAAGCTGAGACTCCTCACTCCTAATGCAGTGGCCCAGGTTCTATCCCTGGTCAAGGAACTAAATCCCACTAAGATGAGGCCCAGCCAAACATTTTGGAGGGACACCTACTAAGTAATGGAAACTGTGTTAGGCACAAAGAATAGTGACCAAAAACAAAGAATATCCCTAGGCTCCTGGAGCTGACATTCTAGTGAGAAAGATAGAAGGTTAACCAAAAGTAAATGTATAAACCACTCAGAAAAATACAAAATCCCACCTATATTAAACATGACAAATAAGAGACTCAACATAAGAGAAAAGCTGTAATGAGGTAATTGGATTCAGTCAGAGAGGTCAGTGGATGATTCTCTGAGAGAGTGACTCTGGAACTGAGAACAGAAGTTTGAGAAGAAATTAACTGAGCAAGAAAGAAGAGGAAAGAGCCTTCTCTGTAAACTATCATTTGATCATAATAACACTATCATGATCAAGTATATCACAATTATCCTTTATTTTCCAGTTGAGGAAACTAAGGTACAGGAGATTAAGTAACTTACCCAAGGTTGCACAAATAATATGTAGAATCAGGATTTGAACCTTGGCAATCTCCCTTGAAAATTAGTTTTGAAGAGTGATATGCTTAGCCACTAAGCTACATTGGATCTTAATAGAATTAGTGTAAGAAAAGATACGTGGTTAGAGGAGGCAGCATGGGGAGCTAAACGAAAACCTGAGCTGAGAATAACCACAGAATGAGCTAAACAAAAACCTGAGCTGAGAATGAGCACAGCTGAGAATAGGAAATTAGATGGTGCTTGCCAAGGCAGGAGAGGTATGTAAGGAACAGAGCTTGTGAACCCTACAGGCCAAATTGAGGAGTTCTTCCTTTTTATCCCTAGAGCAGAAGGAAGCCATGTAGAGGCTTTGAGCAAAGGATGATGTACTTAGATTAACACTTTAAAAAGATGGCATGGCCACAGTATGGAAAACAGATTGAGGGACTGGATAGAACTAGTTAGGTCAATTAAGGGACCATCCAGGAAATTTAGATAAGAGATGCTGGAAGCTTCCCTAGAGAGGTGAAGATGGAGATACATGAGAGGATTTGAGAAATACTTTGGTGGTAAATATCATCAACTAGATGGATGATGGAGTGGATATGGGGTGGTAGAAAGGAAAATGTCAAGAATGACTCTAGGGTTCTGGCTAACATAAGTGAAGAGAGTTAAGTGCCCTTAACTGAAATAGGAAACACTGGCAGAGGACTGACTACCTCAGAGGAAAGTTGAACAGGACATATGAGTTGAAACCTCCAAGAAGATATGTGAAGTAAACACTTGGATGTATGGGTCTGGAGTTCAGAAAAGAGGTCTTGGCTAGAGACTAAAATGTATTATTTGTTTATAGGTGGTAATTCTAGTCATGTGCATGGGTACGATTAAGGAATGAGAGGAGAATTTAAAAGAACCAAGCAAAGAGCCTTTCAGAAATTCTAACAGTTAGTAATCACATAGATGACAGTATAATGGGAAAGGTGATATAAAAAGTAATGAGAAGAAAAAACAAAGTTTTAGCATGTAAGCACAGGAAAAAGACTATTTCAGAAAGTAAAGTGTGATCATCTTTGTATAATGAGGTCAAACATTTTGGTGGAGGTCACTGGATCTTTAGCAAGAAAACCAGAATGGAATGGTAGAGGAATGAATAAGCTAACGAAATGAGTAAAGACAACAATTTGGGAGATGTTTGGCTGCGAAGGGGAGGAAATAGCAGTAGCTGAAGGATAATGTGGGAAGAAGACGTTTCTTCTTTATTGCCTTGGTTGGCATTTAGGCTGGGTGATGATTTAATGAGTGAGGTCTGAGTACTGGAAAAACCACTATATATGATCCAGTTGACAGAAATGAAATATAAAGGAAAAAAAGGAGGGATCATTATTATAGCACTTTGAAAACAAGAGCAGAATAGACTCCAAGATATAAGTAGAGGAGAAACAGTTCATCAGAAGATGAACAGAAGGGTATGAAAATAGGTCCGTTTGTAGATTTCATTTCTAGAACACAAAGGCATCCCTTCTGATGGCTTTTATTTTCCCCCCAAAAAAGTAAAAGTCAAAGTGATCTGTTGAGAATGTGAGAGGAGGAGAGCTTCCAGAAGTTCGACAAAAGTAGAGAGGGTGTGCGTGCATGTGTTTGCGTCCAGAGGTTTTAAAATAGCTTCTGCATCTGTAAAACAAAGAACTGGAATGCTGCTGCTTAAAATCAACTATACTTCAATAAAATTATTTTAAAAGAGTGAATTCGTACTGTTGAGAGTTCAGTTGATGTTGGTAGTCATAAATTTATAATGGGATCAGCCTGCTTGTCCTGACTTTCTCCACCAGTGCTAAGCTTCTTGGGTGCACACACAGAGAAACATAGGAGTCCTGCCAAATAGATGAAACACCAGGAGCTTGAAGGCAATAAAACAGTGCCTGATAGAAAATAATTTTCAATGTAGAAGCTGAAACTTCTTCAATGCAGAAGTAGAATCTAGCAAAACTATCTATCAAACATGAGGACAAATTCATGCATCCATATGAACGGTCTCAAAGACCTCTCCTCATATCTATCTGAAAAAGCTGTTAAAGGTTACATGCCACCCAAACATGGGAATCAATCAAGATGAAAAGAAAAACTTACAACATGGAAAATAAGAGATCCAGTCCATAATAGAGGCAAAGGAGCTCCACAGAATAATGATGAATGGAGAGCAAAAATTGCAATAGGTCAGGAGTCTGAGGGGTTGAGATTTCTTCTAGATTAAATAGACTTTCTTGAGTATGAATGTATTCAGAGATTAAGAAAGTTCATGGAAATTTTGGGGTTATATTCATGACTGGGTCATATAAAACTATTCAGTTCAGTTCAGTTCAGTTCAGTCACTCAGTCATGTCCGACTCTTTGCAACCCCATGAATCGCAGCACGCCAGGCCTCCCTGTCCATCACCAACTCCCGGAGTTCACTCAGACTCACGTCCATCGAGTCAGTGATGCCATCCAGCCATCTCATCCTCTGTCGTCCCCTTCTCCTCCTGCCCCCAATTCCTCCCAGCATCAGAGTCTTTTCCAATGAGTCAACTCTTCGCATGAGGTGGCCAAAGTACTGGAGTTTCAGCTTTAGCATCATTCCTTCCAAAGAAATCCCAGGGCTGATCTCCTTCAGAATGGACTGGTTGGATCTCCTTGCAGTCCAAGGGACTCTCAAGAGTCTTCTCCAACACCCCAGTTCAAAAGCCTCAATTCTTCGGTGCTCAGCCTTCTTCACAGTCCAACTCTCACATCCATACATGACCACAGGAAAAACCATAGCCTTGACTAGACGAACCTTTGTTGGCAAAGTAATGTCTCTTTTGAATATGCTATCTAGGTTGGTCATAACTTTCCTTTCAAGGAGTAAGTGTCTTTTAATTTCATGGCTGCAGTCACCATCTGCAGAGATTTTGGAGCCCAAAAAAATAAAGTCTGACACTGTTTCCACTGTTTCCCTATCTCTTTCCCATGAAGTGATGGGACCGGATGCCATGATCTTCATTTTCTGAATGTTGAGCTTTAAGCCAACTTTTTCACTCTCCACTTTTACCTTCATCAAGAGGCTTTTTAGTTCCTCTTCACTTTCTGCCATAAGGGTGGTGTCATCTGCATATCTTAGGTGATTGATATTTCTCCCGGCAATCTTGATTCCAGCTTGTGTTTCTTCCAGTCCAGCGTTTCTCATGATATACTCTGAATATAAGTTAAATAAGCAGGATAACAATATACAGCCTTAACGTACTCCTTTTCCTATTTGGAACCAGTCTGTTGTTCCATGTCCAGTTCTAACTGTTGCTTCCTGACCTGCATACAGATTTCTCAAGAGGCAGGTCAGGTGGTCTGGTATTCCCATCTCTTTCAGAATTTTCCACAGTTTATTGTGATCCACACAGTCAAAGGCTTTGGCATAGTTAATAAAGTAGAAATAGATGTTTTTCTGGAACTCTCTTGCTTTTTCCATGATCTGGAGGATGTTGGCAATTTGGTCTCTGGTTCCTCTGCCTTTTCTAAAACCAGCTTGAACATCAGGAAGTTCACGGTTCACATATTGCTGAAGCCTGGCTTGGAGAATTTTGAGCATTACTTTACTAGCGTGTGAGATGAGTGCAATTGTGCGGTAGTTTGAGCATTCTTTGGCGTTGCCTTTCTTTGGGGTCGGAATGAAAACTGACCTTTTCCAGTCCTGTGGCCACTGTTGAGTTTTCCAAATTTGCTGGCATATTGAGTGCAGCACTTTCACAGCATCATCTTTCAGGATTTGAAATAGCTCAACTGGAATTCCATCACCTCTACTAGCTTTGTTCATAGTGATGCTTTCTAAGGCCCACTTGACTTCACGTTCCAGGATGTCTGGCTCTAGGTCAGTGATCACACCATTATGATTATCTGGGATGTGAAGATCTTTTTTGTACAGTTCTTCTGTGTATTCTTGCCACCTCTTCTTGATATCTTCTGCTTCTGTTAGGCCAATACCATTTCTGTCCTTTATCGAGCCCATCTTTGCGTGAAATGTTCCCTTGGTATCTCTAGTTTTCTTGAAGAGATCTCTAGTCTTTCCCATTCTGTTGTTTTCCTCTATTTCTTTGCATTCATCGCTGAGGAAGGCTTTCTTATCTCTTCTTGCTATTCTTTGGAACTCTGCATTCAGATGCTTATATCTTTCCTTTTCTCCTTTGCTTTTCGCTTCTCTTCTTTTCACAGCTATTTGTAAGGCCTCCCCAGACAGCCATTTTGCTTTTTTGCATTTCTTTTCCATGGGGATGGTCTTGATCCCTGTCTCCTGTACAATGTCACGAACCTCTAACCTAAACTATAACTAGATTAGGAATTGGCAGTTTGGGAAGCAGACTTGTGGGTAGTGGGGAGTTTGGGGAGGCAGTAGTAAACAGTGTTAAACCTCATCTGCTTTAGAGTAACATCAATAGATAATGACTAAAACTTTTAAAATCAAGAAGTAGCAGTATATGCATGTTATTTGAAGATACAGAGGTAAAAATGGAATGGAGCTGAGTTTTGGAAGTGGCTGCCTGTAGGAAATGGGAAACAGGAAAGGCATATTGTACTTAAGGTGGTTGTTACACAAGTCTTCTAGAACAATTTGATTCTTTAAACCATATGGATGCATAACTTTAATTATAAAAAAGCTAATGAAGTAATATATAATACCGTTACTGAAGAGTGAAGTGAAGTGAAGTGGCTCAGTTATGTCCGACTCTTTGCCACCCGTGGACCACCAAGCTCCTCCATCCATGGGATTCTCCAGGCAAGAATACTGGAGTGGGTTGCCATTTCCTTCTCCAGGGGATCTTCCTGACCCAGGGATCAAACCCAGGTCTCCCGCATTGCAGGCAGACACTTTAACCTCTGTGCCACCAGGGAAGCCATTACTGAAATGGTATATAAATAACAAAACCTTGAATTCGCAACTTTGAGAGCTGTGCTCTTTCTACAAAAAATGAACCAGAGTTGGTTGTTGTTATTGTTGTTTAGTCACTAAGTCATGTCCGACTCTTTTCAATACCATGGACTACAGCATGCCAGGCTCCCTCAGTTCAGTCACTCAGTCATGTCCAACTCTGCAACCCCATGGACTGCAGCACGCCAGGCTTCCCTGTCCATCACCAAATCCCAGAGCTTACTTTGAGTCATGATGCCATCTATTCAATACCATGGACTACAGCATGCCAGGCTCCCTCAGTTCAGTCACTCAGTCATGTCCAACTCTGCAACCCCATGGACTGCAGCACGCCAGGCTTCCCTGTCCATCACCAAATCCCAGAGCTTACTTTGAGTCATGATGCCATCTAACCATGTCATCCCCTTCTCCTCCTGACTTCAAATTTTTCCCAACATAAGGATCTTTTCCCATGAGTCAGTTCTTCGCATCAGATGGCCAAAGTATTGGAGTTTCAGCTTCAGCATCAGTCCCTCCAATGAATATTCAGGACTGATTTCCTTTACGATGGACTGGTTGGATCTCCTAGGAGCCCAAGGGACTCTCAAGAATCTTCTCCAACACCACAGTTCAAAAGCATCAATTCTTCAGCGTTCAGCTTTTTATAGTCGAACTCTCACATCCATACATGACTACTGGAAAAACCATAGCTTTGACTAGATGGACCTTTGTTGGCAAAATAATGTCTCTCCTTTTTAATGTCTTTTTAATACGTCTAGGTTGGTCATTGTTTTCTTCCAAGGAGCAAGTATTTTAATTTCATGGCTGCAGTCACCATCTGCAGTGATTTTGGAGCCCCAAAAAATAGAGTCAGCCACTGTTTCCACTGTTTCCCCATCTATTTGCCATGAAGTGATGGGACTGGATGCCATGATCTTAGTTTTCTGAATGTTGAGTTTTAAGCTAACTTTTTCACTCTCCTCTTTCACTTGCATCAAGAGGCTTTTTAGTTCTTCTTTGCTTTCTGCCATAAGGGCTTCCCTTGTGGGTCAGCTGGTAAAAAATCTGCCTGCAATGCGGGAGACCTGGGTTCAATCCCTGGGTTGGGAAGATTCCCCTGGAGAAAAGAAAGGCTACCCACTCCAGTATTCTGGCCTGGAGTTTGCTCAAATTCATGTCGATTGAGTACACGATGCTATCTGACCATCTCATCCTCTGCCACCCCCTTCTCCTTTTGCCTTCAATCTCTCCCAGGATCTTTTCTAAGGAGTTGGCTCTTCACATCAGGTGGCCAAAGAATTGGAGCTTCAGCTTCAGTATAAATCCTTCCAATGAATATCCATTGTTGATTTCCTTTAGGACTGACTGGTTTGATCTCCTTGCTGTCCAAGGGACTATCAAGAGTCTTCCCCAGCATCACAACTCAAAAGCACCAACTCTTCAGTGCTCAGCCTTCTTTATGGCCAGAGTTAGAATAACTGACAACCGTCTTTGTTTTCATTAAGTATATTTGTTTTGCCTTTATCTTCCTATGACATTCAAGAAAAGAATAAATTTCAGTTACTCAGAAGGATAGGAATAGATCAGATGCCAGATAATCAACTGTGTAGAATTTTTAAAGAAGTAGGGCTCTCAAAAAGAAAAATCCCTAATGCTAATAAAAATGTATTTGTCCTTCTTTCCTAAGGTGGAAAATAAAAACTGCTTATATTTCAAAAACAGAAAGAAAGAAACAGAAAAATCCCTGGGAAAAAACTTAAATAACTAAAATCACCTTAAATCTTCAAGTTTACAATATATGAAAAACCATAAGACATTAAATGAAAATAAGAAGTGACAGTTATCTTACATTTACTTTAGAAATGGATGCTGAACTCTGATTAGTGGTCATCTAATGAAAAAACTCCTCTAAGAAGTTTTACAGTAAAATGGATCAATATTCTTTTCCAGATTCTCTTAATGAGTTTCCCTGAATTAATTTCTTCTAAGACACAATACAAAACTATTGATCCTGACCTTACATATTTTTGTAAGAGTTTCAGAAATGTACATTAATAACTACTTTTCTATTTCATTTTAAATCCTTGGCCTTTCAATTTGAATAATCTCAATATATGGATAGATTATATTCAATTAAATGGCCTACAGAGCTCTTAGCAGGCCCCTCTTTAGCAATCCCAACTCATTCTCTTTTTACATTTTGCAGTCCAACAATATGGAGTAGTTTGCAATTCCTTGTCCAGTCCTGCTCTCTCATCAGAGCTCTGTGCTTTGCAAACAATATTCCTTCAACTAGAATATTTTCTCCCCTTTCGTTCACCTGACCTTCACCATCAGACTGATGTAGGTTCTCTTTACCTTTTGTTTCCAATGAGTGCTGTGCTTATTCCCATTAAAACAATTATCTTTGCATGTATTATCTTCATCATTATATCACTGTTATGGATCTGATACCTGAGTTCCTGAAGGCAGGAAATGTATCTTTACATTATTGTGTCTCCAACACTCAGCAATTCCCTGGTATAGGTTGCTGTGCTGTGCTTAATTGCTCAGTTGTGTCCGACTCTGTGACACCATGGACTGTAGCCCCCCACGTCCGTTTGTCCATGGCAATTCTCCAGGCAAGAATACTGGAGTGGGTTGCCATGCCCTCCTCCAGAGGACCTTCCCAACCCAGGGATCAAATCCAGGTCTCTCGAATTGCAGGTGGATTCTTTACCTTCTAAGCCACCAGGGAAGCTGGTATAGATTCACAAGCTTTTAACCATGCAACTAGAAACATGTTTAAAAATCATTTTGTGATATAGTTTGGATAACTGTGTAACCAGAGTTCAACTAAGTTGAAGAAGAGCATAAAAAGAAAATTTAGAAAACTCTAATGCTAGAATTATAAGCAGCTGATAGGAAGTTCTCTTCTTAATTTGCAACTGAGGAAGCAGTCTGGAGAAATGAGACAAATTGATTACTGGAGTGCCACATTATGTGAAAGTCAACTTAGAAGCATCAGTGCTGAACCTGAAAAGTTATCTGGTCCAGTCCTTCTATGTCACAGCTCAAAAGACTGAGACCAAAAGACTCAAAGAGAAACAAAGTTGTGCAAAGATATGCTTAAAACTTATGAAAAAGATGATTTTCAGCAAAGAATCATCGAAGAAACTAGTTGTTCATCTTTTTTTTTTTTCACTTTAACTTTTCACTGAAACTTTTTGGCCCAAAAATGATGGTTATGGTATGGCACAGTATACTTTAGAGGTGTTAAGTGAATGTGCTAAAACTATATAAAATTTCCCTGCAATGTCAAGTGAAGTGAGCAGCAAAGAATCCGATTTCTATTTATAGATGATTCAAGGAGAAGGCTTATTTGAAATAAACACAACTGAAGTGGTAAAGGAAGATGAGCATACCATGTATAGTGTGAATGGCTTTTCAGACTAACAATAATGCCAAATACTTTTTGGGCATTTATAAATTTGCTGGACACTGAATTATCTCATTTGGTTCTCACCACAATCCTATGAGATTGGTTACAACTATTATCTCCATTTTAAAGAAGAGAATAGCTAAGGCCTTGAGAGGATAACGTGCCTAAAGACCCACAGCCTGGAGTGGTTGTGACTGAAACACAGAGACACCTGACAGAGATGATGTTCTTAACCATCACACTGGCTTTCTGTCCTATCTGGGCCTGATTACATGTAGGTACTGCAAACTGTTAGAGGCGGAAGAAACCTGAGACTCACTGATGCTGGCAGTTTTCACATGTAAAATGTAGGCTCTGTGTTTCACATAAATTCTAACGCAGAAAGCTCTTACAGAAAACTAATAATAACAGAGTTAGTCTGGTCAGAAAAGGACAGGGGAGTCTCACTAGCTCAGTTCTTGCCTTTTCCTTCCATGATCCCAGGGTTTCAAAGGCACACAAAACTACTGATCTCTCTCTCTCTCACACACACACACACACATTTATACCTGGATACAAATAAAGAATGCGTGCTCAGTTGTGTCCGACTCTGCCACCCCATGGACTGTAGCCTGCCAGGCTCCTCTGTCCACAGGATAATCCCAGTGAAGCATACAGAGTCAACGTGACTTGCCTGAATTCCACACCTCAAAGCATCAAGGCATGTTCAGGGTTCTACCCCTTTCTCATCCGAAAAAGAATGGTTTTGTGTTTTCCAGAAGTCAGGGGCAGAGAATATCTAGTTGCAAGAGGACATTCTAGGAATCTCTTACTATTTCAATAAAATAGGCTTCTGATAGAGACTATTACAAAAAGTGAAAGTCTTCATTGGGGTTTCAACACTGGGGAATGGGGAGACTAGAAAGGATCGAAATGGAAGAAGAAAGTTAAACAGAGGACAGAAGAAAAGAAGAAGGAAACAAACTTTCCCAGTCACTTACCTGAATTCTAATATTGCCCAATACTCCACTTTACCAAAATGGGAAAGGAAAAAAAAAGGGTTAGCAGTAGTGTGTTGAAACTACCACCCATGAAGATATGTGAGCCTCTGCCTCACAGCTTCTGCAAGTTTCTGTCCACGTTTCAAAGCACATGTTGATTGTGCTTTTGATCTACACTACCAGTATTTTACCCTGTCATCCAGGGTATCTGGACTAACATTCATGCATAAATTTATTCTCATGAAGCCCTGGGACTGAGGAAGATGGAATGTTTAGCTAAAAATCAGAGTAAGCGTGTGCAAAATTGTACCTTCCTGGACTTTTTTTTTTTTTTCCAGATAGATGGACAGTCTGCTGGCAATGTGACTCTCAGATCTAGCCAGAAATGGAGCCATAAAAGCATCCAGGCTTCAGGGATGTGAAAACTGGCTCCACTTCTAACACTGCACTCAGTTACAAGATAAATTCCACCAATGCCACTTATGTGCTAAACCTCACATCAAATGAGAAGAAAAAGATTCCAGAAACAAGCACTGATGAAGCATTGAAAATGAGCCTTCCTGGGCAGCTTGTTGTAGCAAGAATGGTTTGCAGCAGGAAAAGTGGGGGTCATCAAAGCAAGGACCAGGCCCCAAAACTATAGAGACACCAGCGGGCAAATCCATGGCACAAATTCCGCCAAACCCTCAACTTCCAGTCACAGATGACATTACTAGCTGATCACAGCCCCTTCCACTCCAGCTCAGGAAATGCTTCTCAGTGAGTCCAAAGAGCCAAGACAAATCATTTGCAGTTGACTCCGCATATAAAACTCCATTGCCATGTTGGATCCAGTGCTGTGGTTAAGGGATTAGAAGATGAATAATCATTCAGCTGGGCCCAGGCTGTTGACCTGTCCTTCAGAGAAGGTGAGCCTAAGAGCAAAGGAAGTAAATATCCTACTCTATCAGCCAGCTGTTCCCTTCATGATCCTTGTGTTTTTGTACAGAGAAAATGAATGGGAATTAAATTGAATTTACTCCACGTTCAGAATGTGGTAGTGAGCTACGTCCATGTAGAACTACCAGTATGTACCTGCTCACAGTCCTGAACTGGACGTCAGGAGACCTGGATTTTAATCCCCATTCTTTCACTAATTCTGTAACTTTAGGCAAGTCTTTTAATTTCTAAAAAAATTTTGGCCACACCCCACCCACAGCATGTGTGGTCTTATTTCCCCAGCCAGGGACTGAACCTTTGCCTTCTGCATTAGAAGTTTGAGTCTTAACCACTGGACTGCCAGGGAAGTCCCAAGTTTCTTAATTTTGTTGGATCTAATTTCCTTACCTGTAAAAATTGGGAACAGGTTGATGTGGACTATATCAATTTTCAGGTTCCTTCCTACTTTACATTTCCATGACCTAAAGAAAGTGCTCACTTGTTACTCAGTTCAGCAACAGGCAGTCTCTAGGTAGAAATGGTTCATCTAAAGAACAATGAATAGAGTAAAGGAAGTCAGGAAGACTATCAAAATTCTATGTGGTAGAAATAGTAGCCCATAAAGGTAAAGGCTACTCAAAGTCAGTGTCACAAAGAGGTGAAAAACATAGACACTCAAATCAGAGGCCCTGCATTCCAGGTCAGATGACATAGTCATTACTTTTATTTGTTGTTGTTGTTCAGTCGCTCAGTAGTGTCTGACTCTGTGATCCCATGAACTGCAGCATGCCAGGCTTTCCAGTCTTTAACCATCTCCCGAAGTTTGCTCAGACTCATGCCCATTGAGTCGCTGATGCCATCCAACCATCTCATCCTCTATTGTCCCCTTCTCCTTCTGCCTTCAATTTTTCCCAGCATTAGGGTCTTTTCTAGTGAGTCGGCTCTTTGCATCAGGTGGCCAAAGTATTAGAGCTTCAGCTTTAGCATCAGTCCTTCTAATGGATATTCAGGATTCATTTCCTTTAGCATTGACTGATTCGATCTCCGTGCAGTCCAAGGGATTCTCAAGAGTCTTCTCCAACACCACAGTTCAGAAGCATCAATTCTTTGGCGTTCAGCTGTCTTTATAACCCAACTCTCACATCCATACATGACTACTGGAAAAACTATAGCTTTGACTTGATGGACCTTTGTCCGCAAAGTAACATCTCTACTTTTTAATACACGGTCTAGGCTTGCTCTTTCCAAGGAGCAAGTCTCTTTTAATTTCATGGCTGCAGTCACCATCTGCAGTGATTCTGGAGCCCAAGAAAATAAAGTCTGTCACTGTTTCCATCATTTCCCCATCTATTTGCCATGAAGTGATGGGATCAGATCCCATAATCTTTGTTTTTTGGATGTTGAATGCCAATGCTGATAGATAGGAGAGACGTGGGTTCAATCCCTGGGTTGGGAAGATCCCCTGGAGGAGGGCACACCAACCACTCCAGTATAAATGCATTACTTTCATGCCCTGTGCATTGGCTGTTTCTTGCTGTGTAACAAATCACCCCCAGATTAACAACTTAAAGCAATAAACATTATCTGTGGATTTTTCTGGGTCAAGAATCCTAGCATAACTTAGCCAGGTGTCTCTGGCTCAAAATCTGTCATAACACTGCAATCAAAATGTCAACTGGAGGTACTTCCCTCGTGGTCCAGTGGTTCAAACTCTGTGCTTCCACCACAGGGGCCACAGGTTCGAGCCCTGCTTGGGGAACTAAGATCCCTGTCTGCCACATGATGCAGCCAAAAAAATAATAATTTTTTAAAAGTCTACCTGAAATGGCATATTGTCTCTGAAGAGCATCATACTTAAAATGAAAAATAACTTTGGAAAAATTAATAAAAAATTAAATTGTCTATTTAAATTTATTTCTTAAAAAAAAGTCTACTGGAGTTGTGGTCTCATTCAAAGGCTCAACTGAAAGATGATCCACTCCCAAGTCATTCACGTGGTTGTTAGCTATATCCAGTTCCTCAGGGGCTGCTGGGAGGAGGGTCTCACTTCCTTGCTGGCTGTTGCCTGAAAGCCTCCCTCTGATCATTATCTATGGGCCTCTCCTAAAGCAATACACAGCATGTCAGCTGACTTCCATCAGGATGAGTAAGCAAGAAAGCAAGAGAGTGTGAGTTGCTGGAGCCACAGTCTTGTAGTGGGCTAATTTCAGAAGTGACATACCATCATATTTTCCATACTCTATTTATTATAAGCAAGTCACTTGATCCAGTCCACACTGAGGGAATGGGATTACCTAAGGACATGAATACCAGGAAGTAGGAATCCGTGTCACTTTAGAAGCTGCCTACCCCAACCTGGGATCAAATATTTTACCTTTTTAAACCTCAGTTTAAACTTACTTAAAATAGGTAGAAAATACCTACATCCAAAGGTTGTTGTAAAAATCAATGAATACTTTGTAAAACATTTAATTCCTTCAGTACCTGGACCACTGGACCACCAGGGAAGTCCCTTGTTCACTCTTTAGTTTCTTCTTATAGAGTGTTAATTTCTTAATTTAAACTTGTTTAATTCTTTCTCCAGTCCTTTATCCTCTCTGTCAAATCTGCATTTTCTCCATTCATATTAGAGTTTCTTCAATTCTAGTTTGAAGAAACTAGAATTCCATTCAGTACCTGGAATGTAGTGAGTACTTGATAAATGATGGGTATTATTTCTGAAAATTATTTTGTGTTGAGAAATTGGGAAATCTGCTGAGGAGAGAAGATATATTAATATACCTGAAATATATAAATAAAAGAAGATTGGGGTAGGGTTAGTTGTATATTCTCTGAAAATCTCTGAATCCTCTTCTCTACCTGCCCCACCCACTGCCACCAAAACCCCAGACAGAACAGTCAGTTTGCAAAATCAAAAATTCCAGAATATACAGAAGAAAACTAGATGATTATACATTCCCTCAAACCTCAGAATAGAGGCTAGTGGGAACAGCATCAGGAGAGCCCCAAAACTGCCATCACGTACCCATTGGAAAGATCCCCTGGAGAAGGGATAGGCTACTCACTCCAGTATTCTTGGGCTTCCCTGGTGGCTCAGACAGTAAAGAATTCTCCTGCAATGCAGGAGACCTGGGTTTGATCCCTGAGTTGGGAAGATCCCCTGGAAGAGGGCATGGCAACCCACTCCAGTATTCTTGCCTGGAGAATCTCCAGTGGACAGAGGAGGCTGGGGGGCTACAGTCCATGGGGTCGCAAAGAGTCGAACGTGACTGAGGACTAAGCACACACTCCCTGGAAAGTGCAGAAAGCTAATCTGAACTCAGCTGAAGCCAGGCGGGAGTCCTGCAGGGCGAAATCTGTAGGTGAGCGCAACGGGATGGCAATAGGTCTGAGTGCTGTTGCTGAAGCAGGTTGGCTCCTGCAAACTCTCAAAATTAAGAAACCAAAGCTCTCTTCCAAGTCAAATCTCTGTATTAAGGAAAAACTACTGGAAATAGGATTCAATTAAATAGGACAGAAAATAGGGGCAAAGGAGAAAAACGATCAAATACAAATGGAAGAAGGGAACAGAGGAAGATCTAAGGAATATGGGGCCATGTGTTTGTATCTCTTTGCTAAAGAAATTCACTTTCACTTTAAAATGAGCAACAGAAATAAATTGAATTATGACCAAAAAAAAGGAATAAGAAGTTGAATAATGTAGAAGGTATCCCTAGAGATCATGAAAACATGTCAGACATACCCTACAAAAATCTGAAAAATGTAACTTATAATTTCAAAACAGATGAAAAGAAAGGTTTTTAAATAATAAGAATTACCAAAGAAGAGATAAACTAGAATTGAAGAAACTCTAATATGAATGGAGAAAATGGAGATTTGACAGAGAGGATAAAGGACTGGGGAAAGAACTAAACAAGTTTAAATTAAGAAATTAACACTCGATAAGAAGAAACTAAAGAGTGAACAAGGGACTTCCCTGGTGGTCCAGTGGTTAAGACTCCAGGCTCCCAATGCGAGAGTTCGATCCCTGGTCAAGGAAATAGATCCCACATGCTGCAACTGAGACCTGGCACAGATAAATATATTAAAAATAGTAAATGAACACAATGAATAAAACCTGAAGAGAAATGGAAAGTGGAAGGAGAAAAATATTTTAAGTAAAAAATAAAAATATATTTTTAAAGAGATTTGAGAGAAAGTGATAGAGTAGAACTAGAGGAGGAAAACTTCTATACAATAATGGGCTCTGAAGAAGAAAAATCAGAGCAATGGGGCAAAGTAACACTAACAACTGTAATTTAAGAAAATATTCATGAAATAAAAGATGATATAAATCTACCTATTAAATCAAATTTCCAGAACTTAGAGCAATCAACCTAGAATAGTCAACTCTGGGACTATTCTAGTAAAAGGTATTTATATATATATATATATATATATATATATATATATATATATATATCAGTTCAGTTGAGTTGCTCAATCGTGTCCAACTCTTTGCAACCCCATGGACTCCAGCATGCCAGGCTTCCCTGTCCATCACCAAATCCTGGAGCTTACTCAAACTCATGTCCATCAAGTCGGTGATGCCATCCAACCATCTCATCCTCTGTCGTCCCCTTCTCCTCCTGCCTTCAACCTTTCCCAGCATCAGGGTCTTTTCCCATGAGTCAGTTCTTTGCATCAGGTGGCCAAAGTATTGGAGCTTCAGCTTCAGTATCAGTCCTTCCAATGAATATTCAGAACTGATTTCCTTTAGGATGGACTGGTTGGATCTCCGTGCAGTCCAAGGGACTCTCAAGAGTCTTCTCCAACACCACAGTTCAAAAGCATCAATTCTTTGGCTCTCAGCTTTCTTTATAGTCCAACTCTCACATCCATACATGACTACTGGAAAAACCATAGCTTTAACTAGACGGACCTTTGTGGGCAAAGTAATGTCTCTGCTTTTTAATATGCTGTCTAGGTTGGTCATAGCTTTTCTTCCAAGGAGCAAGCATCTTTTAATTTCATGGCTGCAGTCACCATCTGCAGTGATTTTGGAGCCCAAAAAAATAAGGTGTGTGTGTGTGTATATATATATATATATATATATATATATACACATATACTTTTTTTTGGCTGTGTGGCATAACATGCAGGATCTTAGTCCCCCAACCAGGGATTCTGTGCCCCCCTGCAGTGGAAGAACAGAGTCTTAACTGCTGGACCACCAAGGAAGTCCCAATGTATTATATTTTAAATAAAAAGAAAAAATTCTTTGGACTACCAGGCAAAAAAGACCAAATCATTTATAAGTAAAAATAATAAGATCATAATTAGACTTTACAACAGGAACACTTTGTGCCATGAGACAAAGAATTAATATATTTGAAGTATTCAAAAAGATAAAATTTGAGGCATTCAAGAAAAGAAATAAGAAAACCCCCATATCAAGGATTCTATATCCAGCTAAACTTATTTAATAGTATAACAAGGCAACAGATAAACTACTGTGAATATACTTAGGAAATAATGCTCCTATGAGCCCTTCTTACAGAGTCTTCTAAGGAATCTACTTTAAACTCTCATCACACAAAGTGATTTGGGAGATATCCAACATAAGGACTAAACATTAAATTATGATTAGGGACTAAGGCTAAATTATGGTTATAAAGGAGATAGTGTAGCACGTAATGTCTCTGTATACTGACAATGTAGATACAGAAAAACTGAAAGAAAGGAGGGAAAAACAGGAAAGGATATGAAAAATAGAAAAATATGTTTTAAGAGCTTTTGATGTAGACCATTTTTTTAAAAATCTTTATCAAATTTTTATTGCAATATTGCTTCTGTTTTATGTTTTGGTTTTTTAAAATCCCTGACCAGGAATCTAACGCATGGCCCCTGAACAATCTTAAAAAGAAGGAGAGAAGGAAAAGAACAAGATAACTAACAAGATCATACACTATCATCACTCTCATACTTACAGGCATTAGTTAGGTTAGGAAAGTCATCTTCAGCAGAAACCAGTAAGAAGAATATCTATAAGAATTGCTCCAAGCCTTTTGCCTTTTCATATATCTATATTCTGCATTATGAAGTAGAAATTTCAAATATGAAAAACTTCAGAATGAAATTTCTATGGTGCCTTTTTCTTTCTTTTGGCTGCCCTATTCAACACGTGGAATCTTAGTTCCCCAACCAGGGATTGAACCCAAGGCCAAGGCAGTGAAAGCGCCAAGTCCTAACCACTGGGCTGCGAGGAATTCCCTCTGGTGCCTTTCTTAAAGTGTAGTCCAAGGTCATCTATATTAGAATTACTTGAAGTACTTATTAAAAATACAAATTTATGGGACTCTTCCCAAACTGAATCTAAATCTCACAGAGGGAGATGGAGGAGGAGTCCTTGAAAATCTACACATTAAATGTTTTCCAGAAGATCCAGGATTCATTTGAAAATCACTATTCTAAATTCTTTTTCCAAAAAAACGTCATCTTCATGTCCAGGGATAATCCCTTTCTCTACAGATGGATCTTGGTGAACACAAATGACAGTGGAATATGGTCAGTTCCTGCAATGTACCTTTCACTGAAGTCATAAGGTATGCAATTACGTATTCTTCTTTTAATAAAAGAGAAATAAAACACTTAGATGATATTTTTTCCTCTTGAAATTCAACAAAAAGACTCCCAGACCCATCCTTCAACCCATGTCCAAATACATTATTCAAAAATCCAAACCATCCAAACCCACACATTTGTGATTGAATTCCTCCCTCAAATACGCTTCAGTTACTGCCATGTTTTAACTCCAAGCTAAATTCTACCCTCAGTTATGCTGCTCAATATTCCTTGATCATAGGCCATACTTTGTAAAAAACAAATGGAATCTGTATTTAATTCCTATATTAAAATTGCTTTTGCATAGTATAATTTGCATTTTATGAGGCCAAAGGCAAAATGTCTAAAATAACATTTAAAGGGACCAAAGGATTTAGCTAGACAGAAGTGGAAATAGTGTATTGAAAAAGCTCAAGGTCAAACCAACAATTAAACACACACACACACTTGCTCTTCCTGGCAAAGATCGGTATATTTTTCAATTCTTTCTTCTTTCTTTTGGCCCTATTACCACTGCGGTTACTTACTCTCACTCTTCCGTTGGTACAATATGTCTGACATTTCCGCATATAATATCTGATACACACACACACACACAAAAAGGCAGAAGGTGGAAAGAAGAATCAATGAAGGTAATTTACCTATGTTCACTGTCCGCTTGATTGATCTCCATATTCACATTTTTGAGACTCAAATGTCACTTCCTCAAGGGAGACTTTCCCATCTATCACCATCCCAAAGGCAGAACTGACCACTCCTCTAAGTGTCTTCAAGGCACTGTCTACCTGATTCTCCCATGAGCATGTGTGCGTGGTAAGTCGCTTCAGTTGTGTCCAACTCTTTGTGACCCCATGAACTGTAACCCACCAGGCTCCTCTGACCATGGGGATTCTCCAGGCAAGAATACTGGAGTGGGTTGCCATGCCCTCCTCCAGGGGATCTTCCTACCCCAGGAATCGAATCAGGGTCTCCTGCATTGCAGGTGGATTCTTTACCAGCTGAGCTACCAGGGAAGCCCCGATTCTGTCATGGTATCTGACAATTCAGTCACTGCACACATCTTTATCTATTAGATCATTAAGTCCCTTAAGAGCAGGCTCAATCTCCTTATATCCCTAGCACTAAACAAAGTTAACACAGTGGAGGCACTAAATAAAGTGAATAAATTAATGTTCTGCTTCCCAACAAAACTGAATAAAAAGTGGAAATGATAAAATAATCAGGAGTTCCACTCAAGCAGAACCAAAGTGATTTCTCTCCTGCCTTTTTCCTTAAGTGACTGGCTGTTTTGACACATAGACATGGTTTTTACATGATTGTTTTTGAGGACTGTAAAAGGAGAGCTACTTTAAGGGGTCTTCCCTGGAGGTCCAGTTGTTAAGACTCTGCGCTTCCAGTACAGGGGGCTAGGGTTCAATCCCTGATGGGGGAGCTAGGATCCCACATGCTGCCCATGTGTGGCCAAAATAAAACAAAAACACAAAAGCAGAGCTACTTCAAGGAAGGGATTAAATAACAGGAGCAGAAAAGAAGGACTGGCCCTTGTTATATGGTGTCTATTTATACTCTACAGCTATTTACTACAAGTCTGACGCTGGTTCTAAATATGTCAGGTAGAATGCAGAGTTGGGTTAAGTGTTTAAATTCTCAGGTGAATAATGCCAACATTTCCCCCAAATCTCTTTTCAAATATTAAATTGATATATGAAGTTCTTCAATTTTAAGTTTTTCTCTCAGAAAATTTTTTAAGATAATTTTGGAAACCTGTGCTTATTTGTTGACAAAATTAATCAGATTTTCTTACTAAACACAGATTAATGGAGCACTCAGTTACCATGACTTAGGCTTTAGTTAGACAACTTGTCTTTTTCATAGGCTTTTTTGTTTGTGGTTATGGGTTAATAACTCATAATCAGAGAAACAGGAATATCCAGGTCACTCCGCCAGGGATTAAGCACCTGTCAGCTGCAAACTCACACTTTTATATAAATTGGGTTAGCTAAAAAGTACATTCAGGATTTTCACTAAGATGTAATGGAAAACCAAAATGAAATTTTTGGCCAACCCAACACATGCTCCACGATGCCTGGACTGGGGCGCTGCAAATGCCGTTTCTCTTCTGTGAGAGTATTTTCTGTTGTTGTTGTTCGGTAGCTAAATCTTGCCCAACCCTTTGCAACCCCATGGACTGCGGATGCCAGGCTGCTCTGTCCTCCACTATTTCCTGGATTTTGCTCAAATTCATGACCAGTAAGTCAGTAATGCCATCTAATCATCTCATTTTATGTTGCCCCCTTCTCCTCCTGTCCCTCCTGTCTTCAATCTTGACCAGCATCAGGGTCTTTTCACATCAGGTGGCCAAAGTTTGAAGCTTGAGCTTCAGAAATCAGTCCTTCCAATGAATGTTCAAGGGTTGATTTCCTTTAGAATTGACTGGTTTGATCTCCTTGCAGTCCAACGGACTCTCAAGAGTCTCCTCCAGAACCACAGTTGAAAAGCATCTTCAGCATTCAAACTTCTTTATGGTCCAACCCTCACATATGTACATGACTACTGGAAAAACTATAGCTTTGAAAAAATGGACCTTTGTAGGCAAAGTGGTATCTCTGCTTTTTAATATGCTGTCTAGGTTTGTCACAGCTTTTCTTCCAAGGAGCAAGTGTCTTTTAATTTCATGGCTGCAGTCACTGTCCGCAGAGATTTTGGAGCCCAAGAAAATAAAATCTGCCACTGCTTCCACTTCCCCCTCCCCCCACATCTATTTGCCATGAAGTGATGGGACCAGGTGCCATGATCTTAGTTTTTTGAAGGTTGAGTTTTAAGCCAGCTTTTTCACTCTCCTCCTACACCCTCCTCAAGAGGCTCCTCAGTTCTTTGCTTTCTGTCATTAGAGTGGTATCATCTGAGGTTGTTGATATTTTTCCTGGAAATCTTGATTCCAGCTTGTGCTTCATCCAGCCCAGTGTTTCTCATGATGTACTCTGCATATAAGTTAAATAAGCAGGGTGACAATATACAGCCATGACATACTCCTTTCCCAATTTGGAACCAGTCCATTGTTCCTTGTCCAGTTTTAACTGTTGCTTCTTGACCTGCATACAGATTTCTCAGGAGGCAGGTTAGGTAGTCTGAAATACCTATCTCTTGAAGAATTTTCCACAGTTTGTTGTGATCCACACAGTCAAAGGCTCTAACATAGTCAATGAAGAAGTAGATGTTTTTCTGGAATTTTCTTGCTTTTTCAATGATTCAATGTATGTTGGCAATTTGATCTCTAGTTCCTCTCCTTTTTCTAAACCCAGCTTGTACATATGGAAGTTCTTGGTTCATGTACTACTGAAGGATTTTGAGCATTACCTTTCTAGCTTGTAAAATGAGTGCAATTGTCCAGTAGTTTGAACATTCTTTGGCACTGCCTTTCTTTGGGATTGGAATGAAAACTAATGTTTTCCAGTCCTGTGGCCACTGCTGAGTTTTCCAAATTTTCTGGCATACTGAGTACAGCACTTTTCTGTTAGGTTCTTCAAATGGAAACAACAGAGGGAGACAATAAGGCTGTAGGAGGAAGAAGGGATTTGCTCCACCCCTGTGCCACCTGTCCCTGTCATTACTGCCCAGGAATGTCCTTTGGCCCGAGCAGCACAGGTTATCTCCAGTTTCGAGCTTCTCCCAGCAGTGCTGGAGCCTGCCGCATCCTCACAGGTACCAAAAAGAGGTGGTGCCACCCCATCTGTGGAGGTTGTATCCCCAGCTCCAGGGCCTCTCCAAGCTCACAGATTTTGCACATCTAACTCTCCCTTTAGTTCTCCAGCCATGGGGGTCACAATTGCTCCACAAAAGTATTTATCTCAATTACCTCAATGTTCCCTTTTGGCCCATATCCAATACTATTTGACAGATTTCCTTGATTAAATTTTCTCTGTTAGAATGATGGCCAAGATAGTGGAATAGGAAAATCCTGAGCTCATTTCCTATCACAGGCATAACAAAATTACAACTCTTTACATGGCAACTACTGATGAGAAACGCTGAGAAAGAGCAGAAGAGATCTTCTACATCTAAAGGCATGAAGAAGGAACCACAAGATCAGTAGTAGACATGATATAGTCAAGACCCATCTCCCCGGATGATCCACAGATGGAGGATAAGTACAGCTGCAGGGGTTCTCCCCAAAGAGTGAGGAGTCTGAGCTTCCCTTTGGACTCCCCAACCCAGGGGTCCTGTATGCGGAAGATGAGCCCCTAGAACATCTGAATTTGAAGGCCAGCAGGGCTTACTTTGGGCAGAGCCAGAGGGCTTTGGGAAATACAGATGCATAGAAAATTCACATGCTCCAGGAGCCTGGGTCAGACCTACCTGCTGATCTTGGAGAGCCTCCCAGAGAAGCAGGAAGCAACTGGAGCTCACCCTGGAGACATAGATACTGGCATTAGCCATTTTGAGGAGCTCCTTCTACCACATGGACGGTAGTGCTGGCTCAATTCATTCTGGAATCCTCCCTCTAGCTTATTAACACCAGGACCCGGCCCCACTCACCAGTCTGTCCTCCTGGTACTGGGACGCCCCTGGCCAAGCAATTAGCTGTGCAGGGACACGCCCCATCCCCCAATGGGCAGGCTGCTTTCAGACCCCCCTGAGCCCACACCCACTCTAGGGCACAGTCCTGCTCACCAGAGGCAACACTATCACCTGGCCCCCAGCATGGTAGCCAGGAGAAGAGGATGAAGTTCCAACTTCCAGTGGAACCACCTACCAGCCAGCATTAGCCCCGGGACTCCCTGGGTAGCCTCCATGGTTCCAGGGAGGACTAGGGGGAGAGGGAAGCCAGGAAGGGCAGGATAGATGAAGGGGATTAGGAGGTACAAACGACTATGTATAAAATAAGTCAGCTACAAGGATACATTGTACAGCACAGAGAATTTAAACAATATTTTATAATACCTTTAAATGGAGTATAATCCATAAAAATATTGACTCACTATGTGGTACACCTGAAACTCAAATAAATAAATAGGAAGAATAGGTTACAGAGTTGTCATGATGATTAAATGTAAAATGTATGAAAAATTATTAGTGGAGTGCTCTAGTGGACTGTCAACAAGTAAAATACCTATTGAATGAGACAGTCAAAAAAATTACCTTTGTTAAAAATAACTTGTTTTTTTTTGTTTGTTTGTTTTCTTGATTGGAATCTGATGTCTTGTTTGGTTAATATTATCATTCACAGATAAGGAAACAAGGATATCTGGTTCCCCTCCAACAGACTGTAACTGCAAATAGGGGTCCCATTTATCTTTAGCCAAGTACTTCTTTACCAGCTAAAGCAGGAGTTTAGTGCCACATCAAAGGAATCCTCAAAGAGGACATTAAACATTGTCACACATCAATCTATTAGCACAATCCATTATCAGACATCCCCAGGTGGCTCAGGGGTAAAGAATCTGCCTTCCAAGCAGATGTGGGTTCAATCCCTGGGTTGGGAAGATTCCCTGGAGAAGGAAATGGCAACCCACTCCTGTATTCTTGTCTGGGAAATCCTGTGGACAGGGGAGCCTGGTGGGCTACAGTCCGTGGAGCCACAAAGAGTCAGACACAACTCAGCAACTAAACAACAATGTGCTGGTCCAGCTCCCACTTACTCATGTCCACTTCTCATAAAACTGTTTTGAAAACATCTCAATGGCAATGTCTTTGGCAAGTCTACAGTAAATGGATGCCTCCAAAGTCATCAATTCTCTTGGATTTGCTGGAACCTTTACATAAATAAGAAATGCCAGAACTTCTGAAGACTGACATGGAAACATGCCTATGATATATACTGCTAGGTTAAAAAGTTGCTTTCAGAGCAATACTCATGGTATTACACTACATACATGCTATTCCTTTAAAATCTGGATTGTAAATGGTGAGGGAATAAGAGGTTGCATATATATACACTGAAGATAACAATTAAGAGTGACTATCTCTGGGTGAAAAATACTATAAATTAAAAAATATTAGACCACATTGTAAAGCAATTATCCACCAATTAAGAATAAATTTTAAAAATATTGTGCATCTTTCTACCAGAGAGAATTTAAAGTTGAATTAAAATTGAAGTTGAATTAAGTTTTTCTCCCGAGATGAAAACAAAACAAAAACAAAAAAAAATCTCAGGATATCAATCAAGAAAGTAGCTTCCTACTCTATTTTATAACTTGTACAAAGGTTAGCTTTAGGTTGCTTGGTATTTAAAGTCCTAAAAGTAATATCCCAAAGCCAGTCGATTCATTCTGTTAAATATGTGACTACACCGTTTCATGGAATGAAATATATGATACTAACACTTGTACCTCAATTTTTAAGTAATGAATTTGGATCTATCCATAAAGATCATAAAACTGAAAGTAAAAGAAACTGCTTTTTTAAAATCAGCTAAATTCATTTGTCTGGGAAGCTGTTTACCCAATACATGATTTCTGGTCTGGTTCACCCATTTTTCTGTTTTTGGCATCTATGGAACCCTTTATTGTATACCACATAATTACAACCATTCCCAGCTAGCCAACACATATTATTTATGCTGAGGGAAAATAGATACCTTGGTTTTTGAGTCATAAATGTAACAAGGCTTTTTGTTACATTTAAGAGATTTAACCCAAAATTTTCATCCTTCATTTTCTTAGGCTTGATACTATTTCTAATCACTCATTTCAGGGTTATAAAATTTGAGACATCATCTACCTTTTTTTCTTAAGTTTAAAATGGTTTATTAAGAATATTCAGCATAAGAAATTTCATTTTAAAGTTTCTGATAACTAAAATTATAACATATCATGGGCATTTAATTATTTTAAAAACTATATATTTTACAATGTGCTTAGTCACTCCATCGTGTCTGATTCTTTGCAACTCCATGGACTGTAGCCTGCCAGGCTCCCTTTACCCATGGGGATTCTCCAGGCAAGATTACTGGAGTGGGCTGGCATGCCCTCTTTCATGGGATCTTCCCAACCTAGGGATTGAACCCAGGTCTCCCAAACTGCAGGCGGATTCTTTATTGTCTGAGCCACCAGGGAAGCCATATGTTTTACAATATTATTTGGCTAAATGATATATAGTTTAGAAACATAATGTGTCAATTAAGAAATACTATCTACCTTTGAAATTTATTTTCTATCTGCTTTTAAATGGTGAAATAAACATATTTGTAAGTATGCTCTGACTTGAAAACAACCTATCCTTGGGAATTAAAATCTGCAAGAAGTATATGGGGGGGGTGGGTTGTTGATTATTCAAAAGAGATGCCCACAAACCATGAATTTCTTGATAGAGAAGAGGGAGGTGTTTGCAAGTTGTGAAATAGAAAGAGGGAAGAAACACTTAAACCTTAAGTGTTAAATATCTATAGACAAGTAAAAAGATACCTGAAATTATAATTCCTTGGAAAGGCACAATGATAAATATTCAATTTATAAAAAAACTAGTCTACAGCACAAATTTCAGGAACATGTCATCTACAGTGGGAAATTTGTCCTTCACTTATTATACATGGAACAGAGTGTCTGCCTTGTTTCAAGGCACTCTGTGAAATGGTCACTGATGGTAAAGGTGGAGCCAGCTTA
Source organism: Bubalus bubalis (assembly GCF_019923935.1). Lineage (NCBI taxonomy): Eukaryota > Metazoa > Chordata > Mammalia > Artiodactyla > Bovidae > Bubalus > Bubalus bubalis. Next base: position 133,327,194 of record NC_059160.1, on the reverse strand, counting down.
CCAAATTAAAATAAAAAATCAGGAATCCTTTAGCAACATAAAAAAGAAATATATTAAATCATTTAAAAACTGTTGATGGCATCAGTGATACCCCATATTGAATGGTTCTTAGGCAAAGCTAACACTGGGGGTGGTGGGGTGTGGATGGGCTCAGAGGGCCTGCTGGAAGCCAACACAGTCTACTATTTCTACGAGTCATCTTTTGTTTTTCCAGAGACATATCCAGTGTCAGGAGAGCACCTCCAAATGTGCAATCTAGTGAGTAGCATGGAATTTTTACTCTGCAGAGTGAATGCTTGTACTCAGAATCTGCCCTGTTTCCAATGGTAAAATCTATCTGCATTTGGCAGGTTGCATGTTAAAAAAAATTTTTTTGAAGTCACATAAATAAGAAAAAAATTTCCACTGAGTTTGAAAATAATGAGTTGAAACACCAAGTAATCACTAAAATGGCAATGTTTTTTTATTTTTTACTTTATAGTAAGAATTTGTTTGTTTATTTTGCCACACCATGCAGAATGTGGGATCTAGTTTTCTGATCAGGGATGGAACCCACACCTCCTGCATTGCAAGCTTGGAGTCTTAACCACTGAATCACCAGTAAAGTCCCTTGATTTCTTAATAAAATGGTATTTGTAGCTATCTTAAGGTGGTCTCCATGTAATGAAGAGAAAACATGTATTGATAGCTTATAATGTGCCACTCACTGTTCTATGTGCATTGGGTTGATTATCTGACTTATTGCTCACAACAGTCTTTTGAAATAAGCTCTTTTATAATGACACTCTTATACATGAGAAACCTAAAACACAGAAAGGGAAAGCAATTTAACCAACCACACGCAGCTAATGAGCATCAAAGCTGATCCACTTATTCAGGCAGTCTCAATAATTCATTTGAAGACTCCATTTTCCCAATTTATGGATGCTTTCAAAGTTAATTATTTTTTAAGACTTGATTCAAGTTATTTTTTCTGGATTTTAACAAATTCTATCTACCAGTTTTCCAGTTGATGAGTTTCTATATATAGGCCTGATACGTACCTCTCAGTTTCAAAAGTTTACTTGTCTAAGAAAATATAAAAGTAGCTATTTTCAGGACTGATTTGAGAAGAATTTTTTTTTCCATAAGCTACTTTTTGAGCAGATCATGGGACTCTCAGAATAAAAATAGTAAAGTTCAAACCCATTTGGGTAATGGAAGCGAGAAGCATGCATAATAGAAGATGGTTTAGCTTTTCCTCTTTGTACATCTCAAAAACATCTGAAAAGATTTAACCTTCCCCAAAAAAATGCTCACCTTTGGGTTGAAACCAAGTAGAAAGAACTTCAGTTCCAAAGGAAGCATTTAAAAAAAAAAAAAATCTGCCTGAATTAGACGAAGCAATTGCCTGGAATTTGGTTGCATACAAAGCTACATTTTGTGCCCACACGTGCTCTAGTGTCTGCTTCCTGCTCAGTCAGCACTGATAGTTATTATTCTCTAAAATAAATGTTTGCTTCTCAGGGCTATATATCCTGAGACCACCTCAGAATCTTTAATGGACTTCATCTCTTACAGCAAAGAGGAAAACAGCCTCCTTTTTCTTTCCATGCAGGATTTAAGATGTGGTGGAAAGAAGACACTGTAATATTTTCCTATCTTCCAACCCTGCCCCATATGTAGTAGCAACTTTATTATGTCCTCTACAGAAAGCAATGGATGCCCTGTCGATAATATATGCAGTATTTCCTCAGTTTAAAAAAAAAAAAAAAAAAAAAACTCACCAGTTTAATGATAGTTTTTGGCTGTGGGGGAGGAAGAAGAAGAAATACTACATTATACTTCATGACATGAACAGTGATTTTGAGGCGTGACTAGATATTAGATACATTAACTTATGAAAAAGTGTGTCTTCAGAACTGAAGAGGTTTGAGTATTTTTTTAATTGAATTAAGTTGAAATAAAAGTTGTTAATTTAGAAGTTACAAAGCCCCATTTTCCCCCATGTCAGAGATGGCAGCCGCTGCTGCCTCAGCTTTTTCTAAGAGAATCTGCTCCCAACCCTCCACCCCAACCGAATCTCCAGTTACAGCTGATTGGAGGATGAAGGACGTCTGACATAATCTGGGCCAATCACATTTTTCCATTCTGAGACTTTGACATGGGGACACTCAAAGACTGAAAGACTGGGGAAGACAAGTTTCAAGACATTAAAATGTGGCTCAAAGTCAAGCTCACAGCCAGAGCCATCACCTTGAAGTCAAAATTATGAGAGAGCAGTGTGCAGAGGGGAGCATAAGAATGCAGACCCTGCTGCCTTTGAAAAGTCTTGGAATAGCCTTGGTTCCCCGGTTTTCACTTTCACTGCCTGTTTGACTCAGCTGTTCTTAATTTGCTGCCCTTTGCTAGTTTCAGGCCTAAAGTCAACTTTTTTTTCCTCTAAAATAACTTGGACACGACTGAGCACGCACGCATGCAAAATAACTCCACTGAACTTTTTTTGAAAACAAAACAGTCCCACTTTTCCATTCTCAAGGCATTATTTGTTGCCTTCCTGGCAGTCACAGCGTCATGTTCATGCATACAGATGATATCTGCTACAATATTACCTATTAACAGCGAGATCCAAACAACCAAAGTTCAATGACTTGCCCATGGTTTTATCATCTAAGCCAGAGCTGGATCCTAAGACAGGTTTTCTTTACCACCTAATGAAGTGAAATTTGGTCCAAGTCTGGTCCTTTTTAGCAAGCTTCTGACCAAAGGCTTCATTCACTTGGAAGTAAATACTCGCTGTTCCCAACTTATCTTCCCAAAGTTTGTCGGTACACATTTTCTTACAGAAATAATATTTTAGTGGTGGCCAAGTTTCAATATCAGGCCTGTTTTACCTATCATGAACCTGAACCCCACTTTGTTTATTAAGAAAATACTGCAATACAATACTTTTAGCAATGGTAGTTATTAAAATAATAAATTAAGAATTCTTTTTATGTATTTTGAATGTTCAGTTTGAGGAAGACCAGATTTTATTGGAGGTTTAAGGCAGATTCCAAAGAGCGAGTCTGGGTATTTTCAAAGGCTTTTAAGAGTTTCACGAAACCAACTCTTCTCCATTATGCCTAAATATACTTTAAAAGTTAACACCATTAGGAAAAAAAAACAAAAACAGAACCAATATGTCCCAAACTGTTATCAGTGGTTGCCTCTTCAAGGCAAGGTTATATGAGACTCTCTCCCTTTCATACACTTTTCTATCCTTCATATTTTTTAAGCCACCCTGTATTATTTTTATAATCTGAATAAAAGCAATAAAAAGACAAGAATCTTTACAGCTTCCTTTTCCTGGATATTGTTGCCTCCTATACTTCAGATTTATGATCATAGTCATTTGGGGATTCACAAATAGAAGAGTACATTTTATTATAGAAATGTGGGAAGAGAGAGAGAACGAAAGAGGATTTGAGAAGTGGAAGAGAGTTGTCCGAGGTGGAAATATCTGAAATGTAGTTTGACTGGAGTGTCAAGGCATTACTATCAGCAGAAAGAAAAGAGGTGGTAGTAAAAGAGAAAAAAAAAGAAGAAGAAAGAATGAGAAGAAAGGAAGGAAGGAAGGAAAGTAGGTAGGAAAGAAGAAACAGAAAGATTCCCTTCTTTCAAAGGCGCAGAATGGGAGGAGACTTTGGGAAGATTAGGACCCAATCATCACATATACAATCATGTATACAACACTGGGAGGGTCACTAAGAGGGCACTTAGAACCAGGAGAAATGCCTGGGATCTGCCTTAACTAAAAATGGAAGTAAGAGAGAAAGGGGATGGCAAGACGTTTCTCCTCTCCTCCTCTTCAATGTACTTCATGAAATGACTTCACTGAACTTCTTCCAATATAAGAAGGGCCATTACACTCTGCAAAAATAAACTGAAGTGAAGAACACAAAACATTCTTGGGAGAGTAACAACTCAAAATCACACACTTATCATGAATTAATATTAAAATCTATAATTTATAGCTTGAGTGATGGAATTCCAGCTGAGCTATTTCAAATCCTAAAAGATGATGCTGTGAAAGTGCTGCACTCAATATGCCAGCAAATTTGGAAGACTCAGCAGTGGGCACAGGACTGGAAAAGGTCAGTTTTCATTCCGATCCCAAAGAAAGTCAATGCCAAACAATATTCCAACTGCCACACAATTGCACTCATCTCACACACTAGTAAAGCAATGCTCAAAATTCTCCAAGTGAGGCTTCAACAATACGTGAGCCAAGAACTTCCAGAAGTTCAAGTTGAATTTAGAAAAGGCAGAGGAACCAGAGATCAAATTGCCAACATACATTGGATCATTAAAAAAGCAAGAGAGTTCCAGAAAAACATCTACTTCTGCTTTATTGACCACACCAAAGCCTTGACTGTGTGGAAAATTCTTAAAGAGATGGAAATGCCAAACCACCTTACCTGCCCCCTGAAAAATCTGTATGCAGGTCAAGAAGCAACAGTTAGAACTGGACATGGAACAACGGACTGGTTCCAAATTGGGAAAGAAGTATGTCAAGGCTGTATATTGTCACCCTGCTTATTTAATTTATATGCAGAGTACATCATGCAAAATGCTGGGCTGGATGAAGCACAAGCTGGAATCAAGACTGCTGGGAAAAATATCAATAACCTCAGATATGCAGATGACACCACCCTTATGGCAGAAGGCAAAGAGGAACTAAAGAGGCTCTTGATGAAAGTGAAAGAGGAGAGTGAAAAAGCTCGCTTAAAACTCAACATTCAGAAAACTAAGATCATGGCATCCAGTCCCATCACTTCATGGCAAATAGTTGTGGAAACAATGGAAACAGTGACAGACTTTATTTTCTTGGGCTCCAAAATCACTGCAGATGGTGACTGCAGCCAGTAAATTAAAAGACGCTTGCTCCTTGGAAGAAAGGTTATGACCAACCTAGACAGCATATTAAAAAGCAGAGACATAATTTGGCGACAAAGGTCCATCTAGTCAAAGCTATGGTTTTTCCAGTAGTCGTGTATGAACGTGAGAGTCGGACCATAAAGAAAGCTGAGCGCCAAAGAATTGATGCTTTTGAACTGTTGGAGAAGACTCTTGAGAGTCCCTTGGACTGCAAGGAGATCAAACCAGTCAATCCTAAAGGAAATCAGTTCTGAATATTCATTGGAAGAACTGATGCTGAAGCTGAAAGTCCAATACTTTGGCCACCTGATATGAAGAACTGACTCACTGGAAAAGACCCTTATGCTGGGAAAGATTGAAGGCAGGAGGAGAAGGGGATGACAGAGGATGAGATAGTTGGATGGCATCACCAACTCAATGGACATGCCTTTGAGTAAGCTCCAGGATTTGGTGATGGACAGGGAAACCTGGCATGCTGCAGTCCATGGGGTCGTGAAGAGTAGGACACGACTGAGCAGCTGAACTGACTGACTGATAATGTGTAGAGAATAACTTTGCTATAATGGTGAGAGACTTGTAATACAGTGCTTGATGAAGGGGAAGGGGTTCCCCCAGTCTGCTTCATCCAGGCTGACCTGAACCCAAAGCTACACTTAAATAACAAACACTTCTCTGACCGATTCCCCAAGTGAAGGGAGAGAACACTGTATAGGTGTCCCTTCCATGGCCAATAAGGCAAGAGGCACCCTCCTCGTTCAAAGGGACAACTGAATTCACCATGTCATCGTGCCTCACAGCCATTTAAAGTGTGAGACAGAGCAGAGAGAAGGAGGAGTAGGAGAAGGAGGGAGAGGAAGAAGAGGAAGCAGAGGAGGGGGAGGAGGAGAGGGAGGAGAAGAAAAAGGAGAAGAGGAGGAGGGGGAACAAAGTCACCTAATACCTCAGAGCCATGTCCTCTTCAGTGGGATATCAGGTTCAGTAATCTATAAGGTTCTTTTTAAAAAAGAAAAAAATAAATGAAAACCATGAGGATAGCAACTATTAATGTAAATGGAGTAACTAGTCAATATTTAAATGGAGTAAATAGTCAGATATTTCCTGTTATAAACAGTACCCTCTCTCACACACATCACACACAAAAGTTGAAGACATCATAGATTTTAATATGCACAATTTTGTATGTTCCATTAATTTTTAAAAATGCTGCCAAATGACACACTGCAGATTATAAGATGCATCCCACTTTCAGAGATACTGAACTGGATCCTAAAATCAATGAAATACACGGAGTTGCTGGATGCCTCACTTCTCACATGAAACCCCAACACATTGTTGGCATTCGCTACAGCATACCTGTACTACTCTATCAAATAGCGCAGAGTTCATTCTTATTTCCCCCTATTGCACATCCTACTTCCTATCTATCGATTGCTCTTCATATCCTCATTCCAGGTTCCCCAAAGCCTCAAGCTCCCACTTGTTTCCCAACTGTCTCCAAAACTTCCTAGAAGTATCTCTTCCTCACTATGATAATTTTAACTTTTCTAGCTCCCCTGTCCCTTTGAAAACAATTCAGTCCTATATCTCATTCTCTTGGATCTAGCTAAATGATTAGCATAAAAATTTATGATGTAATTATAGCTAGAGTTTTCATGGTGGGCAATAAAATTTTCAGATGTCAGCTTTTCATCTTAATGTAGGCAGTCTTACCAAAGAAACCCATGTGTATTTACGCAGAAAGAAAAAGGGTTGTATATGAGGAGGAAGAGTTTTGTTCCCTTTAAGTCATACTGCTTTGATCTCTATTTATTACCTCAAATATGTACGTCTGGGTGGCCCAGTTGCCTTCTTACCACAGGGGCTACTGAAAGCCTGGGGACAAACCTCACTTTCCTTTGTCTCCTGCAGGAATGCAGAGGCAAAGTCTCAGAAATAAAGAAAATCTAAGCATCTACTATGACCACCACAGATGCATTGTGGGATCATCTACCCCTCCCTCCTCCTCTCCATCATCATCATCACCATCATCCCCTTGCTTCCCTCTGATTTTACTCTTTTAAAAAACCCTCAAAATTAAAGCCATTCCCTTTCTCCAAGGATCTATATAGGAACCCAATGCCTATACTTTGAATACTAATTTCATTTCAAGTTATATCTTAAGTTTGGACCCTTACTTTTTTTTTTCTTTATGATTTCCCTGTAGTAGATATAATTTAGAAATGCATTTTTCCATTTTTAAAAATAAGAAGGGCATTAATTTATGAGCTCTTTCTATCTTTTCAGCACTTTTCCCATTGAAAAAGCCCTTTTGTTGGTATCTATACACATTGCTTGGAGAAGGAAATGGCAACCCACTCCAGTGTTCTTGTCTGGAGAATCCCAGGGACGGGGCAGCCTGGTGGGCTTCCGTCTATGGGGTCGCACAGAGTCGGACACAACTAAAGCGACTTAGCAGCAGCAGCAGCAGCAGCAGCATACACATTGCTAAGGGGAACAAAATTTGATAAGATTTCTCTGATGGGCATTTTGTCAATATGCATCAAAATCCTTAATATTATGCAGGAATTTTAAACCCAGAAGTTTCACATCTAAGAACTTATTTTAAGGAGAAAATTTGAGATAGATACAGACACAATAAGGAAAGCTTAAGGATATTCACTAAGTGCATTTTATAATTCAACCAAAAAATGAATTTCGTTAGGTAAGTGCTAGTGAATCCAAATGACAGGGACTTCCCTGGTAATCCAGTGATTAAGAATCTGTCTTCCAATGCAGGGAATGGGGTTCAATTCCTGATGGGGGAACTAAGATTTGATATGTCAATAAGCTCTCCCATTGCAATGAAGAGCCTGCTTGCTGCAAACAGAATCCTGCCTGCCACAGCTAACACTTGATGCACCCAAATAATTAAAAATTTTTTGAAACCTCAAATGATGGACTATTAGGTAGTCATCATAAGTCATATTTTTCAAGAATATTACTGACATAGAGGAGTTCATAATAAATTTCTAACCCAAAAACACATGCTATAAAACACAATGCTCGCTTTTATACCATTTTCAGATAGTATCAAGGTTAAAATGTTTAGAGTCAAAGACATCTTCATTCCAATTCCCAGTTCTGTCACTTGCTCCTTACACAAATGTGGGTAGCTATCCGGCCTCACAGAGCCTCAATTTCCTCATGTTACTTAGAAATAATATGCAGCTCTTTGAAAGTCTAATTTTTAAAATTTATTTATTTGACTGTGCCGAGTCTTAGCTGGCACACTGATCCTTAGTTGCAGCATGCAGGACCTAGTTCCCTGTGAACTCTTAGCTATTGGACCATCAAGGGAGTCCCAGGAAGATTAAATTAAATAATGATGCAAAGCCCTAAGTACATGGCCCTACATATAATAAGTGCTCCATAAATGGTTCTCAACATGTGTGCTATTTGAGGTTTTTGATTACAGGTAACAGAAATAAATTTTGGCCAACTGAAACGAAATTTATAGAAATAAATGTAGGAAAATTGGAGAACTAGGCCTCCAATCGGAAACAGGCAGAAACCAATTTAGCGTCAGGGGCTTAGAAATCGGGAATTAAAGTAGGAATGGTTTTGTAGTGGAGAGCCTGGTAGGGATGTTGCTGCTAGGATAAAAGAACACCAATCCCTTCACTGACTATTTCACACACTCAAAATCAAAATCCCAGCAAGGAGCTGCTGTGGACTGAGCTGAAGCCACTGCACACCTTCTGGCTAGGAAAGAAACAATCTACACCCCACTGTTCATGTCAGGACTATTTGCAATAGCCAAGACTTGGAAGCAACCTAAACATCCACTGACAGAAGAATGGATAAAGAAGATGTGGTACACATCAACAATGGAATATTACTCAGCAAATGGAGTTTGTTATTACCAGAACAAAATAATGCCATTTGCAGCAACATGGATGAACCTAGAGATGATCATACTAAGTGAAATCAGACAGAGACAAATATCAAATGATGTCATTTATATGTGGAATCTAAAGAAATGATACAAATGAACTTTTTTACAAAAACAGAAATAGAGTCACAGATGTAGAAAACAGACTTATGGTTACCAGAGGGGGAAGGGAAAAAGGAATAAATTGGGAGACTGGGATTCACATGTACACACCACTACATATAAAACAGATAACTAATAAGGACCTACTATATAGCACAGGGAACTCTACATAATACTCTCTAGTGACCTAAATGGGAAAAGAATCTAAAATAGAGTGGATATATGTATGTGTATAACTGACTCGCTTTGCTATACAGCAGAAACTAACACAACATAGTAAATCAACTATACTGTAATAAACATTTAAAAAGAAAAAGAAAGAAACAATGTGGGCCTTCAAGAGCAGAGGCAGCTGGATTTTTTGACCTCAGCAAGATGGTACACAATGGTTGTAGGCTGACTCTCCCAAAGGAAATCAGGGTTCTATAATGAAGGATGGTGGATGCTGCTGGGGGGGCCATAAAATGACAGATGTTCCGGGACTTCCCTGATGGTCCAGTGGCTAAGACTCCATGCTCCCAATGCAAGGGGCCCAGTTTGGATCCCCGGTCAGGGAACCAGATTCCTTATGCTGCAACTAAGTTCACATTCCCCAACTAAAGATCCCACATGCTGCAACCAAGAGCCGGTGCAGCCAAAAAAAATAAGGACACATGTTCTTATAGCAATAATCATTAGGTAATTTTTTTTCATATTCTTTTCCATTATGGTTTCTCACAAAATAGTGAATATAGTTCCCTGTGCTTGTTGTTTATCCATCGTATATGTAATAGTTTGCCTCTGCTAATTCCAAGGTGCTTCACAGGTGGCACTAGTGGTAAAGAACCCACCTGCCAAAGAAGGAGACATAAGAGATGAGCGTTCGATCCCTGGGTCAGGAAGATCCCCTGGAGAAGGGTATGGCAACCCACTCCAGTATTTTTGCCTGGAAATGCGATGGATAGAGGAGCCTGGCAGGCTACAGTCCATAGGGTTGCAAAGAGTCGGATGTGACTGAAACGACTTAGCACACAGCACAGTCCCAAACTCCCAATCCTTCCCTTCCTTTTGGCAACCAAAATCTATTCTCTTATCCATGAATATATTTTTGTTTCCTGCTGCTGCTGCTGCTAAGTCGCTTCAGTCATGTCTGACTCTGTGCGACCCCAGAGACGGCAGCCCACCAGGCTCCCCTGTCCCTGGGATTCTCCAGGCAAGAACACTGGAGTGGGTTGCCATTTCCTTCTCCACTTTGTTTCCTAGATATGTTAATTTGTATTATATTTTAGATTTCACTTATAAGTAATATCATATGTATTTATCTTTCTCTTTCTGACTTGCTTCGCTTAGTATGATAATCTCTAGGTCCATCCATGGTGCTACAAATGGCATTATTTCATCCTTTTTGATGGATGAGTTATTATTCATTGATCATGAGGTAATTCTGAATTGGAAAAAATGTAAATATCAAACATTTATTTAAAAAAAAAATAGGTCTTTCACCATACATGTGGCCAGCATAAAGCCCTGTGAGGAGAACATGGAAGATATTATTTTCATTTTACACAGAAAAACTGAGACTCAAGGAAAATAAGGGACTAACCCAAGGACTCTGCACTGTGTTTGGGGCAGAGCTCAAAGTCCTGACCCATTGTCTAAGGCTGTTCTCTAGGTACTCAATGGAAATTGTCAAACATCCCCCAGCCTTCTCCGCTTCCCAACCCAAAAGTTCAAAGGACATAAGATTACTGGTTGGTGGTGTTTCCCTTTTAGGACTTGCTGGTCCCCCTGCTGCGTGGAGTTCAGGCCCTGAGCTGGAGGCCCTGCTGGAAGCAGGACAGTTGGTGTAGCAGAGGGAGGCCGGGAGATTTGGCAGCCCGCCTTCATCACATTTGGGGGAGGGAGTGGAGAACCGAGGACTGAGAAACCACTGGAGAATAAGTCAGGCTAGAGGAAGACAAAAAGCCAGGGGCCAACCTAAAGAGGAAGTGGTATGGAGAGCAGGCAGTGGGGAGACAGAAAGAATGATCTTTTTTTTAAGCCAAAGAATTGGGAAAATTGTTAACTCAGCCAGAAAGGGGCCCAGTGGTTACCAAGATCTCCTGCACCTGGCTGCAGAGAAAAAAGTGAAAACCTCACAAAACTGCCTCCTCCTCTCTGAAATAAATCACTTCTCATGATTTACTTTGATATTTGACATCTAAGTTACTTAGGGTTATTTTCTGCTTTTTCTCTCTCCCTAGCTTATAGAAAAGCCCACCAGAAAGAACAAACCAACGGCAAATTCCCAGATTTCACAAGATACAATGAACAGCCAAATAGTTCTAGAAAGATCCTATTTAGGAGTCATCTTATCTAATATATGCATTTTTCAGTTAGAGAAACTGAGACACAGAATTATGAGTTTGTCCACATCTATTTATTTACTTTAAGACACTTAAAATATGACTAGGTCAGGAATTGACAAACTTTTTCTATTAAGGGCCATCTGGTGAATATTTTTGGTGTTGAGGGTTATGTGATCTCTGTTATAATACTCAACTCTGCCACAATAGAGCAAAACAGCCATAGACAATATAGACACCATGATTGTGGCTTTATTCCAATAAAACTTTATTTAAAATACAAGGTGTGGGCCAGTCTTGCCCAGTAGGCTGCAGTTTGGCAAAACCTGATCTAGACCTAGGTATTTACTAAATACCATGTAAACAGAAAAACAATATGAGCCAATAGTGGGCATAAATTAAATTCCCATAGAAATGATAATAATAATTGCTACAATTTATGAAGTACTTCCTGTGTGACTTTTCTCACTTAATTGTTCCACCAGTCTTCTGCGACACACACTAGATGCTCTCCATGTTTACAGACAAGAAAATGAAAACAGGGACTTCCTTGGTGGTCTGGTGGTTAAAAATCTGCCTTCCAGTGCAAGGGACATGAGTTCAATCCCTGGTCAGGGAACTGCAATCGATCCCACATGCCACAGGGCAACTAAGCCAGTCACCGCAACAAAGACCCAGAACAGCCAAAAATAAAAATAAAATTTAAAAAAAGAAAATGAAAACACATGCAAGTCAAATAACTTGCCAATGGTCAGAAAGCTCGGAGGTGGTAGTTTCAATATTTGAACCCAGATCTGTCTCACTTCAGGACTCGAGTGCTTAACTACATCAGGTAAAAGAACACAAATACCAAGAAGGCAGAACAGAAACAAAGTGATGTTCCTCGCAAAGCATTTAAAGTTTTCATGTTTGTCTGAAAGAAATTTCCACAAGTTTATATATTTTAACAATGCATCTATATCAGCAATTTGGATGAGTCACGAGTCTGCCTCTCTGTTTCTCTCTGTACATTCATTTTGTTAGGTCTTTCTCGCAATCAGTCTGTCAGGCTCTCTCTAGCACACACACCAGGATTTAAGGAAGGATATTAGCTGGAGCCCACCCACCTCACACACTGGGAAGCGAAAGGTCTCGAACAGAGAGGAATTTAAGCCTGAAGGGGAGAAGAGGACAGCTCTTGATGATTATCCTAAATTTCTGAAGCCAAACCAGGGAAGACTTGAGGAAATGACTCACTGAACCCAGGAGAAAGAAAAACAGCCGAGTGATGGCCGGAGAAAATGAGGATAATATAGCCTTACTGTTAAAGTGAGGGTTAGCAGTCCACAGAGACCCAGAAAGGAAACACTGAAATGGCTGAGTTACATTCCTGAAACTAACATGCAAGATTGTTTTATCAGGCTTATGGCTGTTTGGGCCAAGAATGAGGCAGGAACAGATTTCTTCGTAACAGAGACATCATCTCATGTTCTTTGCTGTCCCCAGATAGTCTCCTCTGCTATAGCCCTGAGGGGAAACCACAGCCATTTCTGTCCCTTCTCTTCTTCTTTTTTTCTTTTTTCCCCACAAAAACTGGTTGTTCCTGACTCCAATGCTGAGATTGGTGTGACAAACAGATGTACTCTACTGTAGCCGCTAAAAAATCTAACATTTGTCCTGAGCCCAAAGTCCAAAGGACTTTGAGCCATCAATTTTCCAGCTAAAAAAGAAGCCTGATAGGAAACGCTGGGGAATGTGTTCAAGTATGAATACAGTTGGCTTGCACTTGGTAGATCATTAGCAACAAAACAAAACGATGAGGTAAGTAAATTTTGTCCTTGGCCTTTTCCTATCCATCTATCAAACTGTCCCTGAATTAACCTTAATGCAAAGCTCTGGTCGTGTCACTCTGTGCACAAAGACCTGCAAAGTTAACACAGTAACAGCTTCCCTGGTGGCTGAGTTGGTAAAGAATCTGCCTGAAATGCAGGAGACCACCTGAAATGCAAGAAACCCAGGTTCAATCCCTGAGTCAGAAAGATCCCCTGGAGAAGGAAATGGTGGCCCATTCCAGTATTCTTGCCTGGGAAATCCCACGGACAGAGAAGCCCGGTGGGCTATGGACAGAGGAGCCTGGTGGGCTACAGTCCATGGGGTCTCAAGAGTTGGACATGATTTATGGACTAAACCACCACCACCACCACACTGCTGTGAAACAGGCACTTTTGTATATTGCTGATGGAAGTGTAAACTAGTACAATCTCTAAGCAGAGCATTTTGGCAATGTCTGCTAAAATTATGAATGTACATATATTTTATCTAAGAATATGTCCTATAGCTGCAGCACATTTGTATGCAATGAAGCATTATAAGATTATCTGTCATATTATTAAGAATAACAGATTAGATACACTTCTGCTCCTGGATACAGGGTAGGAGGTCACAAGAGGCCAAAGCTCTTGCTGCAACAACTTTAAACAAATGGACAAAAGGAAAGAAACATGTTAAAGGCATCAAAGAACTGTAGAGAATTAGATGAACTAAAAGTCCAGAGGGAAAAGCCATTCTTAGGGCTGGGAACAAACAGACAACCCAGGCTCTCAATCAAAAGCCTGGAAAGGACGTGCCTAAAGGACAGAGAGAAACCAGGGATTGATAGAATCTTGCTAAAACTGCAAATCCAGCCCTACCTCAACTTAGTCCATGATTGCTGCTGCTGCCGCTAAGTCACTTCAGTTGTGTCCAACTCTGTGCAACCCCAGAGACGGCAGCCCACCAGGCTCCCCCGTCCCTGGGATTCTCCAGGCAAGAACTCTGGAGTGGGTTGCCATTTCCTTCTCCAATGCAGGAATGTGAAAAGTGAAAATGAAGTCGCTCAGTCATGTCCGACTCTTAGCGACCCCATGGACTGCAGCCCACCAGGCTCCTCCGTGCATGGGATTTTCCAGGCAAGAGTACTGGAGTGGGGTGCCATCGCCTTCTCCGTAGTCCATGATTAAATTGAGGCAATTAGCCCCCAGCCTTACCTAACTAACAAAGGAAAAAAGAAGATACCTCTCTGGTGAAAGTCATCATCAAAGAACTCACTAGGCTGCCTTAAGAGCAAACAGAACATAAAACTCAGAATAAAAAAAGTATATATTTTAAAATCAGGTTTGGTGAATTCAAAAGCAAGTCAATAGTAACTATGCAAATTGAACCACAAAAAGAAACTAAACTGGGAATAAAGAATATGTCCAAAAGTGAGACATACTCTATGTAATATACCTGGAATGGAGTCCCAAAAGAAGAGGCGGGCAAGATAATGGAACAGAAGAATATTTGAAAACATACCACTGAGAAATTTCCAGACATGAAGGAAGACATAAACCTACCAATTCAAGAAGCTCAATAATCCCCCAAACATGGTAAATACAAAACAAAACAAAACAAAAAAAAACCCCTCATACCTGAACATATTACAGAAGCCATTGAAAAACAATGAGAAATTCATAAAAGCAGCTAGAGGGAGAAACACCCATTGTCTTAAGGGAGCTACAGTAAGACTGTATGTGCTAAGTCACTTCAGTCATATCTGACTCTGCAACCCCATGGACTGTAGCCCATCAGGCTCCTCTGTCCATGGTATTCTCCAGGCAAGAATACTGGAGTGGGTTGCCATTTCCTCCTCCAAGGGATCTTCCCGACCTAGAGATCGAACTCATGTCTCATATCTCCTGCATTAGCAGGCAGATTCTTTACCACTAGTGCCACCTGGGAACAATAAGACTGACTCCTAATGTAAAGCTTTTTAAAAAAAATATTTATTTTTGGTTGTCCTGGATCTTCCATTGCTGTATGTGGGCTTCTCATTGCAGTGGCTTCTCTAGCTGCTGAGCACAGATTCTAGGCGCAAGGGCTTCAGTAGTTACAGCACACAGGCTCAGTAGTTGTGGCTCACAGGCTTAGCTGCACCTCAGAATGTGGAGTCTTCCTGGACCAGAGAGTCAACCCGTGTCCCCTGCATTGGCAGGCAGATTCCTATTCACTGTATCACCGGGGAAGTGCCCAACAGCTAACTTTGCTAAAGAAACTATGTGTGGTGTCCATGGAAGTGCACTCGTCAGACATTCCTTCAAGAAAGCCTGCTGCAGGGAGCATATCTGGCAGCTGCTGCACTTTCAGATCCACAGAAACCTTCACTCCAAGTCATGCTCCCTCTAGGCTGCTTCCACCCAATGAATGAGTACAGCGAAGGTATTAGAACCAGGCCACTTCAGTAGAGGCAGGATTTCTCTAACAGCCAACTTATACTCAGGAGATCTCCACTGGTCTAGCCAAGCATTTCTTACAACTGTTCCATCGTCTGAAGCTTTTATGACCCCATTCTTTCTTCCTTCCCATCTTGGTGGCAGAAATTCCTGGTTGTCTGAAGGTTCTCCCTTCCTACACCTCTCCTTCTTTTATTTTTCACAGGCATTTTTCCTCCAATAAATCTTCCTTGCATTTTTAATCCCATCTTGGTGTTTCCTTCCCATAGAACTCAAAAGTGATGCATTATGGAAGTCAGAAGACAATGTAATATGACTTCTTTAAAGTGGGGGGGGGGGGGGAAACCCTGCCAATCTAGAGTTACTTAACAGTAAAAATATTTTTGTCAAACAAAAACAAAGAGAATTTGTTGCCAGCAGCACACCATTGATGCAAGTACTATAGCAATTTCTTTAGGCAGATGAGAAATTTTCCTAGCTAGAAACACAGAAAATAGGAAGTAATTGAAAAGCACTGAAGAGTACACACTTGTGGAAAAATATTTTTTAAAAAATTAACTCTTTAAAGAAACAATAATATTAACATTTTTTAGAGTTTAGAACATGTAACACAAAACATATAACAACAGCACAAAAGGTAGGACGGGGCAAATGAAATCAAGTTAGAAGATTCTTACATTCTCCAGAAAATGTACTGGCAAGGGAGACTGTATCAAGTTAAGTATGCATACTGAAGTCTCTAGGGCAATGCCACTCAACTGGAGCATATTTACTCACACGAGACATTCATCAGGGACTTCGTTGGTGGTCCAGTGGTTAAGAGCCTGCCTACTAATGCAGAGGACACAAGTTCAATCCCTGGTCCAGGAAGACTGCACATGCTGAAGAGCAACTAAGCCTGTGTACCACAGCTTCCGAGTCTGCACCCTAGAGCCCCAGAGCTACTACTACTCAAACCTGAGTGCCTAAAGCCTGTGCTCCACAAGAGAAGGTACCACAATGAGACCACACATCTCAAGGAACAGCAGCCCCCTCTCATTGCAACTAGAGAAAGCCTGCTTGTATCAGTGGAGATCCAGAACAACCAAAACAGTTTTTAAACGTAAATCAACTATAGTGAAAGTGAAGTCGCTCAGTCATGTCCGACTCTTTGCGACCCCATGGACTGGAGCCTACCAGGCTTCTTGGTCCTTGGGATTTTCCAGGCAAGAGTACTGGAGTGGGTTGCCATTTCCTTCTCCAGGGGATCTTCCTGACCCAGGGATTGAACCCGGCTCTCCCGTATTGTAGGCAGACGCTTTACTGTCTGAGCTACCTACTTCAATAATAAAAACAAATTTTAAAAGAGAGACATTTGGCAGATAGATAGATAGGCAGCTAGCTGATAGAGCAGGAGAGATAGAGAAGTACTGAGAGACAAGAAGAAAGATTTAGCAGTATCTGTAGAAATTTTTGGTTGTCACAACTACATCACAAAATCATCCTCAGTTGAGATATAAATGACAGAATGTCAGAGTAGATGAAAAAACTTTACCCAACTCTATGCTGTCTCTAAGAAACTTACTTCAAATGTAATGACAGAAGTGTGTGAATGCTCAGTTTCTCAGTCATGTCCAACTCTTTGTGACCATATGGACTGTATCCTGGCAGGCTCCTCTGTGCATGAGATTCTCTAGAAAGAATACTAGAATGGGTTGTCATTTCCTTCTCCGGGGGATCTTCCCGCCCCAGGGACTGAACCCTCGGGTCTGCATTGACAGGCAGATTCTTTACCACTGGACCTCTTGGGAAGCCCCAAAGAGATAGGTAGGTTAAGAGAAAAAGGAAGGAAAAAGAGGTTCTAGACAAACCCCAATCAAAAGAAAGCTGGAGTGGCTGTATTAATATCAAAGTAAACTGCAGAGCAAAATAATTTACTAGGGATAAAGCAGAGTATCACATAATGATAAAAGGCTCATTTCACCAAGAAGACATGGCAACTCTAAATATGTTTGTACCTTTAACTGGACTTCAAAATGCACGAAGCAAAAACTGATGTAACTAAAGACAAAAATAGACAAATTCACAAGTATAGTTAGAGACTTCAATTTGCCTCTCTCAGTAACTGATAGAAGTAATAGGAGAAACTTCCCCAGCAGTCTAATGATTAAGATCTTGCCTTCCAGTGTAAGGGTTGCAGGTTCAATCCCTGGTTGGGAAACTAAGATCCCACCTGCCTCAAGGTGTGGCTAAAAAATGCAGGATTATTTTTTTAAAAACTAATAGGAAATCAGCAAGGATGTATTGTAGATGAACTGAACAACATCAACCAAATGGATCTCGTTGAAATTTTTAGAACTTTCTGCCTCCAGTGGCAGAATACATATTATTTTCAAGTGCATGTGGCAGTCTCTAAGACAGACTATATGCCCGGTCATGAAGCAAACTGTACAATATTTAAAAGAACTGCAATCAGGTGAAGTATGCTCTCTGACAATAACAAAATTAAAATAGAAATAACTGTAGAAAGACAACAGAAAATCTCCTAACACTTGGATATTAAACATCACCTTTCTAAATAAACCAGTGCATCAGAGAAGTCTCAAGAGAAATTAG